>NC_083107.1:54656595-54959625 GCF_949774975.1 Lagenorhynchus albirostris
CTGATCCCTCCTCATTCTCTCCCCTTTTGTGTCCCGTCTCTCCCCTTTCCTGTCCCTTGTCATCTTTCTGAGTTAATGACACGGTGCACTGAGCTCCAGCTGCACGACAGTCATAGGGCCGAGTGATTCACACATAGTGTCTCATTTAACCATCCCAAGGACCCCGTGAGGTCACTGCTGTCATCCCACTTTGCAGGGAGAAGGCTGAGGCTTGGAGGGACCCAAATCACTTGGTGAGGAGGCTCAGAGTCGGGGTTCAAGCCCGGCTCAGGCACGTCCTCAGTTATGCTTTGTCCTTGGGCTCACTCTTTTTTTTTTTTTTTTTAATTTATTTATTTTTGGCTGTGCTGGGTCTTCTTTGCTGTGCGTGGGCTTTCTCTAGCTGTGGTGAGTGAGGGCTACTCTTCATTGTGGTGCGGTGGCTTCTCTTGTTGCGGAGCACGGGCTCTAGGCACACGGGCTTCAGTAGTTGTGGTTCACGGGCTCTGGAGCGCAGGCTCAGTAGCTGTGGAGCACGGGCTTAGTTGCTCTGCGGCATGTGGGATCTTCCCGGACCAGGGCTCGAACCCGTGTCCCCTGCATTGGCAGGCGGATTCTTAACCACTGCGCCACCAGGGAGGATTGGTCTCACTCTTGTTGTTTTTCTCCCAGACATGGTCTCGGCAGGGAGCTGAGCTGTGGCCCAGGAGCCCCTCCCTGGGCTGTGGGAGGGAGTGCACAGAAGGAAGAGAGAGTGACAGATGCATTTGGGGTCCAGGTCAGGGCTGTGGATCCCAGCCACCTCCCAGGTTCTGGCCCCTCCCTTGCTGCAGAACTTTCCATGGCTCCCTACAGGCATTTATGGGGCAAGGTCAAAGTCCTCTCCTTTCCTGCTCTACTACCATGTCTTCCTCCCTGACAACACACTCTCAACCAGGCAAACGCTTGCTTTCCCTCCAGTGCAGCTAAAGGGTAAGCATAAAAAAAGCCCCACCGGAGCTCAACGCCTCACTGATTTCATTTCATTTCATCTGCATGATGTCCCTACAAACTAAGTTTTCTGGTGCCCTTTGTGCAAATGAGGAAAATGAGCTCAGAGGTGGGCAGCACCTCCGGCAGAGGGTCACACAGCTGGCAGACAGCAAGAGTGGGATTCAAAAGCACTCATCTGACTCCGCTGTGTCATTCAATTCAATTGGATTTGATAGACAGGCCTTTATGGAGTGTAACAGCGCCAAATCCCATCCCAGCGCCTGGGGATAGAGACAGTATTAGGGGAACCGGCACACGATGCACTCATGCACGCAAGACACACGCACAAGTTTCCAGGGCCACTTGGAGCAGGTCCTCTCTGCCCTTTTCCCTCCAGGTTTCAGATGAGGGGGGAGGCAGACAGGGAGGAGGGGGAGGTGCTGAATTGCTCACGTCCCAGTCTTAAAACCTTCACACTTGTGACTTAGACCCCCAGATGGTCCCTTTCAAGGACTGAGCTCTATCTCCCTTTAAAAGAGGGAGAGAGTAGGGAAGAGAAAAACACATTTTGTTCTGATGCCTCAAGATGTCATTTGGGGACAATTTGTCTCTTTTCCTCCCTATCTCTGTCCCCCCACTCCCCACCCCCATCCCAGGCTGGTCCTGAGACCACAGATAGCATCACCTCCACCCCATCCTTCCCCACATGGCTCCATTACCCCACTGAGCTTTCCAAAATCCTGATGTCCAGTGCTGAGTCACTAGGCTGGGGTGGGTGTGACACAGGAGACAGTTTTTTTTCTCTGTGACAGTCAGGGGGTTGGGAGAGAAGCCAGGGGTCCTTTGCTAGACCAGGACTCAGATCTGATCTACTTCACTGCCTCCTCCTTTTGCTGAGAAGGTCAGCTTGTTCTTGGATCAAAAACTCCATGAGACTGAGACCTTGTCTGTCTGGTTCAGAGGTTTACAGGCTTTTCAAATGAAACCGCCATTGGCCCTTGACACACTTACTTTTGGAGGCCCCACCCAAATCACATGAAACATATTAAAATGCACTCTGATTCCACACTGAATGTCATTTTATGGTAATTTTTTTTTTCGTTTTTTTTTTGGCGGTACGCGGGCCTCTCACTGCTGTGGCCTCTCTCTGTTGCGGAGCACAGGCTCCGGACGCACAGGCTCAGCGGCCATGGCTCACGAGCCCAGCCGCTCCGCGGCATGTGGGATCTTCCCGGACCGGGGCACGAACCCGTGTCCCCTGCATGAGCAGGCGGACTCTCAACCACTGCACCACCAGGGAAGCCCTATGGTAAATTTTTAAAAAGGGTTTTCAATTAATTATGATTGTGAAATTATTCAACTACAGTTAATGTGTTTAAATTAAAATGGACTCTCATTTCTTGAAAAGCACTCTGCATACTTGGGAATTCTTTGAAATGAGAACATCTAAACCAACAAATTGCTTTCAAATGTAATGAAGTGTTCATGAGTTCCAGTTTTCCAGTTAATGAACTTGCTGTAAGATTACATTTGGTCAACATTAAATTACATCATTTTAGGTTCAATTTTCTGGTCTTTAAAAAATATTTTCAAGCCAATACATTCCCCACCCCACCAGGTCTCAAACCCTTTCTGAAGGACCTTGAAAATTCCCCAGGTCCCAATCACTTTGCCTATGTGGCTGTAAAAATGAACAGCCTGGTGTACAGTGGCTTCTTAAACACTGTTGAAGAGAGGTAAGGGAAAGAGAAATTCAATGATTTGGAAACAGGAGAAAAAACAAAAAGCTAACATCCTTCATAATTAAAAGTGTAAATTAAAATGAGGTAATATTTTTCAGACTGGCAAAACCCAAAAAGTGAAATTACTCTTCAAGGAATCTAGGCTTCTATAAATGTACAAAGATCCATGGAGAAAGACTTTCATGGCCATGGACAACTGGGAACAGACTAGATGTCAACCAGTTAGGACTGACCCAAATCGTTGGACATCCCCACACTGGAATAGTACATGGTTGTGGGAGAGTGTGTTGATATGGACCAAATACCTCACTACAGTGTTAAGTGAAGAAAAAAAAAAAATCAAGGTGCAGCACAATGTGTAATGCATTATTGCTTTTGTGAAAAAGGAAAACAATACACATGCACACACATGTATTTATATTTATATTTATATTTATACACTAGGAACTGCCTGGAAAGAATTGGAAGGAGACTTAGAAACTGGGAAGAATGGTTGTCTCTGAGAGGGAGACTGGGGGGTAGAGGAGAATCACTTCTTGCTTTTGCTACTGTTTTAAACCATCAGTACACATCTCTTTTTTCATGAAAAAAAAATCTAGTTAACAAACAGCAAATGCCTGTGGAATAAAAGAAGTAAAATGAATGAATGAATGAGTCCTAAGTACCACATGGAGGAGGGAATTGCTGCAAGGGGCTCCCACCACCCCATGGAGGAGACCCACAGAAAATGCAGAAAGCTCAACAGCCCATTTGACTGTGGGAGGAGGGGAGGGGAGGATTCTGGAGGCTTCCTCCAGGAGGGCCTGAAAGATGCAGAAGGCTGGGCAGCAGGGAAGGAGTGGTGGGGGAAGGTTGGTGGGGTCTTGTGGGGAGACTGCTTCTCCATCCTTGTCCCTAGAGTGTACATTCTATTTCAAGCCTGGAAAGTCCCAGCTCCTAGCAGGATGCCTGGCATATAATCTGTGGCAATAAATAGTGGTTGACTGAATGGATGGAATCAGTCACTGGTTAATCCGGGCTACAGTGTTAGTCACTCCTGTCCCCTCTCTAAACACCTCCCCACCGCCGAACAGCAACAACAAATGACTTTCTCAGCGCTGCTGTGTACAGCTGTGCAGTGAGTCCACTGCACAACTCCAGGAGGTGCCATTTTCATAGACTGGCATGTAAGTGACGCCTCCTGAAGTTGTGGGACATGGGGCACCTGTGAAGCAGTTTCTTCTTTCAAGCTTAGGGGAACCAAAGCCACATTGAGAGTGAGAGGGGTCAGGGAAGGGACTCTCCCAATCCAGACACTGCAGGCCTGCCCCTCCCTGTTCCTTTCTAATTCCTAAGGCCTCTTCCTTTGATCCTCTCTAACCTGGACTTGAGGTGACTTAGCCAAATCTGACCAATTACTCTGCTCCTGGACTACAGAGTTTAGGACTTGCAGTATGATTTTGGGCAAGCCCCAGAACTTCTTTGGGTCTCAGTTTCCCCATCTAAGAAATGAATAAATGTGTAGGGAGCAATTCTTTTTTCTTTTTTTAAGATTATTGAAGTATAGTTGACTTACAGTATTGTGTTAGTTTCAGGTGTACAGCAAAGTGATTCAGTTATATATATATATATATATATATATATATATATATATATATATACTTTTTTCAGATTCTTTTCCATTATGGGTTATTATAAGATATAGAATGTAGTTCCCTGTACTATACAGTAAATCCCTGTTGTTTATCTATTTTATGTATAGTAGGGGAACAATTCTTGATGGGACCTTACAGGGATAAAAGGTTGAAGGACTGCATCCTTACAGGACGTGGCATTCTCGGAGGGGACAAATCCCCCCATCCTGCCCAGTTCTGACTGGCCCCTCATGCCCTCGGACCCTCAGCTGAGTTCAGGGGCAGCATCCTGGAATGGAAGGAACCTGTGTGGGGAAAAGGAGATCTGGTCTGATAGTAACCTGACTCTGATTATAACCGCTGTGGTATGCTACTGAGCCAGCCATAGCTCTGCCTGGGCCTCAGTTCAGGTCTCTGTAGAGTTTATTACGTCTCTGTAAATTTAGATACTTAGGATACTTAGGTCAGATCAGTGAGTGTCAAATGCTAGACTGAGCCTTTTCTTTTTAACTTCTATAATTTATTTTTAATAAATTTATTTATTTATTATTTATTTATTTTTGGCTGCATTGGGTCTTCATTGCTGCACACGGGCTTTCTCTAGTTGCGGCGAGCGGGGGCTACTCTTTGTTGCAGTGCACGGGCTTCTCATTGCAGTGGCTTCTCTTGTTGTGGATCATGGGCTCTAGGCACGTGGGCTTCAGTAGTTGTGGCACGTGGGCTCGGTAGTTGTGGCTCGAGGGCTCTAGAGCACAGGCTCAGTAGTTGTGGTGCACGGGCTTAGTTGCTCTGTGACATGTGGGATCTTCCCGGAGCAGGGATCGAACCTGTGTCCCCTGCATTGGCAGGCGGACTCTTAACCACTGTGCCACCAGGGAAGTCCCAACTTCTATAATTTTTGTTTTACTCTTTCTGATTACAAACATCACATATGTTCATGAAAGTTCAGACAGTACCAAAAAAGTCATGTACCAAGTGAAATCCAACCCTTATTGAGAATCACTGCTAACATTTTGGGGGTGGGGTGGGGCATAACTTTTAGTTCTGATATAATTTCAAATTTACAGAAAAAGTGGCAAGAATAGTATGAAGACTCTGGTATAGTTTTTACTCAGATTTATCAATTATATACATATTGTCCCTTTTGCTTTATTTCTCTTTCTCTGTATACACGTGTATGTGTGTGACTGTGTATGTGTGTATAATTTCTTCCCAAACTGTTTGAGCATAAGTTGAGACAGGTGCCCTTTTACCTCTAAATGCTTCAGGGTATATTTCCTAAGAACAAGAACGTTCTCTTACCACGTAAGACTTACAAAACCCCTGCAGTTAACAAAATCAGGAAACATCATTGATACAGTACTATTACATAGTCTACAGTCTATGTTCAAAGTCAGTTGTGTCATGACCTTTACATAGACTTCCTGTGAAAGCAGAAAAATCCGGATGATATACTGAGGTTTCCTTAAAGCTAACATATATTTAATTTTAAGGATTGTGCTTACTGTATTCTCAAATTGCCCTCTCCCCTCTCCTGCTTTTTGTTTGTGTGTTTGTCGTTTTGGTGTTTAAGATGTCCCCGCTTTTATAAAATGATGGTAAGAGTAGAACGTGGTTTATTTATTTGCTTTTGAAATTCTTGGCAAAACAAAAAGTGGGTGAACCTATGTTAGTCTTCAAACTTCTTTTGCAGGGATTCCCAGGGTATGGTTCCCCAGTGCCAGTGCTCTCTGATTCCAGGTGAGTCAGACCACCATAGACTTTCCTGAAGCCTATTTGAGAGCATTTTCCTAATACTGGGAGTGGAGGACGGGACAGGCAGCCACAGGGAGCAAATGGTATCTCACCCAGCAGAGTGCACCTTTATCCTTTCCATGGCTCTCCAGCATCTGTTTGGAGCATCCCCTACCTTGTGAGTCTTCCAGGGAGGCAGAGCCCTCCTCCTGCTCTCCTAGAAACCAGACCTCACTTTCCCAGCCTCCTTTGCAGTTGCAGTGCAGGCATGTGACCTGGCTAAGCCAATCAGATGCAACCACCTAGGACCTCTGACTCTTAAGCAGGTGATACAAAGGAGTAGAGATGGGATGTATCTGACAGAATTGGCGACAGCAGCAGGAAGAGCTTCCAGAGGCAGTGGCGCCTCAGGGCCAGTTGCACTGCTGTCTTCCCTGGTCTCACCCTGAGATGTGATTTGGGCTGGGGTTCTGGCTGTGATCTGGTGCTCCTTGGTTCCTGAGCCAGCCCGAGGAGTCTGTCAGTGTTCTGTTGCTTGCAACCAAGAACCCTGACCGATAAATACAGAGAAGTGAGTATTACGGGAATGGAGAGGGGCTGGGGCCTGAAGCGTGGACATGTCAGGACTTGGTGAGTAGTGATTCCATGGGGTGGGCAGCCACAGAGAAATCTAGTTTCCTCATCTGGAATGTGGATGGGACATCTAGGTGCTCTGTGGGATAGCCCGGACAGGAAGTGCTGCGGGTGAGGGGTAGGAGGGATATGAGAGGAGAGATCCTGGAGCCTGAGGATGAGGCTGGGAGGAGGGAGATGAGCTCAAGGAAGGAGTGGGGGGGTGGGCTTTGTAGGAGGAGACAGCCAATCTGGGTCACATGGCTCCTTCTGCCCCAAATAGTTTTTGACCCTTTTCTATGCACCAGGCAGCATATTGGTCAATAAAACAGTTTGGGGATGGGTATTTTTATCCTCATCTTACACATAACAGGTGATACAGAGAGATGAAACAGCTTGTACAAGATCAGAAAAGCAGAAAGGGACTGAGCCAAAATTGAAGTCTGGGTCTAACTCTTACACTGATGCCTTTTTTTTATTTTTTACATTTGGCCACACCACGCGGCTTGTGGGATCTTAGTTCCTGGACCAGGGATCGAACCCGGGCCCCCTGCAGTGGAAGCATGGAGTCCTAACCACTGGACCACCAGGGAATTCCCTACACTGATGCTCTTAAGAACCTAAACAGGGGAAAACGGAAAAAAAAAAAACCAAACCCTAAACAGATGCTCAGATGAGGGAACAAAGTCTCTGCCACAGTCCCTGAGTTTTTATATACTTCCAGTGAGTACTTTAAGTAGAATGCGGTATACTCGCTTAAGTACTTTGTGAGGCAATATAATTGAGTAACAGAATCTAGGGACCCAGCTCACTTTGTGAATACCAGTTCTCCTCCTCTTCCCCTACTTGTAAAAAAGCTGGGTCCCATCGAATGAGCTCAGCACACACAGTTGGTTGCCTACCCAATGGGCCTTCTCTCTCCCACTACCCTCCCCTCCCCACCCGCTGAGCCTATGTTGGTTTTCGGTGTTGGTGCTTCTCCTTCCGGGCTCAGAGTTAGTACTGTGGCATTAATAGTGGCATTACGCCCCTTGCTTATGATAGATTCAGGCATGGGATGTGACTCAACTCTGGCCAATGCACGGTGAAGAGCAGTCTTCTGAAAGAAATTTTCCTTGATCTTAAAATGGGACACAAGAATGAGATGTTTCCTGGGGTTTTGTTTTTGTTTTTTGTTTTTTTGATGCTGTGGACATTGTGTGACAATGTGATGTCTGGGTGGGAGCAACCATCTTGTGACTGTCAGGTGAGCTAGCCAAGGACAAGGCAACACGCTGAGAATGGCAGAGGGGAAGGAAAAGAGGAAATAATCTGGGTCATGGATGATGGTGTTGAGCTGCAGGATTAACCTCTCCTGAAGTTACCACTCCTCCGGACTTCTTTTTTTTTTTTTTTTTTTTTTGCGGTACGCGGGCCTCTCACTGTTGTGGCCTCTCCCGTTGCGGAGCACAGGCTCTGGACGCGCAGGCTCAGCGGCCATGGCTCACGGGCCCAGCCGCTCCGCGGTAGGTGGGATCTTCCCGGACCGGGGCACGAACCGGTGTCCCCCTGCATCGGCAGGCGGACTCTCAACCACTGCGCCACCAGGGAAGCCCCGGACTTCTTGTTCTATGAGATAATACACTTTCCTTAACTGTCTAAGCTAACTGAATAGAAGTTCTCTGTTTCTGGCCACTGAAAACATCTTTACTGATGTATGAGCCATGGGATCAAAAGAATAAACACCCAACATACTAATTTGATATGCTAATAGCTGACAGCTATGACAACAGCATTGGCTAAATGAGGAAAACCTGTTTCCTTGACCAAGCGAGGCCCTGAGAAGTCCTTTCTCTGCTCGTTCAGAGGGGAGAGAGTGTGGCAGCCTGAGGCCCTGCACTCTGCATCTTGTCCAGGCATGTAGGAGGCCTCCTATCAGAGGAGAGGTCCACTCCTGGCCAGCCGGACTTCTGACTCCCATTTCCTGTAGGGTCAGCAGAGGAAAGCAGCTGTATTTACTGAGGCAGGATGGAAAACAGATGTCTAAGCACCCCGCTGGGCCCAGGCTCACCCTGGACAGAGGCCCGGCCTGTTCTCAGCCCTGACCCACCCACCAACCCCTTGTTCCCCACATCGAGTCCAGATGTGGCTTCTTCCAAGCTCTATAATAATTTTGGTTTGTTACACCTAAGTAACCTACGCCCCCTCTAGCTCAACCCTCAATTCTCCAAAGAGAATAGGAGTAACACTATGAAACATTTGTAAGGAAGGCGGGGTGGGGCTGAGAGGAATGTTGACTTGAGAAGCAGGGCAACGTGGGTTCAACCACAGCCTGGTCTCATGTTAACTGTGTGATTTCAACCATTGTATCAGTCATCAATTGCTGTGTAACAAGCCACCACAAAACTCAGTGGCTCAAAAACAGCAACTGTTTATTTACTCATGGATCTAAAGTTTGGGCAGGGCTTGGTGGGACAGACAGCTCATGTATTCTCCATGTTGTGTCGTGTTAGGTGAGTGAAGTCCGTTGGGATCATGGGGCACGTGTGTAAGACATCAGCGTGATTTGTGTGACCACCCTGCTCCTTGCTTCCCTGTCCCCACGTAGATAGTTCCTTTTCCTCTCAGTCCTTCCTTCCTCATCAGCAAGCTGAAGGCAGAGAGCATTGGCAGAATGTGTGCATATCAAGAAGAGAAGCTCTTCCCACAGGCGGCCTGAAGTCATCTCGGAAAATGGTTCACTATTCACTTGACCCAGAAAACCCCACAAAATCATGTAAATCAAGAGGTTCAAATCTTCTTGTTCATTTTAAGAACATCCGTGAAACTGCCCAGGCCATCAGGGATCTGAAGGATGTCACTCTTCAGCATCAGTACGTGCCACTCCGTCGTTACAGCGGTGGGGTTGGTAGGTCTGCCCCAGCCAAACAGCGGGGCTGGATGCAGGGTCAGTGGCCCAAAGAGAGTGCTGAATTTTTGCTGCACGTGCTTGAAAATGCAGAGAGCACTGCTCTGTTGAAGGGTTTAGATGTAGATTCTTGGGTCATTGAGCGCATCCCGGTGAACAAAAGCCCCAAGATGCCCCGGCTGAACTCGCAGAGCTTCTGGTTTGATGAACCCCACGTGAGCTCACCCGTGAGCTCACATCGAGATGATTGTTATTGAAAATGAGCACATTGTTCCTAAAACAGAAGAGGAGGTGGAAAAGAAGAAAAAGATATACCAGACGAAATTGAAGAAGCAAAACTTACGGCCTGGGAATAAGTTCAGCATAAAATAAATGCAAATAAAAGTAAAAGCAGAAAAAAAGAGAAATAAAAATTGAGTCAGTTTTGTGCAATATTTTGTGCAGTGTTTCCACTGTTCTGGTAAGAGTGAAATACATATGCATATTTGAGCTATGAAATAGGAATTGCATAATTTTGGTGATTTCACATGGGAGTTAAATGCTCTCATATTTGCATTTAAAAGTGGCATTGAGGGACTCCCCTGGTGGTCCAGTAGTTAAGAATCTGCCTTCCAATGCAGGGGACCTGGTTCGAGTGGGGAACTAAGATCCCACGTGCTGCGAGGCAGCTAAGCCCACGCACTCTAGAGCCCGTACGCCGCAATGAAAGATCCCGCATGCCGCAACTAACACCCGATGCAACCAAATAAATAAATATTAAAAAAAATAAAAAATAAAACTGGCATTGAATACAGTAAGTACCCTAGACACGAACGAGTTCCATTCCGAGAGCATGTTCGTAAGTACAATTTGTTAAGTCCAACAAAGTTAGCCTAGGTACCCAGCTAACACAATTGGCTTGAATATACCCACTATACGTGCTGTAAGGTAATAGGTTTATAATACTTTTCACACAAATAATACATAAAAAACAAGCACAAAAAATAAAAAAGAAAACATTTTTAATCTTACAGTACAGTACCTTGCAAAGTATAGTAATACATTACAACAGCAGGCATCCAGGGGCTGGCATCGAGTGAACAGGCAAGAAGAGTTACTGACTGGAGGAGGGAGAGGGGGTGGGAGATGGTAGAGCTGAAGGATCATGGGCAATAGGAGACGGAGGGCAAGCTGCAATTTCACTCACGCCTGACATTGATGGAACGCACGTTCGCATCTTTGAAAGTTCGCAACTTGAAGGTTCGTTCGTATGTAGGGGACTTACTGTAACATAAAGTTGAACAGTAAAATTCATGCTAATATTTAAATCTTTTCTTAGAACAACATTAAGCAGCAAAAAATGATGAGGGAAACTATGGAAGAAAAGAGAGCTTTATATTTTATTATTATTATTTTTTAATGGAAATGCATTTATTTATTTTATTTTACTTTTGGCTGTGTTGGGTCTTCGTTTCTGTGCGAGGGCTTTCTCTAGTTGCGGCAAGCGGGGGGCCACTCTTCATCGCGGTGTGTGGGCCTCTCACTGTCGCGGACTCTCTTGTTGCGGAGCACAGGCTCCAGACGCGCAGGCTCAGTAGTTGTGGCTCATGGGCCCCGTTGCTCCGCGGCATGTGGGATCTTCCCAGACCAAACCTCGAACCCGTGTCCCCTGCATTAGCAGATAGATTCTCAACCACTGCACCACCAGGGAAGCCCAGCTTTATATTTTAGTACCAATAACAACATTTTGTCCTGCTTTTTGAACAAGGGGACCCACATTTTCATCTTCTTTGGACCCTGCAAATTATGTAGCTGGTCCAGGGGCCGGTGCTCTTAAGGCCTAGAGCAAAACTGACACAGCAGAACTTTTGCCACGTTCTGTTGGTCAAAGCAAGTCACAAGACCAGCCTGGAGTCAAGGGGGAAGGGAAACAGACTCCAAGTCTTGAAGAGAGGGGCAGCATTCGATAACAGAGATGGGAGGAATTATTGGTGACCATCTTTGAGGCCATAGGTGTTAACCTTTCTGATCCTCAGGCTTATTATCTGTAAAATGGGAACAATTCTATTAATATTTACTTCCCGGGGTTGTTTGAGAATAAAGGAATATTTATTGTGGTTATAGTTCCTGGAACATGGCGATGGCTCACTCAGGGTTGGTCCTTCCTGTTCTTTAATCTTGCTTTATAGATGCCTACCTATTTGCTATTTCATTCATTCATGCATTCATTCACTCACTCAGTATTTACTGAGTCCTATGATCCAGGTACTGCTCTAGGAGTAGGGGTCATAGCAGAGAATAAAACAGACAGAAGTCTCTGCCCCTTGGATTTTACACTTTGATATGAGAGACAGACAAAACGTATTATCAAATAAGTGGCATGTTCAGTGGGGAAAGATGCTAAGAAGAAGAAAAAGCAGGGGAGGGGGATAGAGAGTGCTGAGCTGGGGGCTGCAGCATTAGCTGGTGTGGCCAGGAAGGCCTCGCTAAGAGGATGTCATTTGAGTAACTCCTGAAGGCAGGGTCCTGAGGACATGCCAGGCAGAGGGGAAAGGCCAGAGCAAAGGCTCTGAGAGGGGATGTCTGGGTGTCTGTCGAGCAGTGAGGGCCCAGGGAAGCTGGAGTTGAGAGCAAGAAGGGAGGTAAGGGAGGGGAGGGCAGTTCCGCACGGACCATTGTAAGGACTTTGCCTTTTACTGTGGATGAGATGAAAACATACTGGCAGGTTCGGAGGGGAGGATCAGTAGCTTCAGGTGGACCACAGGCTGCGTCAGGAAGTAGGAGAGGAGGGAGGGAGGCCAGTGGGTGGTGGCCTGGCCAGGGTGGTCACCTGGAGGTGAGAGAAGTGGTCGGACTCTGAACAGTTTTTTGGAGGCTGAGCAGACAGGATTTACCTGTCGATTCACAGTCAAGCAATTTGGCATGGAAAGCAGGTGTTATCAGAAGAGAGAAATCAAACCTTGGAGAGGCTGAGTGACTTCACAATGTCACATGGTGGCTGAACAGTGTCTCTCGCAAGCAGGAAGGCTGACTAGGATGTGGGTGGCTGTGTGCCGCCTGCATGTGGCTGTGGCTATGACGCACCTTTCTCTGAGTCTCCGTATCTGTCACCCCATCTCCCTCTGTTCCCCCCACCACTTTCCATCTTCCTTTCTCCTTATGCTTTGCAGTCACATCTTCATCTTCTCCCAGGCCCGTTTCCAAGGGGCCTAGGTGCTTCTGATGCCCAGGGGAGCCAACCTCTGTCTCTGAGAGTGTGTAGCCCTGCGTGTGCCTCCTGTCGTGCTGGCATGCCTTACCAAGTGTGAGTGTCCCTAGCGCATGTGTGTATGAGCGTAACTTAGGCTGTGTGTGAGGAGTACATGGATGTCCCTGGCTGTGAGAACCTATGCGTGCTGGGGGCCGGGTGCTTAAGGGACTGAGTATGTGTGTGACATGTGTGTGAATGCACAGAGATGTCCTCTCTCTTCTCTACCCATTCAGATTTGCTCTCATCCTAAAAGACCCAGGTCAAGGGACTTCCCTGGTGGCGCAGTGGTTAAGAAGCCGCCTGCCAATGCAGGGGACATGCGTTCGAGCCCTGGTCTGGGAAGATCCCACAGGCCGCGGAGCAACTAAGCCCGTGCACCACAACTACTGAGCCCGTGTGCCAAAACTACCGAAGCCCGTGGGCCTAGAGCCCCTGCTCTGCAACAAGAGAAGCCACCGCAATGAGAAGCCCACGCACCACAACGAAGAGTAGCCCCTGCTCGCCGCAACTACAGAAAGCCTGCGCACAGCAGCAACGAAGACCCAACGCAGCCATAAATAAATAAATAAACTGTAAAAAAGAAAAAAAAAGAGTGAGAGCTAAAAGGCCCAGGTCAAGCCTCCTCCCTTTTTTCTAGTTCCTGACCTCCCACTGCTCCATCTGTCAGAGTCACACACTGGGCTGGCCCCCCTTCCTCTGCTGGTGGCCTGGGTGGTTTGCAGGGGATCTGTCTTCTAGAATGCCAGCTCCCACAGCTGCAGTGCAGGGTGGAGCTGCACGCACATCCCCATCCCCTGGTCAAACATCAGCCTCCATCTTCTGGGGTCAACTGCCCCTCCCTCCTCCTCCCTATGGGATGCTTGAATGGGGGGAGGGGCGCTGACCTTAGAAGGGTCTGGCGGCCCCAGCAGGCAGAGACAGGTGGGGTCAGGCTCCCTTCACCCTGTGGGTACTTTCAGGCAGCCAGCTGACCCCCAGCGAGCAGGGTGCAACTCCACACTGCACTCTCTCAGTGAGCTCCTAAAGGCAGGCTTGTTGGGGTCCTGGGACCCCCGGGACTTCTTCCTCCCTCCCCCACCCTCCCCCTAGAGGCCCCCAGCCTAGGGCCTCCTCCCTGAGCTCAGGCCCCAGAGCGGCCATAGACTTCTTCTGGTCTAAACCCCTTTTCCCTCTCTGTCTCCTACTTCCCGTGAAATTGGTTCCTTCGGGAGCCCTTTAGCCTTTCCTGTAGGTACCAGAAGGTCCTTTTTCTTTAACCCATTGGAAATCAGGCCCTCGCTTTGAGCGAGGTGAGAAGATGCCAGGAGGAGTGGGGCCGTGTCAGTCCACCCGCCCAGGTCAGTTTGTCCTTCCCTCAGTCCTGGCCAGGCACGCTTCTGCCCCAGGGCTTTTGCTCTAGCTATTTCCTCCATCTGTAATGTTTTCTCCCAGACCCTGCTTGGCTCCTTCCTCTCCAAGCTTTTGTTGAAATATCACCTTCTCAGTGGGACCTAGATGGACCACCAGTTTCATACTGTGACCTGTGTGCACATGGACACACCCCGCCTCTTCACACACACAACCCCTCTTGCCCACCCAGCACCCTTCACCTCCCAGCCCTGCTCCATCTCCTCTTTTTCCCCATAGCACCCACCACCTACTTATATACCTTATTTTATTTATTCCATCTACTATGTCTCCCCAACAAGAATGTTGGCACCATGAGGGCACGGATCTTTTTTTTTTTTTTAATAAATTTATTTATTTATTTATTTTTGGCTGTGTTGGGTCCTTGTTGCTGCGTGCCGGCTTTCTCTAGTTGCGGCGAGCAGGGGCTACTCTTTTGCTGCTGTGTGCGGGCTTCTCATTATGGTGGCTTCTCTTGTTGCGGAGCACGGGCTCTAAGTGCACGGGTTTCAGTACTTGTGGCACGCGGGCTCAGTAGCTGTGGCTTGTGGGCTCTAGAGCGCAGGCTCAGTAGTTGTGGCACACGGGCTTAGTTGCTCCGCGGCATGTGGGATCTTCGCGGACCAGGGCTCGTACCCGTGTCCCCTGCATTGGCAGGCGGATTCTTAACCCCTGCGCCACCAGGGAAGTCCCCAGGGTAGGGATCTTTGTTTTGCTCATGGATGTTTCCCAAGTGCCTGGAACTGTGTCGGACCATTTTAGATGCTCCACAGACATTTGCACGGTTGCTGTTGGGACAGTTGCCCAGAGGAGAGCACCTGGGAGACAAGGCTGGTCCTCGAAGGGGCTGGGGGAGGGGGCGGATGCTGGACCTCTGGACCTGTGGCCAGAGGGGATGGACTCTGTGCCCTGCCTCCCAGAGGGGGCTCCAGCTCTCTTCCACCCCTCCTACCCACCTCCCTGGAACAACACCTCCATGCCAGCCCTGCACACACATGTTGGGGCACACCTGCATCTGTGGCCCCGCCTCCCCCCACCTAGCCCTGGTGCACGCACCACTGACGTAGTGGCTGTGGTTTCATGACCCCAGAGATGCAGACTGGAGTCAGGGCGTCCTGTTCTCTGCGGCTGCAGCAGCAGGTGGGGGTGGGGGACAGGTTCCCCTGCAAACAGTCACGCTCAGAGGCCCCTTCTCCCCCGCCTCTTATACACACATGCACACGCATATGCATACAGGCAGATGGACAGCCAGGTGGCTGCTCTTAGACCCCAGGCATGGGAACTGTGCACCCATCTGTAGCAGGGGCCCTGCGGGTGGGGAGAAGGGGCAGAGGAAGCAGCTGCGGGCTCCCTTTCTCATGCCTGAGCTCCCACCTTTACTGTTTCGTGCCCAGCACAGGGCCAGCCAACCTCCTCATCAGTTCTTTCCTTTGGGGAAGGCATTGCCCTGCTTTGTCCTATCAAAAACACATCACCGTGGGAGGGGCCCTGCATTCAGCCCTCAGCGGGCTTGAGCTTGTCTGCCCTTGTAGTCTGTTGTGTATGCACGGACTGGCCAGTCCTGGGAACACTCTGGCCCCTGGCTCAGAACCCTGCCGTGGCTCCCCAGTGCCTGCCAGGTCCAGCCCAAACCCCTGGCCCCGGGCCTTCCCTGCTCCAGGAATCTCCACTTTGAGGGGAGGTGAGTGTGGCCTCTGGAACCAGGCACACTGGGTTGAATGCTGGCTCTGTATGACCTTAGGCAAGTCACTTAACTTCCCTGTGTCCCCATTTTCTCCCTTGCAGAGCAGTTGTGAGAATTATATAGGTTCATATATACACAGTGCTTAGCGCAGCACCTGCTATGCAGGAAAGTTGTCAATAAATGTTAACTGTTACTGCTATTGTTTCCTTCCAGGACCCAGGAGGGACCTGAGATATGGCCTCCGTCCCATCAGGGCTTGCAGCTCAGCTCTAACCTTCCAGACTGAGCCAGCATCTTCCAGGCCACCTGGGAGCTTGTTGGAGGCTCAGAGCATCAGGCCCCCCCTGGGGATCCTAAAGCAGCAGGTGGGTGGCAGGAGGGACCTACAGCCCTCTGTGGGACAAGAGTCCGCCGAGCCCCCATCCCAGCCTTAGACTAGTCCATCACGTCCGCCCGCCCTCTTCCCCCTGCCTCTCCCAGTCCCCTCTGTCTTGCAAGGCTCCTCTCAGCAGTCTCCTCAGGAAGAACGCCTGTCAGCCCTGTGGCCTGAGCGCCCACAGCTCCTACTTCTTGGAGACTCAGTTTCCTCAAGTAAGAAAGGGGATAAAAACACCCACATCGTGGAACTCATGTCCAGGGAGGTCGTGGATGAACAGTGCACGGCCGAGGCAGACAGTGAGGGCTGACTATCATTACTGCCTGCACCCCATGCCTGGCGGGTCCTGCCCTCTGTGCTGGGGTCCCCGCGGGGATGAGGGAAAGACCTGTTGACCGGAGGGCTGGGGTGAACCCTGGGAGCTGAGAGGCAGCACACGATGACTAGAGCTGGAGGGTGGCCAGGGCTCACCCAAAACAGCTTGATGAGGGAGGAAGGAAGGGAGGGCAAGCCGAGCACACCCTGGGCCCCAGAGGAAGTTGAAAGCTGGCTGCGGTGTGACAGTTCAGGGGCCCGCACCACGGCGCTGCACCCCACCCCTACCTGCTGACATCAGTGGGGAGTGCAGGACCCCAGCACGGCCCCCTCCCCCAGGCTCTGAGCCTGTGAGGCAGGATCCCAGCCTGGGGGCTCCCTCGGCTGTTCCCTGCACGCGCCCGAGCAGATGGCAAAGCCTTGTGTCTTTAGGTCAGCGTTGCCCTCTCCAGGCTCCTTTAATGAAAGGCAACCGTTTAACGGCACCTCCTCACGTCACCCCATCGCCTCACTTCTCCCAGGTGTGGCCCTAGAGTCTATTAAGCATCTATTATATACCAGGTGGTGACACATCCACAAGCTCATTTAATCCTTCACAATACCCTTAGGAAGGCATTTAACAGATAAGGAAACCAGCTCAGAGAGGCTAAGTAACCTGCCTGAGGTCACACAGCTTGTAGGTGGCCAAGCTGGCCTTCCAATGCAGGCCCCGTCCTGAAGTTCCTCATGCCTATGGGTGGGTGGATTCACCCTGGAGGAGCCCTCAGAGAGCCAGTGCATCTAGGTCTCTTGTTTGTCAAGGAGGAAATGGACACCCAGTACCAGATGCCAGTGCCCCAGGCCATGCCACAGGCTTCTGAAAGAACCAGGCAGGATTAGAGAACTTTCTTTTGGCATTGGAGGCCTGGCAGGAGGGGCTCTGCTGGGAAAGCTCCTTCCTTTACTGACAGCAGGTCTCCACAGAGGCTACCTCCTCAGAGAGAAGCCTTTCTGGACAGTCCCGGCAGAAGGAGAGCTCTTTTGCCCTCCATCTTCTAACCTGTCTTTATTTTTCTTCATGGCACGCACTGTCACTTGCAGTTTTATGTATCAAATTATTTATTATCTCCCCACCGCCACCCCAACTGGAATGTGAGCTCCGTGAGTCAGGGAGAGTCTGTCTTGTTCCCTTGCCTAGAATAGTACCTGGCACAAACTCAACAATTTTTTGTGGAATGAATGAATGAATGACTGCATGAAAGGAGTCAGGTGGTAAAGGAAGAAGTTTATGCTTATAGGGGAAAGTTTGCTGTGAGGACAGACTTATTAAGGGCAAGCTAAATAGACCAAGCTGGGTGGAGGAGGGGAATGAGAAGTATTTTAGAAAAGGGAAGGGGCCATGTACAGCCATGTGGTCTAGCACAGAGACTGTAAAGTGAATGGTGCCCCTGCCACTTGTACAGTTCTCAACTTGTACAACAGTGCATGTGCCCCCGGGGAGGGGGGAGAACCCAACAGTTTTGGCCCCCTCAGCAGCGATGAGCGGAGGCAGCTCTACAAGTACCAGCGGCTGGAGGAACGGGCTGTTCCCTCCACGAGGATGCCACGTGGTCGTGGTTAGCAGTGTGCCATCCGGTGACGGTGGCTCTGTCGCCACAGACGGTCGTCCAACCCCGGGGGGGCAACTGTTCTGCTGTTAGCGAACTCTGGTACCTGGAGTGCCCAGCGGGACGTGGGTGGGGAAATCACCCTGACACACCCCACTGACACACACCAAACTCAGCAGACAAAGATAATCACCGCAGCGGTGGCACCTGGGGGGCTGGGGGGGCTGTTTCCTGGGCCAGCGGTGAGCTCTGAAGGAAGAGGACGCTGTGTTCTGAGACGTCTCCGCGGGCTCAGCGAGGAGCCTGTCCCAGCCCCACTCCTCCTCCACGGCCCTGCAGGCCAGGCACAACAGCACCCGGCCCCAAGATGGTGAGGCCCGGCTTCCATGAGTCACCTGGCCCACAGCGAGCTTGCCGGGCGATGTTATCGGCTCCTCTGCTTACTTAATCCCTTGGTTAACATCACCACCACCTCCATCCTTTCCTTCTCGGCACTGCAGCCTGCAGCCTGGCGTATCCTGGAAGGGAAGGCGCTGGAGGGCTCTTGCCAGAAGCTACCAGGGCAGGTAAATTAGGACCCTCAGCTCTTTGGCCTCCAGCCTCAAGGCTCTTGGCCTAGTTCCTTGCTGCATATGGGCCTTGGTTTACCTCCCAGGAAATGCTGTCTGGAGTCAGGTCTGAGAGACACCTTCCCACCCCTGCCCCGTACTTACTCCCTCTCTCCTTGTTCAGATGTGGGCCAAGCTGCTTGCCCCTCAGTGTGTCCAGCTGGATCCTTGGGGCGCAGTCCCCCCGTCCAGCCCTCTGCTGCCTCAGCCATTTGCTCCTAAGTTTGGACTTGTTGTGCAGGCCCAGCTACCCCCAGGCCTCCGTGTTGGGCCTCTGGGTTCCCAGGCTCAGGCTCTGCTGCCCCTCCGTCTAGTCACCCTGCCTGGGGACCTGGCTCCCTCAGAGGCCTCCCCCAACTCTTTCCCCTGCCTCTGCCCACCCCCTACCCCAAGCAGCCTCCTGGGAGCCTAAGCCAGTTCTTTTCATCCGTAGCCCAGGATTCCCTCTCTCCTCCTCTCGCTTTGTCGCTGTTCCCCTGCTGACCCAATGTGGTCAGTGGCACATGGAGGGTGCCATGGGGTCAGTGGAGCAGTGACAGGGGCGACCAGAGACATGTGCTGTTTCATTTCAGCTTCCCCCGGTCTCCCCTCTGTGGCCAAGTGGGATGAGAAGCGAGGGGTTCCATCCTCTCCCCACACTGTCCTACTCTGTCTCCTCCCCACCATTAGAGATGGACAGCAGGGGGTGAGGCTGAGAGGCCACCAAGTGAGGCTCAGGACCTAGTCCGTGATGGGAGGCTGCCCAAGCCTGGCCTGCCAGGGGGGTGGTGAGGGAAGGGGGTGGGGGCAGGAAGAAGAGCCAACCCTTTGAACTGCTGGACAGCATCCTCTGTGGCCCCTGGGAGACAGCTCCTCCAATGTCCCTGCCTGGGGCCAGGGAAGGGGGAGGGGGAGGTTTCTCAACACCAGTCACTTTTACTCCAGTTGTTTGACCAAAATGAATTGTTCTTAGCAGGAAAAAGAAAAAAAACACACAAAAAAACCAAAAGCCCCACCATTGAGGTCACTCCTATTACCCTAGCAGCTGATGAAAAGATCCTGAGAACAGATAACACACCTGGGCCAGGGCTGCTGTCCTTCCCCTGCCCCCATTCTCCCTGCCTGCCCACTCTGCACCCAAACACTGGCTGCTGCCCCAGCATCCTGGAACATTGCAGAATACTGTTCCAAATAAGGAGGGGGTGGGCCCGGAGAGAGGCCTGGAGGAGCAGGCCTGGTCTCAGTCCCACACACCCCAGTCTTGCTGGCTCTCTGTTCCTCCAACTGCCAAATAGGGAAACCACTGAAGAACCAATGAAATAATTAATGTGAAAGTGCTTGGCAGTGATCACTAACAAGCCAGCAGGCTGGGGTCCTGTAGAGAAGGGAAAAGGGAGTTAGGGAGGGTTTCAGAGAAGAGGTCACGTCACCCCTCAGTGATTTAAGAACATTAAATCAGTTGACTACATCTGCTATTGGAATCTTGCAGATTCCCTTTAGGCCCTGGATTGAGTTCTTATTAATGCCCTCAGAGACATGCACACCTTGAGAATGATGGGCACCATTGCTGAGCTCAGCTTGTGGTCTACTCAGATCCCTGGATCCTCTTTCAAGTTTGAGAACACAGGGTCATCACTTTAGTCCGGTGGGTGTTCTGCTGTAGTACTTCCTTCCTTGGCTGCAGACTAAGCTCAAATTCTAGTCAACACTGGCTGTTTTCCTCGTTGGAGAGTGTAGCCTGATTTCAGCTGCAGTTTGAGCTTTTATCCCCTTTAACCCTGAGCCCAAAGCTCACCTACACTCACATAGCCCACACATACCTCAAACTCATTTATCCCAGACCAAACTTGTAATCTTTCTCTCACTAGCCCCTTCCTTCACTTGTGTTCTAGGAGCTTAGTTCATGGTAAGACTCCCCACTGCCCAAGCCAGAGACTGAGTCATCCTTGACCACAGCCTTCTGTCCACCACATCTGATTATCCTTCTCATCTAGTGGATTCTAACACTGGTATCTTTTTTTTTTTTTAACATCTTTATTGGAGTATAATTGCTTTACAATGGTGTGTTAGTTTCTGCTTTATAACAAAGTGAATCAGTTATACATATACATATCTTCCCATATCTCTTCCCTCTTGCGTCTCCCTCCCTCCCACCCTCCCTATCCCACCCCTCCAGGCGGTCACAAAGCACCGAGCTGATATCCCTGTGCTATGCGGCTGCTTCCCACTAGCTATCTACCTTACGTTTGGTAGTGTATATATGTCCATGCCTCTCTCTCGCTTTGTCTCAGCTTACCCTTCTGCCTCCCCATATCCTCAAGTCCATTCCCAGTAGGTCTGTGTCTTTATTCCTGTCTTACCCTTAGGTTCTTCATGACATTTTTTTTTTCTTAAATTCCATATATATGTGTTAGCATACAGTATTTGTCTTTCTCTTTCTGACTTACTTCACTCTGTATGACAGACTCTAGGTCGATCTACCTCATTACAAATAGCTCAATTTCATTTCTTTTTATGGCTGAGTAATATTCCATTGTCTATATGTGCCACATCTTCTTTATCCGTTCATCCGATGATGGGCTCTTAGGTTGTTTCCATCTCTGGGCTATTGTAAATAGAGCTGCAATGAACATTGTGGTACATGACTCTTTTTGAATTACGGTTTTCTCAGGGTATATGCCCAGTAGTGGGATTGCTGGGTCCTATGGTAGTTCTATTTGTAGTTTTTTAAGGAACCTCCATACTGTTCTCCATAGTGGCTGAACCAATTCACATTCCCACCAGCAGTGCAAGAGGGTTCCCTTTTCTCCACACCCTCTCCAGCATTTATTGTTTCTAGATTTTTTGATGATGGCCATTCTGACTGGTGTGAGATGATATCTCATTGTAGTTAACACTGGTATCTTGACTCTTCCTCACGTCTTCCCCATTCCCCACACCCCCCAGTTTTTGTAATAGTATAAATCCTCATCTCTTTTCTTAAGAGTGGCTAGTGGAACCAATCAGACTTCCTGGGCCATCCTCCACCCAGCCGATGTGATGACACCTTCCCCTACTGGTGGCTCCCGCCTGCCTCTCTGCCCTCACGTCCCAGCACTGCAGGACACGCACAGCCCAGCCCATGCGCGTGCTGGAAACAGCCGGGCCAGACTCCTTCCTTATGTTTGCTCAGGCTGCTGGGAAAGCCTTTCCTTCCTTGTCACCTGCAGAGCATCCCCTCCTTCAGGAGGCCTCTCAACTGGATATATGTGTGGGTCACTCCTTCCTCAGTACCCCACTCTGCTCTGTCCATTCCGTGCGGAGTGGCTGAGGGTGCACTGCCCTCTGGTGCCTCCCCAGCCACAGAGGGACCTTCATCCTCTCTCTACCTAGACCCTGATCCCACCAAGAGCATGGTGGGTACACGCCAGGCAAATCTGGGTGGGATCCAGTTTTGCCTGTTTCCCACTGGGGACCTCAGACAAGTTACTTATCTCTGAGCATACTTTTCCTCATCTGTCAGATGGGGTAATATCATTACCTGCTTCCCAGGATGGGTAACTGAGCCAGTCAAGTGCTTGGCACAGAGCCTGGCACATCATGAGAGGGCAGCAAATAGCTCTCATGGTTTCCACTCTTGTTATTAATCACTAGGACCTGGGAGAAAGTGCAGACAACTCAGGGCGGCTGACACCTCAGCCCTTCCCTCCCCTCCCCAGACTCTGCAGTACAGTCCCTTCAGCCCCTCTGCCCTTGTTCAGAGCCCCCTGTTCGCCCCCTTTCTGGTTGTCTGCTCTTGCCACCTAGACAGGGGCTTGGGCAAGGCCACCTCATCCCCTTTTGCCACTCCTTCCTCCCAGGACCCAGTGCTGTCCACATGGGGCTGTGACACCCAGTGTCAGAATTGTTCGCAGCCTGGGGGCAGTGTGGGCTGCCACGCTCATCTCCTTACTGCAACTGTGGTGGCTTGCTCAGTAAGACCCCAAAGTTTGCCCCCAACCACGCAGGGAGTGAGATGCTGAACTGGCATGCTCATATACCCTGGTCTTCTGGCCCCAAGGCCAAGACTCTATCCATTCTGCCCTGCTGTTGTCCCTTCCAGTCTTTTTTGCATCTGTATGACTCAGTCTCCTCGTCTGTACAATGGGCATAAAAATTCCTTCTCCTCCTTCTTTGTCCAGAGAAGGGGAGAAGAATACGGTTAGGATGGGAAGCTGGGAGGAAGTGGAGACCGAGCTGTGTACAAGGCAGGCGAGCCTAGCTGGGGTGAGGACTATAAGAGGATAAACAGGAGGTGAGGGAGGCCAGTCCAGTCTCCACCCTTCCAGCAGCCCAAGTCCGGTGCCTGAGTCCACAGCGCCCCCTGCTGGCAGGTCAGCCAGAAGCTCCCTGTGGGCAGCACCTGCCTCAAGCTTCACATTTCCCTCTGGTGATCACTGGGAAGGTGTCGCCCCTCCCCTCAGGGAGCCCAGTCTGAGGGTGGGAGCGGGTGTTTCTGTCTGAGAAGGGAACTTCCTAGGCCAAGGGGTTCAGCATTCTCCTCCCGAGAACCTGCTGAAATCTCTTCCAGAGAGAAAGGTCTGCAGGCTGGCCAGAAGGCCGGTGGTCTGCTCCAAGCCCAGCAGCTACGCTTTGATTAGGACTCCCTCCCCCTCCCCCTCCCCTCCCCCACCCCTCCCCCTCCCCCTCCCCCACCCCTATCCCATAAGGACCATGGGGGAGACAGGTGAGGGCAGATGCTGAGAAATCAGGGTGAGGGGCTGCTCAGGTTCTTTGCTTGCCCTCGGGCCAGGCCCCCTAATCAGCACCCTCGCCATCTAGAGATGGTCCTCCCAGCCCTCCAGAGCCCAGGCCCACCTTCCTCCTCGTCAGGACTTTTCTCCAAATTGACGGCAGTTTCATCATCTCTGCATTTCCTTAGCCTGATTCTGGGTTAGGTGTTGGGGATTCGGGGAACAGCAAGCCCCCTAACTAACCCCCCAGGAGCTCAGACATGCCACTATTCCCCCTCTGCTCTCTCTTCCCACTCATCCCCAGTATCTTTCCAGGACTCCAGGACCTGCTCTGCAGGGCAGCCTCAACACACCCAACATTAAAATGCAGCCACGGGCTTCCCTGGTGGCGCAGTCGTTGGGAGTCCGCCTGCCGATGCAGGGGACACGGGTTCGTGCCCCGGTCCGGGAGGACCCCACATGCCGCGGAGTGGCTGGGCCCGTGAGCCATGGCCGCTGAGACTGCGCGTCCGGAACCTGTGCTCCGCAACGGGAGAGGCCACAACAGTGAGAGGCCCGCGTACCGCAAAAAAAAAAAAAAAAAAAAAAAATGCAGCCAGTTGTGGCCACCCTCCTGCCCCCTCCCTGGAAAGTTTCCGTTTACCACTCCCAACCCTGGGCTCTGTTCACTGTCCTTGAGACTTTCCCCTCGAACTGCATCCTTCCTGGACTGTTTATATAAGGACCAGATCCTCTTCTAGGAAGTCTTCCTGGGTGGATCCCAGCCTCAATGATTTTCCTGAATTCAGTCTTTTCCAGGATCTCCTGGCACAGACTGCTGTGCACTGGGTACGTTATTATCCTATTATCCTATCTGTCCCACAGAAGCTCTGGGCCTCAGGAGGGAATACCTCTGTCACCTCCTTCCCTGCTGAGACATGGGGCCGTCCATACACGATCCTTTAAGTCCACTTACATCAGTGGTTCTCAGCTGGACACAATTTTGCCCCCAGGGGATATTTGGCAATATCTGGAGACTTTTTTGGTTGTCACAATTGGGAGGTGGTGCTACTGGCATCTCGTGGGTAGAGACCAGAGATGCTGTTAACCATCCTACAATGCACAGAACAGCTCCCACAGCAAAGAAATATCTGGCCCCCAATGTCAATAGTGGCAAGGTTGAGAAACCCTGATTTAATTGAATCCACAGATTGAGGATTAAAATAGTGGCCAAAAAAGGGGCAATGGCTCAGGCGGGGGAAGGGCCAGAGCAGGCGTCTCATAACAGACACCGGCTTCCCCTCCACGTGGGCTTTATACTCCCATGTGCCTCCTACACCCTTCTGTGGGCCTGTCGTGTCTTGTGTAAGTGGAGGCGACCTGACTCAGAGGAAGAGAAACCAGGTGCTGCCTAGACAGTTCCTGGGGAAATGGGCTCTGTGTGGAGAATGCTTTGGGAGCCAGGGGTGATTTTTGCCTCAGTTTAGTCATCTCTAAAATGGGGATGGGCATTCCCTTCCAGTCCAAATGGTCAAAATGGTCCTAAACAGTATCTCTCCGATGGGCACAGTCATTTTCCCCTCTGCTGATGGGCAGGAGCCCTCCCGCGGGGTGGAGGGTGGAGTACTAGCCACCAGCCCCTTAAACAGACGTGGGGGGTTATTGTGGCTCTAATTGCCCTCCCAGGAAACAGCTGTCAGAACAAGACCCCTTTGATAGTCTTCATCAAAGCTGCCTCCATGACCCCTGGGGACTGACTGGGGGAGGGGGCGGGTCCTGAGGCTAACTGGTGACTGGGAGTGGCCGAGAGGTGGGCCACTGTCTGGCGTCTCCCTGACCCCACTCCCTTCCCCGCATGGTCCCTTTCCAGGACCAGACCTTGGGCAGAGGTAGGAGTCTCAGCTGAGAATCTGGGCTTGGGCACAGCCTTAAACTGGACCTGGGTAGGGACTCTTCTAGGATCAGGCTGCTAAAGGGAGTAGGGTTCCCCCAGTAAACAACGAATCATTTTTTTAGTATCGGTATATCCCAACTATTGCACGGGACGTGCTTATAGTCAAAATGATTCGCTATTGGTCTGAAATTCAAATTTAACTGAGCATCCTGTATTTTCATTTGCTGACTCTGGCAAGTCTACTTCAGGGCCGGGGGCTGCAGGCTGGTGCAGAAGCAGGGAGGTTTCAGCCATGTTCCACCCCAGGACAGCTGCCTCAGGCCCACCCAAGTCAGGCTGTACCTGCTGACTGTTTCCTGGGGCCAGCCTTGTGCTAGGAGCAGTGGGGGTGACACTCTCTGAGGCCCACGGCTCTGCCTGCAGATCCACCCACATACTGCAGCTCAGTGGACCTGGGTGTGGGGGCAGCGTTACTGCACGGTGTCTGGAGACCAGGCTGGTCAACGGGAGCTCTCCTGCAGATGTGGCCACTGTTTTCCAAAAGTCAAGAGATACCATTGTGATGAATAAAATGCACATTTGTTTAAAGGCAAGCATTACATAGTGGCTTTTGGCTCTTAAAGCTTTTTCTCGAGAAAATACCCAAAGTGTAATTACTAGGGGAGAAGGATACTTCTGGGGCTTTCATGCTGGAAAAAAATCTGAGGACGATTAGGTCTGAGGATTCTAGGACTTGACCTTTCATGGACCATGGACCCAGTGGGCATCTGGCGAAGCCTATGGACTTTTTCTTGGAATAATGTTTTCAAACGTATAAAATTAAATCCACAGGACTACAAAAGAAACCAGTGGTGCAAAAATACAGTGGTCAAAACACGAAGGAAACAGCTTTATAAAAGAGTAACACACACGCTTCTCTTACACTTTGGTGGTGATCATTTTAAAGCAGCGATGGGTAGCTATTTCAAAAGATTGGCAACAATTCCAATGTGATCCCAAAATCTCTGTGATTTCTGTTGGTGACAAAGTCACAGTTTCTGCAAATACTACTGTAGATTGTTCCCTGCATTTACAATAAAGGAAATGCTAAATTTCAGTTAGATGCTAGTGAAAATAAAGATGTATATTTTTTTCTTATCCGAAGTCATGGATCCCTGAATTCTATCCACAGACCTCCTGGCGTGGGGAAGGTGGTATCTGAGGTCCTTAGGTTAAGGGCACCTGCTCTGGAGGGAAAGCCCACAAGAGGGACTTAGAATAGAGCACAGGCAAGAGTCACGCATTCTCAGAGACAAGGAGAAATCAGATAGAAACGTAATGGGCAACCTGAGGGTGTGAGTCTGTGTGTAGGTGTACTGTGTCCGCTCACAGGACCCCTGGGAAGACCCCGAGGATGCTCCCACTTGCACTGCCTGAGCCAGACTTGTAGTCCCCGGGTTAAGCATTACCCTCTGTGTCCACAGCCACCAAAAAAGATCTGAACGTTATCCACCTCCAAACACTCAAAACATTGCGGTTCAGGAGGCAGCCCAAATATCCCCAGAAGAGCGCCCACAAGGAGAAACAAGCTTGACTTCCATGCCATCATCAAGTTCCTCCTGACCACTGAGTCGGCCATGAAGAAGATAGAAGACAGCAGCACACCTGTGTTCATTGTGGAGGTCAAGGCCAACGAGCACCAGGCAGAACAGGATGTGAAGAAGCTCTATGACTTTGACGTGGCCAAGGTCAACACCCTGATAAGGCCTGAGGGAGAGAAGAAGGCATATGTTCGACTGGCTCCTGACTATGACGCTTTGGCTGTTGCCAACAAAATTGGGATCATCTAAACTGAGTCCCGCTGACTAACCCTAAGTATAAGATTTTTCACTATTAAAAAAAAGGCATTGCCCTCTGACATCCTTCCCCGCCTAGTGTGGTGTGTGTGGTCCAACCCGAGGCACTGGGGGCTGGGGCCTGGGCCTTTTGGAGAGAAGGCCCTGAGGGGAAGGCCCCAGGCAGGGCTAGTAACCTGGTGAGGAGGCCCTGGTTTTTGTATTTTATTTTTAAATTTAAGTGGCGGAAGGACTCACACAATACAAACACAAATGCGGACCTGAAAGTACCTAGGCAACTTGATAAGCGTTTTGTCACAGGAATCAGGACATTATCATGAGGACGTCTGGAATTTATAAATAATGCCCACTTTCAGGATGTCAGCTCTAACCCCCAGTCTGACCGCTTGTTAAAGCATTAGGCTGAGTCAAGCTAGAATAACTGCTTTCCAAATATTTGACAATGGAATTAATCTTGAACTCACTGTGGATCAATGCCTTTTATTTTTTTATTTTTATTTTTTCCAGGCTTATTGAGATATAATTGACATATAACATTGTGTAAGTTTAAGGTGAGCAACAATGATTTGATATATGTGTAAGTTGTGAAATGATTATCACAATAAGTTTACCTACCATCTATCACCTCTCATAACTACGATTGTTTTTCTTGCGATGAGAACTTTTGAGATCTACTCTCTTAGCGACTTTCAAATATCCAATCCAGTAATGTTAACTGTAGTCCCCCTGCTGTATATTACATCCCCAGGATGTATTAATGCTATAACTGAAAGTTTTACCTTTTGACTACCTTGGCTAATTTTCCCCACCGCCCCACCTCTACCTCCGGTAACCACCAATCTGTTCTCCATTTATCTCAGCTTGGGTTTTTTTTAGATTCAGCATAAAAGTGAGATCATACTCTGTCTGACTTCTTTCACTAGGTCCTGGTTCTGAGAGGACTGTGGGCACCTTTGGAGTGAGGGGGAGGGACGGTGTGTCCAGCCTGGGATTTGTCTTGGTGGGGTGGGAGAGCACAGAATAAGATGCAGGCGGGGAGGAAACCATAAGGAAGTTTCTGGAAATCTGTGCATTTTGCCTCCTTTCTTAACTTCCCTTCCCCTCCCCTCACCCCTCCTCCCACCCAGAACCAGGATCCAATTTCCTCTTTTTTCAAAATAGAACTCAAAACAGATTTAATCTCTGGGGATTGCTCTGTGGAGGGAACTTGTAGAGGCAAGTTGTCTCTTATGTTGTAAGAGAAATGCATATATATTGAGTCTGAAAATAAAAAGTCTATTTGGCACGTGAAGCTTCTCACATCTCTGGCTGCTGGTCATCTGCCTCCTGCCTGCACGGGACATCACTGAGAGCCACACCTCAGGGTTGGTGTCCCTCTGCTACCCCCAACCCATGGGGACCTTTCAAAAATAACCACAGGGAAACCCTAAATTTGGGGAGGGACTAGCACCATGTGACCCATGGTGGAGGCTAGGAATGCAGATTCCTGGGCCCCCTTCCGGGCTAATGCATTGGAATCTCCTAGTTGCTACTGGGGATTCTGCTGCACAGGATCCACAAAGTCCACTCTGAGCAACCTTGGCCCGCTGGCCAGTGGTCCTGCGCACTCTGCTCAGAGCTGGGGCCTCTCTTTCTGCAGTGCTTCAAAGCCTGGGCTTTGGGATGGAACCTTCAAGCCCTTGAGAACCCCCTTCTGTTGTTCTCAGTCATTCTGAAGTGGGATCAGATGTGGTGGGATGGGTGGTGTTCAGTGTGTGAACCATGTGCCAGGTGCAGAGAGGGCACAGGGTGACACAGAATGACGTGTTAGAATCGCCTGCCACGTGTCGTCTCAGCCCTACTCCAGTGGTGTAAGAATGATGCCTCCTGACCTCCCATCACTCATGGAGACAAAACAGAGAGTGCCACAGACATCCTGGGCCTTCCAACCTGCTGGGATAAGCTGTCTCTGATCCACCGTGGGCCGCCCGTGGCTGTGGTCCTAAGAGTCAAAAAGCCTTTTCCACCAAACTTTATGTTCCTACTAGGAGTCACCAAGCCGGCATTTCCCAAACTGTCTTCTGAGCACGTCGTGAAATGTGATAAAGTACAGTTGACCCTTGAACAACGTGGACGTTAGGGGTACCAACCCCTGCACCGTCGAAAATCTGTGTATAGCTTATAGTCGGCCCTCTTTATAGGTGGTTCTGCATCCTCAATTCAGCCAACCGCTGATTATGTGGTATTGTAGCATTTACTGTGGAAAAAAATCAGAGTATAAGTGGACCTGCGCAGTTCAAACCCATGTTGTTCAGGGGTCAACTATATTCTCCCATGAATGTGCAAAACTAGCAATATTTTCCTTTAAGATTTATTTTGAAAAAATATGTGTATGCAAAGTGACAAATATGTGCATACCCTTATCATCCTATGATCATCCACCTCTACAAAATGAGATGCTCTATCTGAAGATGGCAAGAATTCATACTGGGACGTGTGCATTGCAGAAACAGTGTTGAGATACTGCGGCCCAATACATTTGGAAATGCTATGCTGGACTGTGAGGTACTTGAGGACAAGAGTCAGGATGGGTATCCCCTCACATGTTGGTGGACTGTTACAATGGGGACCCCGGAGGAACCACACACGCTCTGGTCTTCATGCCCTTGTATAGCCCTCTCCCACAGGTGGACTCAAACATGTGACTGGCTCTGACCAATATGCCATCAGAAGCATGATGCAAGCATTGATCTGACAAGTGCTTGCTTCTCCTCTTGGGGCTTGTCCTCTTGGAACACTCTTGGGGAAGCCAGCCACAAGCTATAAAGCCACATGGGTAGACTAGAGAATGATGCAACAGCACTTGGAGCTTGAGAGACCATGCGCGAGGAGGAGCTGAGGCTCCAGATATTTTACTGAGGTCTCCTTGGGCTTTCTAGCCTAGCCCAGCTGAATGAGTGGCACAGCTGATGTCGCCTGGAGCAGAAGAACCACCCAGCTGAGCCCTGCCCAAATTCCTGATCCACAAAATCATGAAGAAGAATAAACTGTTGCTGTTTTGAGGTACTAAGTTTTGGGATAGTTTGTTACGTAGCAACAGGTAGCTGAGATGCTTATAGTAGGTGAGTAATGAATGTGTGAGAAATGAGTGGATGGCAAACCAAGTTTTCAGCTCTGGGGTTAATCCCTTGCTCACACTGGCCCTGATATTCGTCAAGCCTTGATCACATATACTTTCTCCTGCGATTCCTGTGATGCTTAATTTTATGTGCCAACTTGACTAGGCCATGGAATGCCCAGATAATTGGTCAAACATTATCCTGGGTGTTTCTGTGAAGATATTTTTGAAGGAGAGTAACATTTAAATTGGTAGACCAATAAAGTAAATTGACCTCCATTATGTAAGTGGGCCTCCTCCGATCAGCTGAAGGCTTGAATGGAACAAAGGCTGATCCTCTCCCGAGCAAGAGAGAATTCTCCTGCCTGACAGCTTTCAAACTGGGACATTGACTTTCCCTGCTTCTACAGCAGCCTTCTAGCCTTCGGACTCAAAGTGGGACATCGGCTCTGCAGATTTTGGACTCACCAGCCTCCATAACTGCATAAGCCAATTCCTTATAATAAATTTCCTTATCTGTAGATCTAGATCTATAGGTATATGCTATTCGTTTTGTTTCTTTGGAGAACCCTGAGTAATACAGATTAGGATAGCGGGAATAGTGTTGCTGCTATAACAAATACCTAAAAACGTGGAAGTGGCTTTTGAACTGGGTAATGGGTAGAGGCTTGGGGTGCTTGCTGGAAAAATCCTAGATTGCCCTGAAGGGACTGCTGGTGGAACATTAAAGGTGATTCTGGTGAAGACTTAGAAAGTAAAGGAGAGAGCTATAGAGAAAGCTGTAGAGAATAGGTATATCATCTTGAATAGAATGCTTCTGGAATATGAACAGTAATGCTGCTTCTGGTGAGACCTCAGGAGGAACACGGTATTGGAAGCTGAGGGCAAAGTGATCCTCGTTGTAAATGAGCAAGGAACTTGTCTCAGTTGCGTTCCAGTGTTCTGTGGAAGGTAGGACTTGTATGTGACAACCTTGGATATTTAGCAGAGAAGATTTCTAAGCAAAATGTTGAAAATGTGGCCTGGCTTCTCCTTACTGCTAAGAGTAAAATGTGAGAGGAGAGAGATAAATTGAAGAAATTATGAAGCAAAAAGGAACCAGAATTCGAAGATATGGAAAATTCTCAGCTTATCCATATTTCAAAAAATAAGAAAGCTGCATTCCAGAGAAAACACCAAGGGCGCAGCTGCATGATCATTCCATGAAGAGATTATCCACAGATCTAATCAGCCATCTCAGCTGAAGCCAGGAATAGAGATGGGATTATATTGGCAGAATCATGCCAGCGGGGACTAAAGGGGAGAGAGAAAACGGAGTGGAGGAAGCCTGTCAGATTTCTGGGATCTACTGGACGGGACAGTAGAGTATCCAGATTCAGATTTTCAAGAAAAGGGAACAATGACCATGAAGATGATTCAGAGATCATCAGGGCTGCCACTCCCACCTCAGGCCGAGGGGACATGGCTGTTGCAAAGGGTGGGGCCACTTCCTCAGTTTCAGAGGGCCAGGATGCCATCAATCAGTGCCTCAGAGGCAAGGCTGCCCAGCAGAGCTGAGGGGGCAGGGTCACTGCCTAGGGTCATGGGGTGATGCTACTGCGCCAGTGGGCATGGAGGGTAGGACATTGAGCTGAAGAGGATCATTCTGGAATCTTAAGATCAAATGGAATTTGCCTTGCTAGTTTTGGACTGGCTTGGGACCTGTTACCCCTTTCTTCTTTCCAATTTCTCCCTTTTGGAATGGGAACGTCTGTTCTGTGCCTGTCACACCATTGTGTTTCAGTTGTGTCTTGGAAGTACAGAACTTGTCTGGTTTCACCGTTTCACAGCTGCAGAGGAGTTTTGCCTCAGAATGAATCATACCTCGAGTCTCATCCTTATCTGGTTTAGATGACATTTAGTGAGACTTTGGACTTGGAATTGATGCTGGAATGGGTTAAGACTTTGGGGGCTGTTGGGATGCGGTGAATGTATTTTGCATGTGAGGTGAATTTGGGGGGGGGCGCTAGTTTGCAGACTGTTATAGGCTGAAGGTGTCTCTCAAATTTACATGTTGAAGCCCTAACCCCCAATGTGACTGTATTTGGAAATGGGGCCTTTAAAGAGGTAATTAAGTTCAATGAGGTCATAGGGGTGGGGCCCTAATCCAAGAGTACGGATGTCTTTACAAGAAGAAGAGAACCAGAGGTCTCTCTCTATCCTCGTGTACACAGATAAAAGGCCATGAAGCTGTATCTGCAAGCTGAGGAGAGAAGTCTCACCAGAAACCAAACTGGCCGGAACCTTGATCCTGGGCTTCCAGCCTCCAGAACTGCGAGAAGATAAATTTCTATTGTTGGGACTTCCCTGGTGGTGCGGTGGTTAAGAATCCGCCTGCCAATGCAGGGGACACGGGTTTGATCCCTGGTCCAGAAAGATCCCACATGTTGTGGAGCAACTAAGCCCGTGTGCCACAACTACTGAGCCTGTGCTCTAGAGCCTGCACACCACAAGTGCTGAAGACCATGCGCCTAGAGCCCGTTATCCACAACAAGAGAAGCCACTGCAATGAGAAGCCCGCGCATCACAACAAAGAGTAGCCCGCACTCGCTGCAGCGAAGATCCAACGCAGACAAAAATAAATAAATAATAAATTTATTTTTTTTTTAATTTCTATTGTTTAAGCTACTCTGTCTGTGATATTTTATTATGGCAGCCTGAGCAGACTAATGCAATTCCCCACAACAACTGATGAGTGAGGGGTTCATGCAGACTTGGATTTCAATTCTAACATTCACTGATTCAATTACTTAGCCAATATTTAAGTCCCACTATGTGTCAGACGCTGTCAGACCCTGGGTTTCAATGGCAAGCAACACGGTCACAGTTCCTGTTCTTGTGGAGCTTAAAGTCATGTGAGGGAGGTGAACTTCATCAAATAATTACTCAAATAGACATAAGATAATAACAATGAGAAGTGCTATAGGGGGATGTCCCCTAGTCAAGAAGGTCAGGGAAAGTTCTTGGAGAGGTAACACCAGACCTGAGATACGAAGGGTGATTAGGAGTAAACCAGGTGAAGCAGGGAAGGATGGGTGTTCCACGCAGAAGGAACAGCATGTGCAAAGGGTACTCCCACCAAGGAGGGAGCCGGAGGGTGTTCAGGGGACCGGATGAAGGCCGCCCTGACTTTCCAGAGTGGAGAGAGGAGGGGCGGAGGAAGAGGTGGGTCTCTCATGCTGGGCAGACCACGGTAAGACTTTGTCTTATGAGTAGCAGGAAGCCACTGAGCTGTCCTAACCTGCGACTTGGCATGGTCGGGTTGGCGCTGACTGGCCTGGGGCCACTGTGTGGAAGAGGAGCTGCGTGGAGGCCAACGTGGAGGCTCTTGAGGGGTCCAGGAGAGATGTGTGGGGGCAGAAGGGGGGCGCTGGGCCAGAGTGGTGGCAGCGGCGGTGGAGAGAAGGGCTAGATTGGAGAGCTGTTTATTAAGGTAAGGCAACTGGGCTTTGGTGCTGAAGTGTGTATGGGAGGTGAGGGTGAGGGAGGAGTCCCTGCGTTGAGCACCTGGGCGAGGGTTGGTACCATCCAGTGAGGGAGAGAAGATGGGGAGGACCAAGGCAGGGGTGGGGCAGCCACTTACTGATTGGGTGAACTCGGCAGGTGCTTTTAAACCTCTGTATGCCTCGGTTCCCTATCTAAGTGCTTTAAGTGAGATGATGTTTATAGAGTCGGGCTCAGAGCAGCTGCTCCTGCATATCAAGGCCCACCCGTCCCCCACCCCCCATCTTTTCCTCTATGCGGTGGCATGGGCAGATGCTATTGTTCCCATTTTCACTGTTTTTTTTTTTTTTTTTTTTTTTTCTTTTTTGCGGTACACGGGCCTCTCACTGTTGTGGCCTCTCCCGTTGCAGAGCACAGGCTCCGGACGCGCAGGCTCAGCAGCCATGGCTCACAGGCCCGGCCGCTCCGCGGCACGTGGGATCTTCCCGGACCGGGGCACGAACCCGCGTCTCCTGCATCGGCAGGCGGACTCTCAACCACTGCGCCACCAGGGAAGCCCTATTGTTCCCATTTTAAGGATAAGGAAGCTGAGTCTCTGGAAGGTTGAGGTCTCACCCGAAGTCCCACACTGTTGGAACCAGGCTTATAGAGAGGTATTGGGAAGAGCCTTCCCTCTCTGCCAGGCTGCCTTTAATATCAGCTTGCAGATCCCAAGGGCGGCAATGATTCATTCAGCAGCTCCTCAGTCATCATCACAGGCCTGGTGTGGGGTGGCGGAGAGGGGACGAACTTCAGGTGGGAAATGCAGTTGGGGGAAGGGACAGAGGTGTGTTGCCATGAGGTCAGGCCCCGAGTCCTCAGAAAGGCAGGAAGTTAAATACCAAATAGCCAACTTCCCAAACAAAGGATCCTCACAGAGTCCAAGATGGGTGCTCTGGTTGGCAGGCAGCCTTCCCCTGAGCAGAGGTTCAGGCACCCAGGCTCCTTCCATCTTGTGGGTCTGCCATCTCCTAAATCACGAGGTCATGGCAGAAGGGAAAATAGAGGTAGATGGGGCACACCTGCTTCTTAACATCCTCAGACCAGAAGAGAGACAGAGTGCCTCTGTTCATGCTCTACCAGCTTGATGGCAAAGGAGATGGAAATGGAGTCCAGGGAGTACCCAGGAAGAGGAGAAGATAAATTTGGTAACCAGCTAACCAGTCCTGCTACAACAGGTCAGAGCTACAACTTGTTTAAGATGGTGGTGGGGAAGGGTGCCCAGGAACTTCTGGAATTTCCCTAGGACAGGAGAGGACCAGCCCTGGGGTCAGCAGGTTGGAAGAGCCGTGCTTGGTCCCAGTACACTGGTCGATAGTTGGCAGGGAGGACACTTCTGGGTACATGCTCATGGGCCAAGGCCAATGGGAAATCTATCCCGAGGTCCTTAAGAAACTGTACTATGAGGAGTTAGCGAGAAATGCCCCTGTGTATTATACCTACTAAAGCATCTGTGGCCTGGCAGAGAGAGGGGTGTTGTTGTGACCTTTAGTTGGGTGGCTTCCATGCATTGAGAAGGGACATTTGAGCAAAGACATGAAGACACTGACTCATGAGGACGCTGGTGGAAGGGCAAAGGGAACAGCAAGTGCAAAGGCCCTGTGGTAGGAGTGGGCTTGCTGTGTTCAGGACCCCATTGTAATAATCTAGGCCAGAGATGAGGGTAGTAGCAGTGCGTGGGGACGAGGGGAGATGTGGTTAGATTTCTGGCTCAATTTGTAGGTATATCCCTCCTTTTCTCACTTCCTTCCTTTCTCAATTTTCTGGAAGGGCCTAATGAAAACACACCGAGGCGTGCCCACTTCTTTACTCTTTTCTTGCCCCATGAGGGCAAGAACTGGGCCTGACTCCTTTCCTCACCCTCACACCTGGCACAGGGAGGGCCCCTGGCCAGTGCCTGGTGAACATGTCTGTGGAGAGAAGTCACGTCCTCCTGAGTCATCAGTTTCCTGGGGCTGAGCCCAGGCCCTGCTTGTCAGCATGTTGCTCACTGATCTGGAAAGCTTTCCTGTCGTCTAGACACTCCCATCCCCGTGCTAGAGAGACCTTCTAAAGGAGGTCAGTGTACGCTATCAAAGGAGATAGGGCATGAGTCACAAGGGAGTCACGGGGACACCTGCTGGGAGACAGCTTCACAGGTGCTATTTCGTCTGGATGTGTCCCCCTGCTGGTTTCAGGAAGCCCAGGAGGGACCCCAGGCCCAGACCGGCCAGGCCCTGAGCTCCAGCTGGGAGTGTGGGGCTTGCACTGCTCCCTCACTGATGGCTGGAGGGATCCCCAGCAGCCTCTGAGGGGCCTCTTGAGCTTGGTCCCGGGGCATCCTTTACCCACTGACTTGCAGCCCCTTCCCTGCAACACCCCTCTCCTCTGACTTTCACAGACGCTTGGGTACAGCTGCTGTTCACAGTCCAGCAGGCTCTGGATGTCTGAGAGGGCTTCGAGGAACTGAAGACCCCTGGGCCTTCGATTCCAAACGTTGCTGCAGGCTTCCGGCTCTCTCCCGGATTGCATGCTGAGAGTCACGTGTTTCCTGCGCTCTCATGCCAAAATTAACCGCCATTTCACTTTTCCCACAGGTTTGCTCTCTCATACTATGTGGCGGGGTACGATGGTGCGGCGGCTACACATGTGTGAGTTCACACATGTGTGAACTCTGGAATTGGACAGATTTGAGTAGGCATCGTAGCTTCTACCCTTACGAACTGTTACAGGAGCAGAGCCCTCTGAGCCTCAGTTTATCCATCTGTAAAATGACAATCCGAGTATCGACCTAAGAGCTTGGTTGTGAAGATTAAACTGAGGTAGAGATAACATGCATAGACACACAGCGAATGCGGGTTATTATTACTCTTAATAACAGCCCAAAGGAGAGGTGGGGCTCTTAGGACACTGCCGGCTCTGAGCCCTGCTTCCTATTTCCTCCAGCTTCTCGGGCAAGTTCCACTTTAGCCCAGAGCAAAATGAGAAAGCTCTGCATGTTCTGGGCCTTTGGGGAGACTGAGAACAGCTGAATCCATGAATGGTGCCTCGGCAGGTGCCAGGGATGCCCAGCCCCACCCTCACGCGGTGCCAGAGAGCTGCCTGCCAGACCCTTGTCAGCGGTTACAACCTCCAACTGCCTCCTGCTGCCCCAATTTTATCAAAAGCTCAGTTGAGAGAAATAAAGTTCATGGGGGTTATCTAAAGGCCATGCATTCCATCCATTCTTCCAGATGAGACTTATCCCTGAACCAAGTCGGGCTCTCATGAAGCCGAGTGCCTCTTGGACCACGTTATTTAGCCACCACAAAATCTTTACTATGTCCCTCCCTTATGGTGGGGCTTTCTGGAAAATGGCCGGAGGAGTCCCGCTGTTGCATTTATTTGGGGATGCTGCTGTCGCTAGCAGTCACTGCCTCAGCCAGCACTGGCTATAAGACCTGGGAGCCGAATATATTTCAGGCTCCAGTTCCTGGAGAAGCTCTGCATCCTCAGAGGGTTTCTGATTATGGGCAATACGACTCATGAAACTGGCCCCAATTCTCATTTCACTTGGGCTACCAGGAAGCTCAGAGCCAAATTTGGGGCTCAGCTTGAAGAATCCTAGAGGGTCTCTTGGTCCGTCATGTAAGGAAGATGATTTCTTCCCAGATGCTGAGAGATAAGATGATGATAATGACGATGATTTTGTATGTATGTTTAAAAATAATATCTATTTAATTCATTTTCCTTTTTTTTTTTTTGGCTGCATCAGGTCTTAGTTGCGGCACACGGGATCTTTGTTGAGGCACGCGGGATCTTTTTGTTACAGCGCAGGGTCTGCTTGGGTTTCTCTCTGGTTGTGGCGTGCAGGCTTCTCTTTAGTTGTGGTGTGTGGGTTTTCTCTTCTCTAGTTGAGGCACGTGGGCTCAGTATTTGTGGCGCTTGGGCTCAGCTGCCTTGCGGCATGTGGGATCTTAGTTCCCCGACCGGGGATCGAACCCACATCCCCTGCATTGGAAGGTGGATTCTTTACCACTGGACCAACAGGGAAGTCCCTGTTATGTATCTTGTCAATTACTTTAGGGCTGTAGTGGGACCGGAGTGGAAGTTTCCATCCTGAAAAACAAGGGATGGAGAACTGGCCAGGGTGAGTGGAGAAGGAGGAGGTGAGCAGGAGGAAATGGTGCAAGAAATGGTGGCTCTGGGATGGGCCCCTTTCTAGGCCACCATGGAGGGGGTCAAGGGTCTAGTTTAACTGAACCAGAGGGCATGAAAAGAGGATTTTCCATGAATTTGTGAAGAGAACCACAGCCATTGCTCAACTTGAACTTCTCCCTGTGGGCCCCCTCCGCCCCCCAGCTTTCTGGGTATTTTTGAGATGCTGTGAAACTCCGAAGCTTGCAGCGTCTCCTTTCTCTTCCTCTTTGCTCCCCAGCCCAGACACTCCCACCCACCTTTCCCTTTGTCCTCTTTGACCTTCTCCAACTCCTGCTTCCCTCCATCCCTCCACCCCGGGGCACAGGGGCGAGGGCTGGGCTGCCCACTCTGACTACTCAGCCATCTCTGGGCGACACACGAATCCCTCTGGTCTGAAGCCCACAGGTTTGCTGCTGGAGCAAACAGAAGAGGGCTGAGGAGTCCAGACCCCTCAAGGAAAGAGTAACAGTAGAGCAGCGAACGTTAATTGAACCTGCTACTGTCTGCCAAACATTTAGGAACCATTACCATCGCTCCTTTTAATCGGATTTATTTTAATGAGTCGTATGCCTCAGCGGCTCACTGTTCCAGCCAGGCCCCTTCATCCATCTGTTTACCTGTCTGTCTAGTCCCGGGGTTCTCGATTTCAACACCACTAACATTTGGGGCCTGATACTTCTTTGTTGTGGAGGCTGTTCTGGGCACTAGAGGATGCTCAGCAGTTTCCCTGGCCTCTACCCACTAGATGCCAATACCAACCCCCACCCCGTGACAACCAAAACGTCTCCAGACATTGCCAAATATCCCCTGGTGGTTGCAGGGGACAAAATCACCCCCAGGTTGGGAACCACCATGCCTTTTGTCCCAGCCCTCACTTGTATCTCCCCCTCTGATGGAACCTCTCTGACACATTAACAGGTATCCCATTTGCGTATGTTCTTGCAGCTCTGTTGACTGCCTGCCACATCCTTTGCCCAGTTTTCTATCCCGGTTGCCATCTTCTTTTGATTTGCAAAGGGTAGTCCTTGTGTATTCTAGATATTGGTCCCATGCTGGTCTGGACCTGTGTTGTCTTCTCTTTTTCTCCCATCCATCTATTAACTCTCACCTTACAGGTGAGGGCACAAGGGCACGGGGCTCACAACACTAGTAAGTGGTGGAGCCAGGACACGAGCCCGGGTCTCTGTCCTCAGAGCCCAGGCCCGTGCCCCCTGGGGCACAGTGACATCCCTTCCTTCCAAATATGCCTCCACGGAAAAGCAGACAAGATCAGGCACTGAAACCCGGGGAGGGGACCCAGGTGGTTTGCTCAAGGTCACACAGCTGGTCAACAGCATCACCTGGTTCTCCCTGATACGATGACAAGTGTCTTGGGAGTTGGATCTCACCTTTACTTTGCTCTAGGAATGGCCAAGTTTGACGGCCAGTGTCTGATGAGAGACACCGGCTCTGGGGAGCAGAGGAGGTGGGGATCTGAGGGTGTCAGGCAGGGAGGGCTCTTTGCTAGCTTGGCTTAGGGTGGAGGGACCAGGCTCACAGGCTCAGAATTTGCAGGTTTCTGGATTCGGACTTTCTGTATGGCTGGCAGTGCTCTCCGTGCCCTGGGCCCTGGCAGAAGAGTGCTTCTTACCAGGCTCAGGGATGACTGGTGAAGGGGGAGCAGGGGGCACAGCGGTGGGGGCTTTGTTCCCTAAATGCCACTCACATGACTCTGACCTCGGAGTCCTTCCCCTTTCTCTTGTCTTTTTCTCCTCCACTGCCTTTGGCCCTGCTTCAGTTTCCCTTCTCTATTTTCCTTTTCTCAATCTACACAAAACCCTCAGAGGCCTGGAGTTGCCCTGGGGCCTCCTGCCTCTTGTGAGGTTGGTTTCCGGTTCCTGGACTGCAGACCTGGGGCTGTCAGCCCTGGAGGGGCCCGGGAAGGCCTCAGGGGGCCTGGTTGGGAGCAGGCAGGCCAATGAGCCAGCACCCCAAGGCTGGCCCTGCACCCGGCATCCCGCGGCGGGGGCGGGGGGGTGGCGAGCCTCAGTATCTGATGGCGCCCCTGGTGCAGGCCACCGCCCCTCCCCACCCATCCATGACAGACAGGCCTTGCTCTACAGACAGACCTTACTCATCGCACAGCCCATCCCCCTGGCCTCAAGTCCTTCTCAGCGAAGAAGGCGGCACCCAGATGTGGCACTCTGGCTTAGAGCTTCATCTTTAGTTTCTAGAAGCTTTTCCCACAATGCTTCTGAACCCTGTCTGCTCATTCAGAATCACCTGGGTAACTTCCCAAACAGAAAGATGACCAGGCCCCAAGCTGAGGCTCTGGTTTCTTTGGTCCGAAGCGTAGGCTGGGGTGGATAGGGGGGAGTCTCCCCAGGTGATTCCCATCAGGCATCAGGAGTGAGAGCCTCTCTTTGACTGAGGGCCGAGTGTCACAGAGAGAACACGGAATGCAGTTTAGGAAGCCTGTGCTTTAGTCAGACCACCCTCAGCGAGACATGTGTCCCTGGGCACAGCTGTCTGTCTGCCATCACTGGCACCCTAAGGAGAAATTGACCAATTTGTGGAATTTCAGACTTGGAAGGGGCCCTGAAGGTCAACCAATCCATGCATCCCTTGTTCTCCAAACGAGAGGACTGTGCCCGGAGGGAGTAAGTGGAGTGCCCAGGGTCCCAGGGGGCTTGAGCAGGGTCAGGAAACCAGCCCAGCTTGGGGCAGTCTCCTCCCCCTGGCTACTCTCAGCTGGGCCCCTCTCGGGGAGTTCTCTCTAGATGAGATTGCTGGGGAGATTGTGTCTCTGGGAGCAGTTCTGGAGGGGGTCTGGTCTCCCCACTGTCTCCTGGAGGAGGAGACGGGCCTTCCGAGCCTGGAGGGGGGCGGAGGGGAAAGCACTGGCTAGAACCAGCGGGCGTTGCTCTCAGCCAAACTTTGCAAAAGAACTTGCAGAGACGCTGACTTTTTGCAGCTGTTTTATGAGGTCTGTGGACTGAAAAGGGAAGTTTGGCTGCATTTAGAAAGTTGTCCACAAAGAGGAATGGCGGGGGCAGGGGTGGGGAGGGTGGCGGGTTGCGCGGAGCTGGAGGAAGAAGCTGGGCGATCCGGGAGAGATGCCAGCAGGGGCCTGAGGACAAGGGTTTGATTTGGGCCCACACGTTGTCACTTTGGAAGCTCTTGGGGTTGGGAGGTGGGGCTGGGGGAAAGTGCAGCGGAGAGGAAAGGAAAAGAAAGGGAGAAGGGGGAGGGCAGGAGTTCCCAGCCTGGGAGCCTAGCTTTTTCTTGGATTGGAAGCAAACATGGAGTGTGCTGGGAGCATGGCCAGTTCTGCCCCAAAAGCCCAGCCAGTGGTTTCCTCTAGAGGGGCCCAGGGACACGGTGGGAGGTGCTGAGAGAGGAAGAAGCTTTGTCAGGATGGCGCAGCCCACAGGGGGGGCATGTTAAAGGAGGAACTTCCCCTTCCCCCAAGGTGCTCAGAGGTTTCTCTGGGCAGCCTAAAATGTCCCATCCTTCAAGGCCAGAAAGGCATCCAACTTCTCCCTGGACCGACCTGGGGCCCAGGCTCCAAGGTGGCAGCAGGAAGGATACTGCCCTAGGCTCCGGAGGCCTGGATGGTTTCCGAGGGCCTGGTTGAAGATCCCCAGGCCTCACTTTCCTGTCCCCACTGGCACCCGGGAGGAGCCGTCCCACTGCCCTGTAACTAGTGCCCCGGCCCCAAGCACCAAGAAAGACAATGGCACTCCTGATGGCTATGTGGTCACACTCCCCCTGCCCCTCCCAGAGTCTCTGGCACTGGTAGGGTGCTGCAGTCTGCTGCCCCCAAGCCCAGCCTTGTCCATGTCTGTGTATGTGGGAGCAGAGTGAGGGGCTGGAGGTGGGGGGACCGTAACCTTGACCCGGAGCTCTCTTGCAGAAGATCCTGCCCTCACCAGACATGTGCCTAGCAGAGCTTCTCCTCCCAAGGCCGCCCCGCTCCAGAGGACCACGACAAGAGACTCTGAGAGGCAGAGCCCCTCTCTCCTGACACTGACCACGCCACCCTGGCCGCAGAGGCGGTGCTGCTGTCTTTCTCAGGGACGTGGTAGAATGGGCATCCAGAGGGATCCACTCTGAGGATGGGCAGAGAGGGAAGGCCTGCACTGGTTCTGCCTCAGTGGCTGAGCACCTGAGGCCAGAAGAACACCTCTCAGAAGAGACTGCTTAGTGTGTCCTGGCAAAGAAAGCAACTTGACTCAACTCAACTCAACAAGACTTCCATTCATTCTGTTATTCAGTGAGTCTTTACCGAGTTCCTACTATGTGCCAAGTGCTGTGTTAAGTGCTGGGGATGTAGAAGGCAACACACCACACTTAGTCCCTGGTGGAGGCGCTTGAGGGCTCTGTGCGTCTGTGTCTCCACTATATCCGTGAGGGTGGCCATGGTGCCGGGGTGGGGGGAGGCAAAGCCCTTACTCCTGTGGTCTCACTGGGGAGACAAGATGCACGTACATGAAACACTCGGAGGACGAGATGAAGTTTAAATAAATACATTATCCCCTCTGGTAACCACACGTTGAAGTGAACATGACCAGGTTCAGGCTATGCTGGTCTATAAGTGCTGTGGGTAGACCTGATGGGGCAGCCCCACTGGGTCTGGGTTACTCTCCAAGCTTCTTGGAAGGATCCGATTAGGTGGGCCTGACTATCAACCTTGAAAAAAGTCATCGGTTCTGCCATGAGTGTATTGGACTGGAAAAATCTATATAGATCCTACCATCTTTCTTGGTTCCTTCTTCCCATTTCCCCCCCTCTCCTTCTCCTTCCTCCATCTCACTCAGAGCCAGAAAACTTCCATGGCCAATGACTGGATGGCAGGTTTGGTCGAACGCCTTCTGTTTACAAAGCAGTGTTAGCTGCAGTAGGTTTATAGAGATAAACAACATGGACCTTATCCTTAAGGACCTTCAAACCAGCTTGGGGTCACAAGTTGCTATAATAGGAGGTAGTGAAAGATGTATGTGGGGACTGCAAACAAGAGGAAAATTGAGTCTCATCCCTGGCATAGGATTTGGAATATCGATTCTGTGTTATTTGTGTGTGTGTGTGGGGGGGGGGGGGTATGCTGTCTACTGTTTGTTGTTTGTTTTTATCTCAAACTTCAGAAAAATTATAAGAACATTAATGGGTAATTTCTGTAAGCCCTTTCCCAAGACTCACCAGTTGTTTACATTTGATGCAATCATTTGAGAACAAGTTAGAGACATTTTGCTCTTTTACCACTAAACACTTCAGTGTGTATTTCAAGGACATTGTTTTTTACGTCGTCTGGTTTCCTCATAGCTGAGCCTTCTTCCTCTCATTTTCAGACAGTATTGGATCACTCTGTCCCCTACATAAAGCTTATTTAATGGGAGACAACTAGCTTGATCTTCCGCTTGACACCATGCTGGTGGCTGGGCCATTGGGGGCTGTTGGGTCCTAGGGTTTCCCGGGGAATCTCTGCTGGCCTCAGCGGCTGTGCCTGAGTCGGTTTGCTACCAGGCAGCCAAGCTGCCCCCTTAGAGGCCTGGCCAGGCCTTGGCCGAACTCTCTGCTCTCTTTCCCTCCACTTCGTTCTTGACTTTGCTGCACATTCTCCCGCCCACAGATATGAACGTCGCATGATGTTGACTTTCCAGTGTCCAGCACGGCCTGGTGGAAGCGGAGTGAACTTGTTTGGACACTTTCTCTGGGCCTTGGAGGCCAGCCCGGGCTCCTCTGCAAACCCAGGAGGCTTCCTTTCCCTGACTCGCAAGAGGAGTGAGGTGCTGCAGCACAGTCTGGCTCCAAGGCCTGTGGTCCCGCTCAGGACCGGCAGTCTTAGGCCGAGGGAACATCTTCCAGAGTATGGCTGAGGGACAGAATGTCTCCACGAGATGGGCTGGGATGGGCAGGGTTGTGGAAAGGCCCCTGCTTGTTCTGGGAGGTGTTCAGGACGCTGAGGTTTTGGAAATCCACGGTGGCTGTTCACGACTGCTCCCAGCTTTGGGAGGAGGAACGAATGGGTGCCCGTTTCCTTGGGTTCAGTGGCCAAGGTGAAGCCCAGGACTGACTGCTGATCCCTCGGCTGGGCCTGGGGAGGGTGCTGGGCTTTGAAGGGGAACACAGCCTAGAGGACTGGACCTTGGAGTCATGAGTTGCTGTCCACATACAGTAAGCCTTGCCTGGAGGTCTTTCAGCACTGGCCAGGACACAAACCCAAAGTGATCTCCGGGCTGTACTCAGGGGTGCCTCTGATGGAGCAGGTACGAGAAACCCCAGGGAACCCATGAGACAGAACATACTGGAGGAATTTAACTAGGCAGATCGATCTCGTGCAAAGGCCGGCCAAGGGAAGGGAGAGCCCGGAGCAGGCCTGAGCCGTCAAGAAACGCTCTGGGGAGGAAGGGAAGCCTCCTTTCGGCAGCCTCTCCCTCTGTTTTGCTCTTGCACACAACCAAGCAGGGTCCTGTCCCAGCTCCGTTCGGTCACCTTGGGCAGGTCGATTTACGTTCTTGGGCCTGTTTCCTTCTCTGTGAAATAGGAAGTGGGCCACCTGAGTCATCTCCCTGGGGCACTGAGTACTGAGAGGTAATCCAGCGGAGTCGGTGGGTTGCAGGGGAGGTTGGAGAGCTTATGAAAATACAGATGCCTGGGCCCCAGCCCAGACTCCGGGAGCCGATTCTCTGGGGGTGAGGCCCAGGTCTAGATAGGTTTCCTTTTGCACAAGCTCCCCAGGTGGTCCTTGGATCAGAAGCCCGGTGACTGTGGGGTCTTTGCATCCTCAGCCCCGGATTAAACCGCAGGTCAACCGGATCCAGACTCAGGCCTTTATTCCTTGATGTATTTTCCCTGGTGTCGGGCAGAGCGGGGTACAGGTGGGGGCACCCTGGCCTTCCCACCTGGCAGTCCATCGGACCCTCCCATCTGGGAGCTGAGCCGAGGTCCTGGCGGCCTGAATGCATCCCCTCTCTCCTTCCCTAAGAACGACCTCAATGCCTCCCATTACCATCTCCATGGCACTGGCCTCCAGGGCCCCATGGAAATCACGAGGCTTTCTGAGGAGTCTTGCAGACTTCAGAAAAGACCCCGGGCCCCCTGCCCACCCCGGACTCCCTGGCCCTCTAAATCCCGCTCGGAGCGCGGACACAGAGCTCCCTCTCTCCTCGGCGGCCTGGCCGCTCATTCTCCCACAGAGCTGACGTTTCTCTGCGGCCCAGCTGGCTGCAGTTTTTAGAAATAACAATATCCCCGGGGGGGAGGAGCGGCGGGGTGAATGGGCGCCTTTGTCCGGGGCCCTGTGAAGCCCGATTAATTATGCGCTGCGGAGCGCGGGGAGCTCGGCGGCCCGGCCCCCCGGCGGCTGAAAGGCCCCGGCTTGGGAGCGCGGCCGCCGGCTCTGCGCCGCCGCACAAAGGGCCGCGAATTAGAAAACCGCCAATTACCCCGCATTTTGTATTTGCCCTTGTTTCGCTGACACTGTGGACGGCCCCTCCCCGGGCGGCTGCACTTTGAGGGTTTTCCAGCCCTTTCTCGGTTACCAGGGGCGACTGGGCAGAGGGCTGGGGGGGCTTGGGGAGAGCGGGAGGCGCCAAGCGCCGGGTGGGATCGTGTGCGGTGGGGACTTCGGGCGGGAAACAAGCGTGTGGGTATCGCCCCCGGGGACGTGGGTCTCAAATCTCACGCTCTTGCCAAAGCCTGAGCCTGTTCATAATGCAGGTCCCCGGGCCCCGTTGACTCAGGAGGACGGGATTGCTCAGGAAGCTGTATTTTAACAGGCAGTCAGGATGATTATATTTTTTAAAAATTAAAGTATAACAGTGACATGCAGATTTTTTTTGACAATATAATTGCTTTTTTTTTAAACCTAAAGTCTTTTTTTTTAATTAATTAATTTATTTTTGGCTGCGTTGGGTCTTCATTGCTGCGCACGGACTTTCTCTCGTTGCAGTGAGCGGGAGCTACTCCGTTGCAGTGCGCAGACTTCTCATTGCTGTGGTTTCTCTTCTTGCGGAGCATGGGCTCTAGGCGTGCAGGCTTCAGTAGTTGTGGCACACGGGCTCAGTTGCTCCGCGGCATGTGAGATCTTCCTTGACGAGGGTTCGAACCCGTGTCCCCTGCATTGGCAGGCAGATTCTTAACCACTGCGCTACCAGGGAAATCCAATATAATTTATTCTATAAAATTGTAGTATGATAGTGTTGCACATGCATAGATATTAAGTATACAGTTCCATGAACTTTGACAAATATATACTCTGTGTTACCTACATTCCATCAAGATTTGGAACAATTCTATCGCTGCAAAAACTCCCGTGGATCTTCTTTCCAGTCTCCCCACCCCACCCTCCAGCCCCTAGGCAGCCCTGTTCATCATCTGTTCCATTTCGTCTGTTTTTGGACTTCCTTATAAATGGAGTCATACAATATCCACTTTTTTGTTTCTGATTTCTCTCATTCAACATAATGTGTTTGAGATCCACCCATGTAACAGTAGTTCGTTTCTTTTTATTAAACACTGTTTATCAGTTCACCTGTTGATGGACGCCTGGACTGTTTCCAATTTTTGATTGTTATACATAAAGCTGCTATGATCATTTTGCACAAGCCTTTTTTGCAGACATATGTTTCAATATCTTTTAAGAGTGGAATTGCTGGCTCATAAGGAAGGTATTAAGTTTAGCAGACACTGCCAAACTTTTCTAAAGTGCGTATACGATCTTGCATCCCCACCAGCGATGCATGAGAGTTCCGGTTGCTCTTCTTCTTTGTCAGCACTTAATATTGTCAATCTTTTTGATTTTAGACATGCTAGTGGGTGTCAGGTGATTTTAATAGCTGAGCTCCAATGACTATACTTGAAGAAAACACCTGTCTAGTGTAATTCTTGCATTTGCCTGCAAAGTCCAGCAGGGTAAATGGTCTCCCCAAGGGTGACAGATGGTTGGGCAGAGATGGGATGAGAACACAGGACTCCTGACTATCAGACAAATGCTGTCTCCTTGTTATCTTTGAGGTGATACTGCTACAACTCGTGTGTGTGTGTGTGTGTGTGTGTGTGTCTGTGTCTCTGTGTGTGTGTGTGTGTGAAGTGTGGGTTTTGCTCTGCCCAGGACCATTCAGAGTGGACCTGGAAGGGCACTTCTGAAGAGTCCCTGCCTGCCACCCGAGCAGCAGCATCCGTATCTCTCTGGGGTCAAGAGATTGGGCTTGACCAGGTAGGTGTGGACACACGCACAGACAGGGACAAGGGTAGGGGCTGGTGGCTGGCTACCTTGACTCTTACTCAGAGGGCACAGACCAATTCTGAGAGTCCCTCTGCTCAGCTAGCCATAGAGGGAGGGTCTTAGATATTTTCTCATCAAGCACAGAGGAGGTGCTGGGTGATGGGAATGAGGGAGCGGGAGTCCCGGGGCTTCCGAAGTCCTCCTTTGCCTATAAGCATTCTCCTAAATAGGCTTTTAAGGCTCTCCAGAACCTGCCGTGACCTATCCTTATAGTCTTGTGTCTGTCTGCCTCTGTCTGCCTATTGTACTCCAGCAGTAATGGAAGCCTGTCCATCCACTGTTGTCTCTCTACCTTACCTAACAATGTAGGTAGGATTGGGGACGGTATTGTCCAAGGATAGCCTCACTAAAATAAACATCCCCCCCACCATCCTGTTCTTGCAATGTAACTGACACTCCTCCCACTGAGAGGTGGGGTCTACATTTCCTCCCACTGAATCCGGGCAGGGGCTTGTGACTGCTCTGGCCCGTAGAGTTTAGCAGAAGTGATGATTTTGGGTACTAAGTCATATAAAGGACATAACTTCCACCCTGCTCTCTCTCTTTTTTTGGGATTCTTCCCCTAGTAACCCAGCCTAGGGAGGGACTGGGGTGGTGCACAAGGATCAGAGGAATAAACGAATAAAACAAGAGAGGGCCTTGCATGGAAGGAACAGTGATGGGAATGCCATGGAGAATAATTGACTCAACTGCACCTGAGGGCCAAACAAAAATCAAAAGCAAAATCAAAATCACTCTTGGAAAAAAAAAAATCACTCTTGGCAATGATGCTACCGACTTTTTTCCCTATCAATAATTATTTTAATTTTTTATATTTATTTTTTCCAGAAGTATATGACATTTGTTTTTGTCTACTTGCAAAACAGCATATTCATATTCATATTCAACTGATATGAAGAATTCAACAGAAACGTTTGATGGAAGGGAACCCATGTCTCTGACAGACCATCTCTGAGGACAGATGTCCTGAGTTTAGATATATTCCTCCATCTCTTTCTTTTTATTTTCTTCCAATTTTATAGAGCTATAATTGATGTATGGTACTGTATACGTTTGCATAAAGCTTACATGTAAGTACAGCACAATGATTTGACTTCCATACCTCATGAAATGATTAGCGTGATAAGTTTAGTGAATGTACATCATCTCATATAGATACAAAATTAAAGATACTACAGACTGTAGGATGACACCCATATCTGTAGGCAGAGGGGGGAAAGGATATGAGGCAGGGATGTAGCTGTTAAATGTTTTATTTCTTTAAAAAGATAAGGAAATCTGAAGCAATATGGCAAACCATTGACATCTGTTGAAACTGGGGAGCGGCTACATGGGGTTCTGTTAGATCATTTTTTAATGTATAATAATTTAAAAAAATATTTTGAGAGGTTGCCCATCAGGACACTGCAAACTAATTTTGTGACTTTTGCCAGAACTCATTTCTGGTTGTAGATTGGCCTCTGAGTAGTTTATGGAGCCACGTGACTCAAGTCTGTCAGGGACACAAGTCCCAACAAGGAGCAGAATATAAAGAGTCCACTTTCCATTGACGCTAAAAGCACTCATAAATAAGACCTTTGGTAAATGGAGAATGTCGTTGCCTGCTGCATATAGAATGAAATCAAATGGCTGAACAGCCACAAGAATCTTTTTTTTTGTTGTTGCGGTGCGGGCCTCTCACTGTTGTGGCCTCTCCCGTTGTGGAGCACAGGCTCCGGACGCGCAGGCTCAGCGGCCATGGCTCACGGGCCCAGCAGCTCCACGGCATGTGGGATCTTCCCGGACCGGGGCACGAACCCGTGTCCCCTGCATCGGCAGGCGAACTCTCAACCACTGCGCCACCAGGGAAGCCCAAGAATCTTTTTTTTTTTTGACTGGTGGATCAGGTCAGCCTCTCAGGACTTCATGGGAAGATCATTGATTAGCTATCGGCCTTCCTGGGGATGACCAATACTAGACAATTGTACGGAACTGCTGTAGGGAACTCTTGGAGGGCTGCACAGCTCACACTTAGGGCCTGGGCTCTGGGCACCACTCTGATACTCATGGTGAGGGGCTCAGCAGTTGAATCTATGGTATAAGTTCTATACTAGGTGACTCTTCTCCACCCTGTTCCCCCACAATAGCTGATGGGTATGGAGGGATTAGCTGAATCAAGCTGGGCCAGTCAGATTCTTTCAATCTCAAGATTGAAAGATTCTTTTTCTCAAGATTCTGGATTTTGGGGAAGCTGTTGGAATGGGGCTGCTTTAATGGAAGTGTTCCAGGGAGGAGGTTCATTGACTCCAGCTGCTTAAGTCCTTGGAATAGCCCTGGCTCTGGCCTTTCTCAGGGCTCATTTGTTCATCCCTTTCTTGAAATTTAATAAGTTTATTATTGTTATTTGCCAGCACTGATTTCTGTTACTTGTCCTAAGGAGTAGATGAATGTAATGTTTTATTATATCTTCCAGCCTTCCCCTAGTGCTGCCGCCGGTATATGTGGTATTTTTGTTGAGTTAGAAAAAGGTGCCTCTTTGGGTGGACAAATTAGAAAAAGCTCTTTTTCCCTCCAGGCAGACACAGTCCCTCACCCGGGTGGACGGTTTGGCCAGTGGAATGTGGGGTTGGGTTTCAGGCCCCATTCCACTCATTTCCTTGGCCAGACCCCTTTGTGCAGTGCACAGACCACATAACCATTCATGGCAGTCCTGCCTGACCAACATTTGTTTCCTGGCTGATTTGTCCTCTGCGTCAAGGTGTCATTCAGAATATGAAACATTATTCCAGACAAGATTTACTAGAAATGTTGGTCTATTGTGCAAACCCTATTCAGGACTGTAATGGTCATGGCAAAAATGTCATTTGTAGTCTTTGAAATCTGTTCAAAGTCAAGCCTTAAAGGAAATTTAGGAAAACACAGCCTGGTAAAAAAAAGCCTCATCTTCTGATGCATAATCTGCAGGCTTTAGAGGAAGTTTTCCATCAAACGGTCTGGCAGACATTCTTGAAATGTCAAAGGACACGACTCTTTCCCCCACGTCAACACACTAGTGAGAAGGTGAAAGCAAGTGCATAGGAGGGAGTTGACAAGGTGTCTCAGGCCATGGTGAAAGTGACATGGAAACCACAACCAAGGCACTGATGGCCAAGGGGAAGAAAATGATCTCAGGGAGGAGAAAATGCCTCGAGAGGCGGCTGCTCCAATTCTGATTCTCTAATTCAGTTTCCTGCAGGTAATGTGAGTCCCACCACCTATCTGAGAGAAAGCTGAGTGTAGAAAATCAAGTCAGGAGCTTTCCCAAGACAGGGGACCCACCTACCCTTACATCATGTACCATCTACCCCTGTGTCCATAAATAGAGGAGGCAGTGAGGACTAGCAAGCAGTTAAGGTTGTGAGTCTAGAACCAGGATGCCTGGGTTCAAATCTCAACTCTGTCACTTTCCAGATGTGTGACCTTGGACGTGTTACTTAACTTCTTGTGATGGTTTGAAAACATGCCCACCATCCTTTTACTCTCCTCCCATACGAACTGGAGACTTTTGTCCCTTCCCCTCAAACATGGATGTGAATTTAAGAGTCCCCAGACACATAGAATGCAGCAGAAGTAACACTATAATTTCCAAGGCTAGGTTAGAAAAGACCATGCAAGTTTCTGGTGGTTCCTTTTGGGACACTCATGCTGGGATCCTTCAGTCACTGTGAAAGAAATCTAGCCACCCTAGGCTACCTTGTAGAGAGATCATGTTCAAAGAAAGAGATGCCTGAGGAGCCCCAGACATCTAGCCCCAAGCCATTTGAGTCTTCCTAGCCTATGTCCCAAGCATGCAAATGAAGAAGCATTGGAGGTGACCCCAGCCCCAGCCATCCAATTGACTAGAAACTCATGAGAGAGATTCTGAAGAACTGTCTGGCTTATTCCCAGACAACCCCCAAATTTGTGAGCTAAATAAATAATTGTTGTTGTTTTAAGACCATTGTTCTGGGATGTTTTGTTATAATGCTACAGGTAGACTTTTTGTTACCTAGACCTGGAGAGCTGCCTAATCTGCCTCATCTGTGGCTTAGGACTGGGGGTGTGGGTGGAAATGGTAAGGGTTTTGAAGATATTGTTAGTGGAAGCCTGATGGCCCTCAAGGAGGCTGCTGGTGAAGGCTTAAAGGAAAGTGAGGAAAACGTTGTTAGAGTGACAGGAAAGGGGATCTTTATTATGTAGTAGAGGCAAATTTAGCAACATTGTCACTTGAAGTGATGTGGGCAGTAGAAAATGTACCTAATGAGACAACGATTTGGGCTAAGAAGATTTTTAAGCAGAATGTTGAAAGTGCCAATTGGGTTATCTTAGCTGCATATGATAAAGATGGAGAAAGATGAGTTAAAAAGGAAACTCTAATTTTTAAACAAAATTTATAGGAAATATAAAAAAGCCAGGAATTTGTTGGGTTTGCAAGTAAATCTTGTTTCTCATTCTCAGACTTCCAGATAGCAAAAAATTCTCCAAGGGTGAAAGGGCTTTAAGACAAAGATAAAATCCAGAGTGGGACTCTAAGAAACCTCAGAAAGATCCAATCCTTCATAAAATATTTCCAATAGACAAAGGACCTCTAAATATTTCAAGGGTGTGCCTCACAGATTCTCTTCATTAAACAATAAGGTTTCTAAGAACCTTAAGGGGATTATCCTTCTTGACAGCCTCACAAAATTTCTAGGTAGAGAAGAGCTGATCTCGATGATATTTGTGTGTAGCTTTTGACTAATGGAGTGAACCTCAACAGGAGCCATAGGAAACCCACAAAGTTTTAAACAGAATTGTATAGGCAGAAGAACAATCAGCTTGGACTAAAAGGGACAGAGTAGAACAAAATGACCCCCATCCAATTTTTTTGGACTTTGGGCTCCCAAATTCTGAGGAAAGGAAGAAAGCTGAGAAAACTGCTCAGCTGTCAAAAAAAAAAAAAAGCCATTGTTTTAATAGGAAAGAAAGGAAGATTAAGAAAGTGGGACCAAGAACCCAGAGGACAGATCCAAGAGCCACAGAGAAATATCCCCAGGCAGTAGAACTGAGCTCTAATCAAGAAATTGGCCATATGTTCCTGGCTGAATTTCCAAATTGCTATGGACTAGTGACCCCTACGTGCCTCCTTCTCTGCACATTTTTTTTAACCAAGATTTATTTATTTATTTGTTTGTTTGTTTATTTGGCTGTACCAGGAATGTGGGACCTTTTTTTTTTTTTTTAGTTGCAGCATGGGGGATCTAGTTCCCCGACCAGGGATCGAACCCGGGCCCCCTGTGTTGGGAACGTGGGGTCTTAACCACCAGACCGCCAGGGAAGTGCCTGCCCGTTTTGAATGGGAGCATTTATAGTGGTTCTCCTATGCCTTTTCCATTATTGTGTGTTGGGTGTGCATGGGTGAGATAACTTGTCTCTTTAGCTCTCAAGTCTTTAGGTAAAGAGGAGCAGTAGTCAAGGAGCTGTGCCTGAAGAATTGCCTCTGAGGACCCTCCTCCACAGCTGGGTGATTTAGATGACAAGAATCTAGACCTGTAGCCTAAACCTGAGGCCATAGTAGTTGAGACTTTGGGGGGATCACTCGAAGCAAGTGAGTGTATTTTGCATGTGGGAGGAATGAAATTAATTGATGTGCGGAGGATAGACTATGGTGGTTTTAAACATGGCTCAAATTTGTTGACACATTTCCTACCAAGAAATGGAATTGATGTCCCCTCCCCCATGTTGGGGTAAGTCTTTGTCTTAACAAGTAGAATATGGCAGAAATGACATTGCATGGCTTCCAAGGCTAGGTTAGGAAAGGTGTCACAGCCTCTGTCTTGCTCCCTCAGGACACATGTGTTTGGATTTCCGAGTTGCCATGGAAGAAGTCCAGCTATTCTGAAGCTGCCATGTTGGAGAGCTCATGTGGAAAGGTCATAGAGAGTTAGAGATGCCCCAGGATCCCCACTGTTCCAGCCCCCACTCGTTTGCATCCTCGCAGCCCAGGAGCCAGATATATCAGTGAAGAAGCCCGTAAGCCTACCCTAGCCTCAGTCACAGTCTGATTACAATCTCATGAGACCCCAAGCCAGAACTTCCCAGCTGAGTTACTTGTTTCCTGAGCCACAGAATCTGGGAATGGTAATAAACCTTTTTTTTTTTTAGAGCCACTAAGTTTTAGGGTGGTTTGTAACTCAACAATAGATAACCTTTTTAAGTAACCATTCGCTATCTATAAATAGGGCTAACGATAATGCCTACTTCAAAGGAGGGTAAATGAGCAAGAAGTAAATAGTTAACGTTTGTGAAGCACTAAGCTGGGGTATGGTGTGAACCTAACACTCCATGAATGTTACTTATCCTTTACAGAGCTTCTCAGGGCTGTTATCCTGAATGATCAAACAAAAGCGAACCAAACAAAAGTGATATTTAGTTTAAGTTTCCTCCATTCAATAAGGAAATGTTTGCCTGACTGTTTGCCTGACAATGTACATTTGTTAAATAAGTGAAAAAGAAGAAAAAAAAAAGGAACTTTTCTGGGTGGTAACTGGTTACCCAAGATGACGCTTCCTTATGTTCATCGCCTTGTAGAGTTCCCGCCCACGCTGAATCTGGTCTGGGACTGCGACTCACCTTAACCATAGAATACGGCCAAAGTGGCGCTGCGTCAGTGTGGCCCTAAGCTTTAGTGAGGTGTAGGGGCTCCCACTTTTGCACTTTGGGGAGCGCTGTGCTGTCAGGTAAGAAGTCTAGCACCCTGCTGGAGAATTCCATGTGGAGAGGAAACCTGGAAACACCACATGGAGAGGGAGAGACACTGAGAGGAGATGGAGACAGAGGGAATCCCAGCAATCCTAGAGTCCCAGCTGAGCCCAGCTTTCCAGGGTCCTGGCCAGGGTGCCAGACACGAGAGTCGGCCATCTTGACTCAGTCAGTCCAGTCAAGTGCCCAGATGACTGCCGTCCCAGGTACCATCTGGCTGTAGCAGCACGAGAGACCCCCAGTGAGATCAATAGAAGAACTAACCAGGCAACTTATAAAATCTTGAGAGATGATAAGTGTTTGTTGTTCAGTTAAAGCCACTACATTTTAATTATTAATTTATTTATGGCTGTGTTGGCTCTTCGTTTCTGTGCGAGGGCTTTCTCTAGTTGCGGCAAGTGGGGGCCACTCCTCATCGCGCTGCGTGGGCCTCTCGCTATCGCAGCCTCTCTTATTGCAGAGCACAGGCTCCAGACGCGCAGGCTCAGTAATTGTGGCTCACGGGGCTAGTTGCTCCGCGGCATGCGGGATCTTCCCAGACCAGGGCTCGAACCCGTGTCCCCTGCATTGGCAGGCAGATTCTCAACCACTGCGCCACCAGGGAAGCCCCAAGCCACTACATTTTAGAGTGGTTTGCTACATTGCAGTAGATAACCTAAAAGGAAGTGCCCAGGACGGTGCCTGGCATAGAGTAGGTTCTCAATAAATATTGCTGACTGAATGAATGAACCTCTTCATTCTTTTCCTCGGGCCTGGTGCTCTGAGATGCCTCCCAGCCCACTGCTCGGCCCTCTGCCTCTGCCTTATCTTATCGCCTAGGGACTAGTGGGGCTGAAGTAAAACGGGGACTCCTGTTGGGCTCTTGGGTGCACAAAAGCCTGAAATGAAAGTTTCCTTTGTGAGAAAATCCCAGCCTGTAGATCTCGAAGGCAATGTTTCCCCACTTCTTGGTATAACGGGAGCAGGTCTTCTATATTTGCAAAGAGGAAAGAAGAGAGAAACAGCTCTGGAGTCCATCTACCCTGGGTTTGATTTCCTGCTTCTCCATATCCTGACTATGTGGCAGTGAACTGCTGATTTAACAGACTTCCTTATCTGCAAAATGGGCTCAAGATCAAGGCTTCAGTGCAAAGAGTCAACGTGCCATTCTCTGTACAGTGCCTGGAGCACAGTAGGCGCCTTCGAGCTGCGAGTGTGTCTAAACATGGGTAAATCTCAGACATGATGTGGAGCAAAATACGCCCATGGCCAGAGCACATACTATCTGCCATTCCACTTAAATGAAGTCCCCAAACGGGCAAAATTAATTGACGGTAAGAGAAAAAAATTTCTGAGAGTGGTTACCACTGAGGGGATGGGTATTGACTGTGGAGGGGCTCCAGGGAAAATTCTGGAGCATTTGAAATGTTCCATATTTTGATCTAGGTGATATACACATATATAAAATTCATAGAGCCATACCATTCAAAATTAATACACGTCACTGCCTGTATCTTAATAAAGGAGTTGAAAAAGTGTTAGTGTATCATCCCTTCACTCAGGAGTGATCTTTAGGAATTTCCTAACTCCCAGGCCTTTTGCCCGCCCCCCCCCCCCATGGGACTGTCTATCCTTCCCTGCTTGGCCCCAAGTCCACGCTGAGAACAGCCTTGAGTAACGTTATCCTAGAGCTTGGCATGAGCCGGCTGCCACTGCCAGGCTTGGCTTGGGGCTGATTCCAGGATGGGGACCGAGCTGGGAGATGTGCTCTTGGGACAGGCTCTGGGGCTCCACGAGACCTGATGGGGGAGTCCTGCTTCGAGATCGCTGGGGAAGCGGCTGTGGGGTCCTAGATGCCCTTGGGTGCTCCTGAGTGGGAAGGGGGACTTACCACCCCCCAACGAAGAGCTGGGGGCTTTGAGGGGGCTGCAGAGTGTTTGGAATAAGTGAGCAACGGGAGCACGTCCTTGGCACGGTGGGCCCGGCTCCTGGAAGGAAAGCCTGGAGGGGTGGGCGCCGAGGGCGTCCAGACTGGGCAGAAATAAAGAGCTTGTTCTGCTCACAAGCCTGCTATTTGAGGACTGGAGCCATGACGTCCCTCAGAGTTTCCATTCTCTGTGCTGCAGCTGTTGGTTACGTGTTTCATTCAAAATGCTTTGCAGGAAGCAGCAGGCTCCACATTCCAGGGCTTTTAGTCATTTTTTCTCTCAGAGCTTTGGGGCTGGAATTAGAACGTTCTTCAAACCACACTGTCCTCGGCTGGACTCCCAAGAGGAAGTAGGTGGGTCCCTGGGGAATGAGAACGTGGGTCCCACTTCAGGGATGGAATGAAGAAAAGATTAAGGCCAGCACAAGTAAACTCCTAGAGAGATGGCTGACCTGGGGCCCACGTAGGATAAGGGGTAGAAGCCTGAGGGGGGCGACTCTTGCCTCCCCAGCCACGGGCCACAAGGAACTTGGAGTCTCTGGCCCACATATGTGTGTGTGTGTGTGTGTGGCGTGTAGTGTGAGACAGAACTGAGTTGGTAGAGCATTTCATCCTGAGGGACACCCACACTCAGCCCCTTGCTTTGGTTACTGCCCTCAGGCCAAGGAGAACGTGACATGGGGCTTCACTTGCTTCAGGGGTGGGTGGTGACATATGTTTGGATTGGGGGCAGAGAGAGAAGCACTTTAGCAAATGGACCCCACAGATACACGAACCCAGAGAAACCACAACAAATGCTTGCTAAGTGACTGCTATGTTCCTGGCACTGGGCCGGGTGTTGGCAATACAACAGGGTACAAGATGGAATCCAACCCTGCCCTCGCAGTAAGGCCTGGGAAATATGGCCTGGAAGGCGTCCACTGGGATAAGGGGGAGACAGCAGATTAAAGGAGTGGGGACTGGTAGAGGCCAGATTCTGGCGGGCGGAGAGGAGGCGAGTGGAGATGGCCACCAGAGATCATGGAGATGGTGCGGTGCAGAGAGTCTGAAGAGCAGGGAAGAGCCCAGCAGAGACCTGGGTGGAATGGGGTGGTTGAGCTCTGGAAGCCGGAAGGAGCCCCAGCGGTCCTGAAGCAGGACTCCCCACTCAGTCTTGAAAAGCCCCAGAGCCTGTCCCAAGAGGAGGAGGAAAGTAGGGCCAGGGGTTCCCAGGCAGCCACCCTGCCAGGTGCCACCCTTTCCTCTGGGGCAGAGGGAAGGAAGTCCTGTGATAAGAGCTTAGTCCAGCAATTAGACGAAAATGCCAAAGTGCTTTTGCTCGCTGGGTGTAAGCAGATTCAAAATATTCCCGCCTGAGATTTCTCATCGTAATCCATGCATATGAGGAGATATCAAGCCCCCAATTCTGTAACATTGTATGGAAAATGATTTTAAAAACCCAATTAAGGGGCTTCCCTGGTGGCGCAGTGGTTGAGAGTCCGCCTGCCGATGCAGGGGACACGGGTTGGTGCCCCGGTCTGGGAAGATCCCACATGCCGCGGAGCGGCTGGGCCCGTGAGCCATGGCCGCTGAGCCTGCGCATCCGGAGCCTGTGGCCACAACAGTGAGAGGCCCGCGTACCGCAAAAAAACCCAAAAACAAACAAACAAACAAAAAAACCCAATTAAGATTTTGAATCAGTCAGCTTTGAGTTAATCAAAAGGGAGATTATCTGGTAGATGTGCCTAATGGGATCACTTGGGCCCTTTAAAAGCAGAGAGCTTTCTCTGGCTGGTGGCAGGAAAGGAAGTCACAGATTTGAAGCATGGGGAGGGTGGTTCCATGTACCTTTGATGACTTGAAGATGGAGGGGACCACATGGAAGAGGCCTAAGAGAGAGCATCTTCTAGGAGCTGAGAGGGAACCCTGGTTGACAACCAGCAAGAAAAGAGCACCTCAGTCGCACAACCACAGGAGCTGAGTTCTGTTACAATTAAAATGAACTTGGGAGCAGATTCTCTCCCAGAAATTCTAGACACCAGCCCAGCCAGCTCACACCTTGATGTTGGCCTTGCATGACCTGAGCTGAGAACTTCTGACCTACAGAACTGAGATAATTAACGGGTACTGTATTAAGGTGCTAACACTGTGGTAATTTGTTTTGCAGCAACAGAGAACAAGTACACTTCCACTTTTTTGTTTCATCCCGAGAAGGTCCTGAGGAGGGTCTGACAACTCCTCCTTTGCAGACAGGGCAGGCTGGACACATGTGCCCAGGCTGCGGCGTAGGCCTGGGCCCAGCTGAACGGCCACACGTGAACAGCAGGCACTCAGCCTTGGCCAAAGAGGTCTTGTCTTCCCACTGAGGAGGGAGGGAGAGGGCTGCATCTTACACTCCCCTTTATAAGAACCACCCAGCGGCTCCTTCCATGCCACAGGCTGCAGGCTGCAAAGCTGCCCCAGCCCTGCATTCCCTGCAGAAGAGCAGAGCTCTGGGCGGAAACCAGAGAAGGGCAGTGACCTCGCCCTCCCCCTTCTTCTCAGATGACAAGTCTGGGCTCTGTCAAGGCAAGAGACAGGAGCTGGGATGCAAGGAGCAACAAAGTTCAGCTGCACCCTTCCCCACCCCCATAAAAAGCCTTCTCTGACTGCATGGGATTGGGATTTTTTAATTTTATACTTGCTTCCTTAATAATTTGTTGGACACAGAGTCAGGTACCCCTGGGAGTCCAGAAATGTTTGCAAGGAGGAAGGTTATATTTCTGCTTTATTGATGAAAAAGCCCTATTGAAGGATTTCTCGTTCCCACATGAGGCCTTTCCTCAAAACCTTCTCTGATTCTTCCCAGATGGTGTCCAGCTCTCTCCCCACAGCCCCTGGCAGGGTGGGGCTTCAGAAAGTAGGAGGGTTTTGTGTGTGACAGACCTGGGATCTCAGCTCCATCACTTAACCCTCTGAGGGGAGGGTGCGGGGTGGGCACGGTCCTGAGCCTCAGTTTCTTCCCATAGGACGTGAGACAAGAGATACACACAAGGTGCCTGGTGGGCAAGAAGGAAGGAATAAATATTGTCTTCCTTATTGCCTCCTTTACCCCAGCACAACAGCTATCTTAGAAACAAACATTTTTTTTGACAACCAGAAGTTTAATTCCGGAGGGTGATAGGCGGGCCTGGTCGGCGAGCAGCAAAAGTCCTCAGTCAGCAGAGTTTGCCTTTGTGCCCCACCTTCTCAAAGCCACTTCCTCTCTCTCGATCCCGTTTCCTCGTTTCAGGCCCTGCCTGGCCAGATCCCAGGGCCCTGGGGGTGGACACGTTGGGAAGCGTTTGAAAGCCTGTCACAGTCGGGTGTTGGTGAGGGCGGCAGAGCCTCGCTCTGGGGACTGACTGGCGGAATCCCAGGCTCAGGGCAGGCAGGCCGGTGGCGAGGGTATTTTGGGGCGGGGGGGGGGCGGTGCGAGGTCCCTCCAGGGTCTGTCTGGTGGGCACCGTGAGACGTGGCTGTGCGGGTCTCCCTCCTGCTTGGTTTCTCTCAACTGCAGGTTTGGAGGTTTGATCTACAGCCTCCTAGATGGAGGTTTTGCTGTCAAGGAAGCTCTGGTGGAAAATCAGCTCACTTGCACCTTTTCAAAGTTTCCACGGTGAGGACTGAGCTGAGGGGGTCCTGAGGACAGAGGATGGGGCTGTCCCGTGTTTTTCGGTGGGGGCGGCGGTGGGAGGCGAAAGGAGCTTCTGGGTCTGGGTCCTGGGACATGGGCCCCACAGCAAGGAGGAAGGTGAAGGAAGGAGGAGGTGGGGTGACTGTTTGATCTTCCCTGCCGAGGAGGTGGAGGCCTCGGGGCGTTGCAGGAGGGAGGACATTTCAGGGCCCCTGCAAGTCCCTGGGTGTTGGGAGCTAAGCTGGTTCCTCACACGATTGCCTCTGGGGCAGAGGCTGAAGGCGGTGCCAGCTGGGCGCCGGGGGAACGGGATCTGCTGCCCCGCCTGGGATGTCGAGGCTGGGGCCAGGCACTGCCCTCAGCCGCCGCCCCCCTCCTCCCCAGGCTGCGGGCTCAAAGCGGAGCCGAGCATGAGACAGACGGCCTCTCTCCGCCTCTCTGTTCCCACCCCCATCCTGACGGGGTCTGGTTTTCATCACCCATTAATCACCGAAGCTTCCTACGGCCTGCGTCTGTCTGTCCACACTCACCAGCCCCCTGGGCCCTGGGGGGATGGATAGACAGACAGGCGGACGGTCTCCGACTTGGGGAAATTTAGGGTCACGCCGGGGGCTGCTCCCTGCTCCGAGGCAGGGGAGAGGCGTGCTTCCTGAGCGTGTTAGGTCACCCGCACCCCTGGCCCGGCCACCTCACCCCAGCAGCGGGCGGCAGGGGCCATTAGCTGTCCTGTTCACCAGGAAGGCAATGGGTTGGAGGGCTGAGGAATTCTAATGAAGCTTCCCCAGCTGGCAGCCCGGCTGGCGGGTGAGAGCTGGTACCTCCAACCCCACTGGAGTTGGTGCCAGCCCTGTTCGGCCTGGCCTGCTGGAGGCCCACCTGCCGCTGCGGGAACCCCAGCTTTGGGCTGCCTTGCAAGCCCCCTGAAAATTCCCAGATGCCCAGCTCTCTTCACACCACGTCTCTGGCCCTATCCTCACTCCCTTCTCCTTCGACCCCCTTGCCGTGACTTACCCGAAGGAGACGGAGCCTCTGGGACTGGGCTGCCAATGGGGCCCCACGTGTGCAGGCTGTCATCGCGCTCCCCCCAACTCTGGAGACCTGGGCTCTGCTCTGGTTCCTCCCTGACCCACTGTGTGGGCTGGGGCCACTCACCTCTCTGAGCCTCAGTTTCCTTGACTGTGACAGTCCCAGTCCCAGTCATTAGCCTAAGAGGGTGCTCGTCAGTGTGGGGAAGCCCCTAGCTCCTCCAGTTACCATGGCCTGCCCACCCACTGGGGGTCCGGGCTGGTGGGCAGCACCAGGTAGGGCTGGGATTGGTCGTGGTGGGTGGTGGTCACAGCAGAGAGCTGGGACAGAGTCTGAAAACCTGACAGTGACACCAGGGGTGACCTGTTCCTTCCTGGTCCAGTGTTCTGTGCTCGCCCAGAGCCGTGTGCCTAGAGCCCAGCCGTCCACAGCTCTGGCTCCACCTCCAGCCCTTCTCCAGGGCAGGCCTCTGATTTATACACCTCTTGTAGGCCAGGCTGCCTGTGGGTGGGTGTAGCCCCAGTGGTGCTGGAGAGCCGTGCAGAGCGTTGCTGCACAAGACCTCAGGCAGACACGGAACCCCCTGGAGGGCAGAACCCATGGGACCAGGATTCTGGAGTCAGGGCCTCCTTCCCATCAATCCCGGCTGCACATCTGCATACCACTGCACGGTGATTTGCATTAATTTGCATCCATTTGCATCCAAGTCCACATCCACCCCACACTACACTGTTCCCTTTTCCACCTCTAGTAAGACTAAATATTTAACCAGCAACTCCAAAGTTGTGGTATCTAAGCCTCCAACCCAATCCCGTACATTTCAATTGGGTTTTGACGACCTGGTGTCTGCATGGGCCTGTATCTGGGCTGTCAGGGAGATGCAGGAAGGGGAAAATCAAGCCCTTGCTCCTGGGGCTTCACAGCCTAGAGGGGAACCAAATTCATGGGTGGGATCCTGGGAAAAGTGTTAGATGGGGTACACTCAAGTGTGCAGTGCTGGGGTGAGGTGGGAGCTCAGAGAGGGCTGGAGGAGCACGGGCGGCGAGCTCCCGGGTCCCTGGCAAAGGGCTCTGTACACGCAGGCCACCGTGTTGGAGAGGGGCCTGTGACATCCAGACGGCTGGGTTTTCTTGCTCAGCCCTGGGGCCCACGGCCCTCTTTGGAGCAGGCCCTACAAACAATTGCCTTGTGTTGTACCGCTGATCTTCTCCCGGCCTGGACAGAATGGCCCAAGTGTGTGGCCAGAGCCAGAGACAGCATCCAGAGAGGTGGCTGGACGTGAGTGCTCTGAGAGGGCAGGAGCAACTGTCCCACTCAATCCGATCCCCATCTGATGACAGGGGTGGGGCGGGGGAGGTCCAGAGGGGTAAGTCACGTGTTCCAGGGGCCACCCAGGAAGAGGAGGAGCCGGGACGTGAACCAGGCAGCCTAGCTCCTGGGCCTGCACCCTCGACAACCACCCTTACAGCCTCCTGTGAAGGGATGAGCTGGGCTGGGCCCTGGAGTCTGACTACCGGGGTTCAGATCCTGCTTCCAATGACTATCAGCTGTGTGGCTTCAGGGACAGCACTCCATTTCTCAGCTAGGTTTCCCCTCCTGTGGAGTGAGCGTAATAACAGTACCTGCCTTGTGGGTACCTGACTCACTCTGCACAGTGCTCGCCGGGCTCTGTAGGAAATGTGCGCCACATGTCTGCCGGTGGGTGGGGACTGAGGGAGGAGGATAGGGACAGCCCACTGTGGGCTGTGGGCTGTGTGAGGGGACCAAGCTGACTTGGGCAGGAACTGCCCAGGGAAGGAGAAGGGGACAAGGCTGGGTGGGGGAAGGGATCCATCATTCCAGAGGCAGATGTGACAGATGTGTCCAGAGCTGCCCTAGGCTTGGCAACCTCTCTTCACTGAACCCACTTGGTCACTCATATGATGCTGGGGCTCCAGGAACTCGGGGGTGCTCTGCCTTTGAGTCCCAGATCTTCAAAATGCCACCATCTCCCCATGAGTAGCCTTCAAGTTCTGTAGTGGGGTGAGATTTTGAGTTGCCTGTCATGGCACTCGAAAGCAATGCCTTAAGGTTAAGTTTTGGGTTCCTTCTCTGGGTTCCTTAAACAATGTCCAAGAAGGATGAGGACTTAGTCTCTGCATGTCATTGAGAAAAGCTAATCCCATTGTCAGGACAGGAAAACTGGGTATCTGCAGAGGAGGGGCAGGGAGTGCTAAACAGGGGCACGAGAGCAGAATGGCGGGAGGCTAGGGTATATGAAGATAAAACCAGAGGACCCCATTATAAGGAAACACAATACACAGGAGCAGAAACACACTAAGACATACATTCCTGCCCACTCACAGGCCCACAGACCATCATCAAGAGGCCCAGAGGGTGGCAGGCCAGCATGCAGCTTTCTGGAATGCTCTTTCTTATGAGAGAGTCCATCCAGGGGTTTAGGATAAAACAAGTCAGATGAATTAGCTCTCTACTTTATACCTTTTATTTAAGCACGTTGGAGCAGATTGAGTTTATCTATTAACTGGGGTTAAAAGAGAGGTTTGGGGTTCAGCCCATTCTTTGCCCCAAAACCATGGGCAGGGAAGGAAGGAAAGAGACAGATGGTCTGAGACTGGCTTCCGTGCTGGGTCCCAGCCCCAGTGCCCAGTGCTGTGCAGGACACCCACTGAAGGGCAGACCCCACATTGGGGTCACCGGGAGGGTCAGGTCCCTAACCCCTTCTCACGGCAACCCCTCCTGGGCCATGTCACTCAGCCTCTCCGGGAAGAAAGCTCTGGGCCTTCTGTCTTCCACTATTGGCTGCACTCTTTCTTCCACCCTAACATCCTGTGAGTACTCTTTAGAACTCCTCTTTTCTGCATGGCTTGGACCCTCTGTGACTTGGGTCGCTCCCCCCAGTAAAACTCACATACAATAGCGTTAACACAGCTGAAGTGCACAGCCGGATGGATTCACACATGTGTCTGTGCCCACGTGACCACCAGACGAAGAGATGGAATATTTCAGCGCCACAGAAGGTCTCCTGTGCCCCTTTCCAGTCAACACCACCCCTAGAGGTGACCGGTGGTCTACCTTCTATCACCATCCATTCATTTTGAATGTTTTTGACCTTCTACACAGAGTATCTGTCTTATTTTACTCAATATCATGTCTGGGGGATTCATCCACGCTGTTCTGTGTGTAGCAGAAAGCTTGTGTTTTATTGCTGTGTATATATGAATCCATTACATGGATACACCCCAATGTGTTTAACCATTCTCCTATGAATGGGTCTTTTGGTTGTTTCAGTTTGACGTACTGTGAATAAAGCATTCGTGAGCATACCTGTTCATAGACATGTGCATTTGATTCAGCTGGGTATATAACTAGGAGTGGAATTGCTGGCGCACTTGCAGTTTTAAGAGATCACAGTCCTTCCTTCTCAGCCAGGCTTTGGGACAAGGCAATGTTAGCAAAGCAAGTTGTCCCTTCCTCTCCATGTCCTCCCGCCTCCTGCATGCAACTCCTTGGGAAGGTCAGGCAGCTCTTACACACTGCTTGGTGTGAGGAACTGCACGGCCCACCCTGGAGGGCTCTGCACTTTGAAAGAGTCCCTTGAAGAGGCCCGAACGGCTACAGAGGGAGTAGTGGGCTCTCCTTCAGGGGCTGGAAGGGAGGTCAGGAGAGGGTGAAGCCCAGGGCAGCGAGGCGTGAAGGATGTGATTGCCCAAGATGCTGGCGGACATTAAGCTCCAGGGCTGATGACCGGCCCAAAGTCACACGGGCAGTATGGGGCCAGCTGGGTTGTCAGCTCAGATGAGCCTCACTCCAGCCCAGAGCTCTTTTGATTATAGCAGACTGCTCTCTCCATGGGGGAGGCCTTTAAGGACAGTTAGGGGTCAGGGTCACGGTCCTGCTCATCGCTCCACCCTGAGATCAGACTCCAGGCCGCCCTTTCTTGGCTTCTCCGCCTCTGCCGGCCCACCAGCCTTGCCTCTGGCCAGGTCTCCTCTCCAGGAGACATTCACAGGCCTTGGAAAGCCTGAGTCATAGCCATGGGCTGGAGGAGAGAGAGAGACAGAGCCAGAGCCTGGGGGCTGGCATTGCCCAAGACCCTGTGCGGGGGCCTGCCACTGAGCCAGTGTGGGTGAGTGGGGACAGCCCCCAGAGAACATTCCTGGAAAAGAGCTTGCCCTGCATAACCACCTCAGGCTCTCCTGGCCAGACCATCACAATAGGTTCCTTACTGGCAAGGCTGATGGGATGGCTTTAAGCATCTGGTGAGGCCGTAGCAGTTCAGGGGAGGAGCTGCCTTGGCCTCCTGGAAACTGGTGATGGACATCTCCACTGGAAGGTTCTGGATAATGTGTTCTCAGCTAATACTAGGTGTGCTTCACGGTGTGAAGACTTTAGGCTGCGGAATTAGGGATTCTCTGACTTTGCTGTTCTCCAGGAAGGGAGAGAGGATGGGCAGGTGTGCATGCATGAAGGTGTGTGTGTGTGTGTGTGTGTGTGTGTGTGTGTGTGTGTGTGTGCGCGCGTGCGCGCATCTACTCCTCAGCCATTCATTCTGCGAATATTTACTGATTGCCCGTTATGTACCACTAGGGATTCTGCAGTGAATAAAAGAGACAAAGTCCCTGCCCTCAAAGAAGCTTATTAGACACAGAACATGTGTCTCCATGTGATTGTGTGTGTACCTGAAGGTATGTATCTGCTGGAACATATGGCCGCCTCTGTGTGTATACGTGTGATGTACGTGTGTATGTGTGCGTGTCTGAAGCAGGGGGGGTTCGGAATATCTGAGTGTGTGTGTGTGTGTGTGTGTGTGTGTGTGTGTGTGTGTGTGTGCCTGAACATATGTGTCTGAGCGTGTGTGTGTGTGTAAAGGGGAGAGGATTACTCATCCACTCAGAAGGCTATTCAAGAAAGACCTCTCCCAGAGCAGCTACATTTTCATAAATAAAAATAATCAGATAATGAGTTCATTTCCGATCTCAAGTTTGATGCCAACATTCCAGTGAAACAAGACCCGCTGGCGGGCTGGCTGCTCTCTGTGTGGCTTGGATTAGCTGGGGAAAGTGCAGGGGTGAGACCTGCCACTTGCAGGCTGCAGGGGGGTGGCGGGGGAAGAAAGGGTGACCTACAACCAAGGGAGTAGTTGCACATGCCTGGGGCTGAGAAACCTCTCACCCTTACACGGGCATCAGCACACCCCCCAACAGCCCGCACAAGGCCTGAACGTCCTCCACTCATTCCTTCGGGAGCAGGAATGGGCAGAGGCGGTGCAGCTTTGTTCATGCAGATGGCCCCAGAAGCGGTGGCCCACCAGGCTTGCACGGGTCAACAGAGGCCCGCAGGCCAGATGTGTGCTGGGGGAGCCGGTAGCGGGGTACAGAAAGAGACTTGAGGGGAGGGGGGCCACACTGGAACCACAGCCCCTGTTTCTGCCTGGCTTCACAGCGGGGGAGCCAAGCGTATGCCTCAGCCTTGCACGGTGCCTGCCCCAGCCCATCCTACAACCTGTTCTCTTTGTCCGCCTCCCCCAACCTGTGCTCCTGCCAGACTGAACAATCCCCTACTCCACCCTCTCTGTTCCCTCTCTCCGGAATGCTCTTCCCCCAGCTCTGAATGTTCCAACTTATCCATCCTTTAAGATCCAGATGTCACCCGCTTCAGGACGTCTTCTCTGATGCTGCCGGCTGGGAGCGCTTTCTCACGCTCAGCGGATACCACCTTCCAACTGTCTCCTAGTTTTGCCTCCTTGAGTCCAAGTTCCAAGGGGGCAGGATTTGTGCCACATGCAGCTGATTTTCCTCTGCGAGCCCCAGCCAGCCTGAAGATGGGCTGTTTCCAGGAGCTGGCCAGAAAGGTGACCTGAGTTAGAGTCAGAAACATGCTCCTGGCCTATATCAGGGGAGTCTCTGAAAGGCTGTGCCCTAAGATTTGCCCCTGTGCTGAATTTGAGACCCAATGCCAGACAGGAATGCCTTGGCAGTTGGACAGAAGCTGGGAGAAGGGCATCTGGGGGGAGAAGGGTGGGGAAGGGAGAGGGACTTTTCCCAGGAGGCACAACTTGGACCCCAAATCAAGACATCTGTGAGATGTCAGGGAATGACACTGGGGTGGGGAAACTATGGCTAATCAATTCAGAGGCAGAGGCTGATTGTCTGCGAGGAAAAAAGAAGAATTCACAGAGGTCATCTGTCCATCCGTTCATCCCTCCATCCATCTACTAGTTACCCATTCACGCATTCAACAAGCAACACTGAGCACCTACTGTGTGCCAAAGTCCCAGGGGGCTTTACCTGAGACTCCTCACATAACTCCTCACATACGTTATTCATCGACTCCTCAGAACAGCTGGGTAAAGAATGTGTCAAGATCTCAGAGAGGAAATCTGAGCCTCAGAGAAGCTGAGGTCAATGTTCAGGATCCCACAGCTGCTGAGGGCCTGATCGGGATTTACACTCAGGTCAGGCTGCTTCTCCAAAGCCTGAGCGCTTCCCACGCCAGCGAGGAACAAATGGCTTATTTCTCAGTCTCTCCACGGCTTCAGGCTGAGCTGGATCGAGGCCCTCTGGCAGTATGATTAAGCCTTACTTACTCTTTGTCTGGGAAGTTCAGCCTGTGTCCCTACCCAGTGCCTCCACAATTTTGCTATAAGCCAGCTGTCTTTATCTTTAAAAATCTTCGCTGACAAGGCCATTTGTAGGGGCAGTGTCCTAACCCAAAGGAGCAAAGCTCCACTAGTGGAATTTCTAGCACAGAGGGAAGCTTTGCCGGGCAGGGGGTCCTCTTCTTTTGCTTAGAGGTAGAACAGTCCTGGCAAGAGGGCCCAGCATGGGCTAAAGGGGTAGGCAGAGCTGAAAATGTTCTCAAAAATCACTCGGGGGCTTCCCTGGTGGCGCAGTGGTTGAGAATCCGCCTGCCAATGCAGGGGACACGGGTTCGACGAGCGCTGGTCTGGGAAGATCCCACATGCCGCGGAGCAACTAAGCCCGTGAGCCACAACTACTGAGCCTGCGCGTCTGGAGCCTGTGCTCTGCAACAGAAGAGCCCGTGACAGTGCGAGGCCCGCGTACCACGATGAAGAGTGGCCCCCGCTCGCCGCAACTGGAGAAAGCCCTCGCACAGAAACGAAGACCCAACACAGCCAAAAAAAAAAAAATCGTGAGGTGGTTGAAAATACACATTCTGGGGCCGCATCCTTATAGTGCCCGAGTGAGCCATCTGGGTGGGCCCAGAAATCTGAATTTTTAACAAGCCCCAAAGGTTTTGATATGAGTGGTCAGTGACCCCACAAGAGATCCCTTAATGGGATTTACGGGACAAAGAAATCCCGCAAAACAAGAATTTCCTCAAGGCACTTGAAGATCACATCATTGTTTCGTTCAGCTGCGTCACACAGCTAATTGGCACTGTGATGAATACCCCAAATCCTTCGGTTTTTTACATGCGCCAAGGCAGTTGGTTTCTTGGACCTCCTAAGCGGAGCCTGACATTGAACTGTCTTCAGACTCATCTCTGAAATGGGACCTATTCACCCAGCATGACCAAACCTGTTGGATTTTATTACTCAATGTATTTCCTACTCTTCTCAGATGTGATGGTCTGCAAATTTGAGGATTCGACCACCCATAGCTTCATGCCCGTCCCTGACAAACATGTTGAAGGTCCAAGGCTGTATAGGAAGCTCTCTCCCTGCAGCCACAGGCCTCGAGGCTCAGCCTCTGAGGACTCACAAACTCTGGACATAACCGGCTCCACCCTCCATGTCTCCATCATGAAGGATGCTATGAAAGGCTGGCTGGAATCCAGCTACAAAGGCCGTGCATCTGGGTTTCTTCCCTCATCCCATCAGCAGGACACAAAGGCTGCCTGGATCAGGCCCTGAGCTCACTGCGTACTGCATTTTAGATGCACAAACCCATCTCTCCATGACGCATGTCCAGAACCATAATGTCAAGTTCATCGATGGGTAGAGCAGGTTTCTCTCTGCGCCCGCTCCTGAGCCCCAGGCCTGCCTTGGCATCCACACTGCAGTTGGCCATCTCAAGTGCTCCAGGCTGGAGACCTATGTCCATGTTTATGACCCAGAAGAGGAGCTGGGCTGGGGTGCAGAGCTGGACAGAAGGGAGACACTTGTGGGAATTTGGTTTTCCTCCAGGATGGAGGTTTGAGGAAGTGGGCAATGTAATTAGCATGAAGGCTTGGAATGAAATTTCTCCTTTCCCCCTGGTGAAAGGGGCTGGGCTGCACCTTGTTCTTCCTGAGCTGGAACTTGAGACCTTGTGCTTGTTACGTGCAAACTGGGGAAAGAGGCGAAGAGAGGGACTCTGAGACTTAAACGTTCTGGCCCGGCTGGGAACACAAGACTTGGAAATTTGATCGGGGACTGTAACAGCTCCAGACGTTTCCCACATTTCTAGGAGGGCTTTCTCGCCAGAACTTGGGTTTCTTTGGAGTAATCCTTCCCCTTAAGCATGTCTCCCCCTCTAACAGGGTTGGGTGGGGACAGGAAGCAAGCATTTACTGTGCTTTAGAGATTCTGCCTGGTTGTTTCTGAAATCACCACCAGCTGCCAGAAGGGAAAAGTGGGCAAGTGTTGGAGGAGAGTGGGGAGCGCCCCCCAGGACCCCCCAGAGCACTCCACTGAGCCAGCGAGGTCCAGTGATGGGTATTCCTGGGAAAGGACAAAGTTCTTCCTGCTTCTCAGGTTCTGAAGCTCTTTCACTGGGTTCGAGCTGTCCTTCGCCCCATGGAACTGTCCCATGCGCCCTGAGGGTTCCATGGATATCCACCCCTGTGGGCGTCAGGCGCCCTGATTTGTGCTCTTTCAGGGGCTGGGAGCGGAGGAGAGTGGCCTGACCCCTTGCTCCCACCACTGCCGCTTAGCCGCCCCCAACGCCAAGCAAGGGGCATAAGGCCTTCCTTGCACCTCAGTCCATGTCGGGGGCTGGGTGCACATTGCCACACAGCCCTGCCCCTCTCAGGAGCTAGAGGCGGCAGCTGCTGTAGCAGAGCTTTATCTGTAAAAGAGACAGGACATGGAGGTGGCCGAGAGAGGAGGAAAGAGGAGGTTGCGTCCTGCCTTTGTGGAGGTCGGGACTCAGCTCTGACCGCCCCAGCAAGGCACCAGGCCCCTCCCCCCAGCTTTCCATGAGGCTGAAATGGGGAACCGAGGAGAGACCTGAACAGCAACAAACCTCCTTTCTGCCTATCACGCCCCCTGAGACAGTCGGTACCCTGGGTTCAGGTCTACTTTGTCACGAACTGACTTTGGGGGCCTGAGCCCTCAATCCAGGCTTCTCTCTCTTGTGTCTGTGGACTGTTGTGGCTTCACAGTGAAGTGCCAGGGGTTTGAGACGCCACAGGATAGACGTGACTCATCCTCCCAAGGTCAGGTTTACCAGATTATTATATTTATAGCGAAATATCCATGTCTATGTTATGAAGTAGGAAGCAAAATTCACATCAGTTGTTAAGAAAACGTTTCAAACAAATTTCATACTTGGGGCCACTTCAAGCTATGCCCCTAGATGCTCACTTTCTACTCCCTTCAGACAAATACTCCAGCCCTCTGGGCCTCAGTTTCTTCACCTGAGAAGTGGGATTACAGCAATCTTCCACTTGACGAGAAGTTTGTGAGGGTGATGGAGGTGGGGCGTGAGGAAGAACTGGCCAGAAGCCGCCATTTCCTTCTCATTTGCCAGCGGCTTTCACACGCTAGTGCTGGAAAAAACTCTCATTTACTGGTTCACTGGGCTTCCCCTGGCCGAACTGGATGTGACAACCTCTGGCTTCTGGTCAGGCACCTGGTCACTCAGATTTCAGTGGCCTGGAGGTTCCCTGCCTGAGCCCTCTGCATCCTGGGGACAGCCTGATGCAGGGCACAGGGACCTGGGCAGGGGCTGGGCATCCCAACCCCCATCCCTAACCCCTTCCTCACTCACTGACCCTAGAGAAGGTGGAGGGAGAGGGGCTTGGGGGAAGGGATGGCGTGTTTCTTCTTCCTGAAGCTGAGTAGCAGGAATACTTCCAACACTACACCTAGGAAAGGGGGTTGTGAACTGCAGATCTGTGGGCTGCATCTGGACCCTACCTGTGTTAGTGTAGCCCGCAGCATCTTTTAAAATTGGGAAATCCCACCTGAAAGGCTGAATTTCTCTCTCTCTCTTGAAAAGCTCAGGCCTGGCTACTTTGGCCCATAAGGCGCTAATGGGCCAGGGAGAGCAGTCACTGCCACGTTCACTGCAGACTTTGCCACGGCAGCCCCTCCCTCAAAGCCTCACAGCAGGCTCCCCTGCTCACCTCTCCCGCTCCCATCACCGGCTGCTACTGTGGGCAGGAGAGTGTGCTCTCCGACTAGACCACCTGTGAGGAGGGTGACACCCACAGCCCAGAGAATGCTCTTCACTTCAAACTGGAGTGTTCTGGACCCTCTGGAGTGGCTAGTGAGAGCCGGGTGGCAGGAGACAGTCCCAGGTCCTCCTCTTCCCACCCCCATGGGTCACCATCAGCTCCCCATGCTGCCCTGTGCTTTGGAGAGGCCCCAGGGGCTGCAGGCATAGATCCTCAAGGGAGGTACAGTTTTGCCGCGGCTGCTGGAAAGAAAACCAAATGGTCGCATTTCCTACCCCTAGAACCCCTGACCCTAGTGACCCGAGTTCCCCTGCACTGCCCTGGGTGGGAGGAGGTGTTAGTACCGACACACCCCTGCGTGGATCTCCCAGAACAGCTTCCTGTGGACCAGCGTGTCAGGCTGAGAGCCTCCACTTCCTAAACCTCCCAGGTCACGCACAGATCACAGAGCGAGGTCAGGGCCAACCCTGTCACTCATTCATTCTGCATGGAATTGGTGAGTGTCTACTCAGGGCCAGCAAATGTGTGAGACAGCATCTCCTACTGCAAGGCCTTGGGCAAGTCACGATCTCTGCACCCACCTCCCTTATCTGTAAAATCAGGGCATTACACGATCCACCTGGGAAGTTTGTCATGTGGCTTAAACGAGACGATGCATGTCTTGGCGTGGAGCTGGTACACCGTGAGCGCTCAATAAATGGTATCCATGTTGCCAATACTATTACTAATATCAGCTCAGATTCCAGTTCAGATCCCGGGGCTGGGAGGTGTCTGCCGCCTCGGGCTTCTCTCCTCCCGCACCCCCAAGTCTGGACCCCAAAGCCGGGCCCCCCCAGGTGCACAGAGGCCCCATTCTCCGGCCGAGCTTCCCCTCTCCCGCTCCTGGGGGACCCTGCCTGGTGACCTCGCGACCCCGCCGTTTGCGCGGGCGAAGAGGGGCCTTTTGTTCCCGGCCGGCCCGCGCGGCTCCCGCCCTAATCCGGCTAATTACCGTCCACATGGCGGCTGGGCGCGCACTCGCCCACCACTTTCCCACGGCCGCGAAGAAAGCCCCTCAGTGCGGCGTGGAGAACAGAGCGGCGATTCAGCAGCGCCTGCCCGCCCGCCCCGCAAGCCCCTCGGCCGCCCCTTTCCGCGTCGTCTTCTGCTCTCTTGTCCTCTGTCTCTCTCTGCCTGCCGGTCTCCGAGGCTGCCTCCCCGACTGTTTCTCTCTCCCTCTGATTCCTTTTCTCTCTGCCTTGTGTGTCTCTCCCTGTCTTCCGTCTCCTTCCCTCTGTGTCTGTCCACTCCGAGGCTTGCTTTCTCTGTCTCTCTGTTCCCTGCATTTCTCCCATGGTCAGGGTTCAACTTGCCTGCTCACCTATGGGTCCATCTGGGGGCTCAGCGAGCCTCAGGCCCTTCCTTCTCTCTTTCCTGGGGACCCCAGGGTCCTAGTTTCTTCTAAGTGTAAGGAAACCAAGGATGCTCTGGGCCCAAGCCGTGTCTTTTGCACGTTTGGGGGGAAGCTCTGGGTTCTCTCTGGTGAGGGTCGGCTCTGAGATAGTGCTGGCCCAGGGAACGTGTGGTGGGCCTCCTACAGCAGTGTGTGAGCACAGGGCCTGAGTGGACCCAGGACACTTGCCTAATGGCCTCCTTGGCCGGGCCAGAAAGGAGAGCAACTCTGAGGCAGTCCCAGCCTTGGGGGCAAACACCAGCCCCAACAGGTTGGCCAAGGAGAGGGCCTGGGTCTGGGTTATCCTTGGTGTGGGTCTGGACCAGCCCCCAGCAAGTCTGGATGACTGCTCTTCTAGAATTCATCGGGAGTACATATCTGAAGGATTCTGGGCAGGCCATGGAACGGGTCCTTTTGGCCACTTATAGGCCCAAGAAATTCATTTATTCATTCGTTATTCATTCAACAAATATTTACTGTGTGTCGGTAACTGTCCTAGGCCACAGGGGAGAAAGCTATGAACAAAGCAAAGATCCTGTGTTACATTCTAGTGGGAGAGGCTTTGGGAAAATAAGGAAAGCAGCTGTCAGATGGTAGGAAGGGCTATGGAAAAACGCAAAACCAGGAAGGGGGTCTGGGAGCTGGGGGGGTGAGGGGAGTGGCGATCACAGGAGACCTCTCTGAGTTGCTGACACCTGAGCAGAGACCTGAAGTGAGGTCAAGTGCTTTCTCTCCAGGGGTGTGGGTCCTGGACTTGCTGGAAAGTTCCCACCAGGAGGATTTTCCTAGTGCCCTCAAACCCCAGTCACTGGGAGGTGCTGAGACCCACTGTGGCCTGGTGGAGGCACTAGGCTCGCCAAGGAACAGAGGCCAGGAAGGGGCTGGCCAGGAGACCTGTGCTGCGGGAAAATTCTTCCTGGCCCTCAATTTTCTTGCTTTTTCCTCACCAGTGTCAGAGATTTCCCAACAATGGTGACCTTTGAATGAACAGATCACAAATAAGCCACACAGCCCTGGGGGAGGGGTCCTGGCTAGGGCCTTGTGGTCTGCGTCTGGGGGAGAAGTAGGGCCCTCATGTCTGCAGAGAAACCAAGGGCTTCTTTACATCGAGGGAATTGAGGAAAAAGTATTCGTGAGTTCTGTGAACTCATAAATCAGAAGACAACACAGGGTTGCTGTGGGTATTCAGATCAGGAGAGACAAGAAAGAAGAAAAGGGGCAAAACATACTCCCAGTTGCCTCACGTTGGTCTCAGGCAAAGCAGGAGAGCCTGGGGAACAGAGGCCAGACAGACGGATGCCTTGTAGCACCCACAGTTACTCCTGGCTGGGATTTGGGGCCCTGAGGAAGTCTGGAGCCCCAGCCAGAGCATGCTTTTATGAGTGTGTTTGCTAAGTGTGGTGTGTGTGGCCGCTGGGGGGAGGGAGGAGGCCCATGTGGCCTTTCCCAGCCTCTCGCACCAGCTCACTCCCCCCACCCTAACTGCCCACCCTGGCGGAGCCTGGTCCTGGCTGAACTCCCACTGAGTCTGCTTCTGGGGAGGGCAATGGTGGATGGATGGCAAACGAGCCTTCCTCCTGCCAAGCTGAAGTGGGGGCTGGCCAGGTTCAGGGGTCCAGACAGCCTCCAACTTGGACCTGCTTCCCATGGGCTGTGCTGCCTGGGACTTTGTGAAGCAGACAAGTACCACAATTCTGTTTGGGGTCAAATGCAGGAAAGCCCAGCTGGGTCTGGGAGCCATAAGAGTTCTTCATAACCCGCCCCTCCCTAACTAGGAGACCTTGAGTGCCCCATTGGACCACTCTGAGCTTGTTTCCTCACTGGTAAATAAGGATGATAAAAAGAATCCCTCCTCGCAGGGTTATAGGAAGGATAAAATGAGATAAGGACGCAGAATGTGTTCTGTCAGCCAGCAACTTCAGGCTTTTCTGACCAAGACATTTTACCTTTCGCCCCATTACCTGCACATATAATCAAAACAGAAGTTTACACTTTTCCTTGTTATGTTGATTGCATTGATCTATCTTACTCTGTTTCATTCTATTTTTTAAAAATTGCAAGTCATGACCCATTGGGCCATAAACCATGGAATGGGATACAAAAGCATATGTGGTTTCACTGCCTGGAGAGCTTGCTGCGGGGAGAGCAGGGTGGGAGCTGCCATCCTGGGCACACTCCCCTGACCCCAGCGTGGCCCACCACTGCTTCTCCATGGTTGACTGGAGCTCTACTTCTCAGCCATCTCTTTTGACTGCCCCCAAACCTCCCTGCTGACTGCACTTGGCCCCATGCTGAGGCCAGACATAGCTTGCTAGATTCGAATGGGACCCAGGGGTCACCACATCCCTCACTACTTTACAGAAGAGGAATTTCTGTAAACTTCCAAGCCAAGTTGAAAGTAATTTAGTCAAGACCACCCAGTAAATTGGCAGAACCAGGACTAGAGCTCAGGTGTCCCTGTCAACCCACAGCTGGTTTTCACTTATGGCCCAATCTCCTGCCTGTCTGACATCTAGCCCCTCCTGTCTCCACCTCTGGGGTCTGGTAACCACCCCTGACCTGAGTAGAGTAGGAATAAAGCAGCAGGATCAGTCTCGGGCCACACACTAGCCATGTGGCCAAAGGCAAGCCTATTAATGCTTCTGATCCTTGGTCTCCTCTCCGTAAAGTGGGAATGATGTTTCTGCTCTTTTCAATCCGTTCTGCAGGTTAAATAAGTAATGTGCATAAAGGGAACTTTGAAAAAACATTTAAATATGCTTTAAAATGGAAGGCTTCTTGAGGGTGGGGGGAAAGGTTGAATAGGTGAAGCCCAGGGTTTGTTTTTTTAGAGAGTGAAATTGTTCTGTATGATCTTTTAGTGATAGATACATGACACTGTGTTGGTTGAAACCTATAAAAGTTTACAGCACAAAGTGAATCTTGGGACTTACCTGGTGGCATGGTGGTTAAGAACCCGCCTGCCAGTGGGTTCGAGCCCTGGTCCGGGAAGATCCCACATGCCGCGGAGCAACTAAGCCCGTGCACCACAACTACTGAGCCTGCGTGCCTAGAGCCCGTGCTCCGCAACAAGAGAAGCCACTGCAGTGAGAAGCCCGCGCACCTCAAGAAAGAGTAGCACCTGCTCGCTGCAACTAGAGAAAGCCCATGTGCAGCAACGAGGACCCAACACAGCCAAAAATAAAAATAAATAAATAAATTTATAAAATAAAATTTAAAAAAAGTGAATCTTTAATATATGCACATTAAACAAAATCATTTAGGAGGGCAGGAGATCCCAGGATGGAATGCAGACTATGACAAACCTATCTGTATTAGAAATGTATGAAACAACCTCACTGAAGTGGGTGGGGGGAAAGGTTTCAATTTAAATAACTTTGGAAATGAGTAGAGTCCATAAGACGAAAGGCAAAAGGAACTGCATAAACACTGTACACTAGTTGATGAAGCACTTTCCTGTAGGGAATGGGTTAACGATTCTGAAACCTCTATACACGTATATTGGAACTGAACCACTAAGTAAGTGGATGGTGGATGGTGGGATCTGGGTTTCTCACTGTGGGAGTGGGAGGTGGAAGGTTACAGACAAGGAAAGGGAGAAGGCTAGTATGACCCTTGTGATAATGGATTAAAGTTGTAGACGTCAGTATGAACTCAGGTTTACCTTAATATAGATTCAGACGGCTACATATATACATATATTTATAAAATATATGTATATTTTCTATGTATGTATATAGAAAATATACATATATTTATAGATTTGTGTCTCTTTGGTTAGTTTGATAGACAGGTTAGTATACACACATATATATCTTTGTTCTATCAGTTGAGAGGGTCTAGAAGCAGTGATGCCCTAGTAGCAAGGAGCACACTTAGTGCCCAGATCTTGGTTTCTAATACCATTCTCCAGTAAAAAGAACCAGAGCTCCTTGGAGAAATGGCTGCTTCTAGGACAGGAGGCAGGAAATACATAAGATGAAGCTGGAGCGTCTTGTAGTGCCAGAAAGCGAAGAAGTACTAAAAAAAAAAAAATAGATGGGAGTATGTCAAAGGGACACAGGAGCCAACTGAAAGAGCTCCAGTGACCAAAGCTGGAACAATGTGAGCAAGAAAATAAATACAGTTGTATTGAATTATTACCCAAATTATAAAATAAATATTCATGAGTCTATACTTACACAAACAAATGATTTAACAATTAAATAATTAAGTTATTAAATAAAACAAATAAATGGGGGAGGAGAGACAGAACTCTAGGACAGAAGAATTCCCAGTGATTTATGCAGACACTTTGCCCTCAAGGAGAAGCCTAGCTCCCCACTCCTTAAATGTGGGCTTCACATAGTGACTTCCTTCCAAACAGTGCAGGTGGAAAGAGGACAAAAGAGTAACTCGATAGTGGAGAAACTTCAGCCAGGTGGTCAAAGTCAGCATCAACAGTGATAAGTCACGTTGGTAGCATGTACCCCTGCTGTGGTGTGATGAGAATGGCACTTTTCCTCTGTGGTCTTCCTCCCCCAACCCATAATTCCAGTCTAACCACAAGAAAAAGCATCAGAATAGTCTACACAATTCCTCACCAGTACTCCTCAAAACTGTCAAGACGATCAAAAACAAGGAAAGTCCGAAAAACTGTCACAGCCAAGAGGAAACCGGAAAAGAAAAAGGACATTAAGTAAGAACTAAGGAAACCTGAAGAAAATATGGGCTTACACTTTAATAATAATGCTAACCATATCATAAAGCTAATAATAATATATTGACATTGGTTTATTCATTGTGACAAATGACCCACACTAATATAAGATGATAATAATAGGGAAAATTGGGTACGGAGAATACGGGAGCTCTCTGCAACATCTTCACAATTTTTCCATGAATCTAAAACTATTCTAAAAATAAAAACTTTAGGGAGTTCCTCGGCAGTCCAGCGGTTAGGACTCAGCGCTTTCACTACCGTGGGCCGGGGTTCAATCCCTGGTCGGGGAACTAAGATCCCACAAGCCACGTGGCACAGCCAAAATAAATAAATTAAAACAAAACTTTATTTAAGGAATGGAAAGTCTTATGCTGGTAATTATTCACAGCTTATGGTTGAGACAAGTGGAGTTGGGGGAATGCCTCTGGGAAGGTTTCAAGGAAGTATGGAGAGAATTTCGGGAACTGCTCAGGGCTGAGAAACACAACTTGGGAGGCAGGGCTAAGGAGGAAGGTCTGTACATGCCCCAGCCTGAAAGGAGGCGCAATAGGGAAAGGATGCCTTGGGACAGCGTGTTGGGAGTCCTTCCCTGTTATGGGAGGGCTCCTGGAGTGGTTAGGGAGTGATAGCCTGACTCCATGCCCTCCTACCTCTTCCCAAACAACCTCATCTGGGGCCAGCCCTGATCCTAATCTGTGGGCAGCTCACCAGAGGAGTTCAGGGTTCAGCTCTGGAATCAGGAGAGCTCTGCCACTTACCAGCTGTGCAACCTCGCATAAGGCTAACGCCCTCTCTGAGCCTCAGAGTGCTCATCTATAAAAAGTGGTGAGAAAACTTGCATCCAATTGAGGAGGTAATACCTGTGAGGCCAGGACCTGGCACACACTGGAGACTTACTTCCCTCTGCTCAGCCCTAAGCAAGAGCCAACAGTCAGATGCTTTTCCCTCATTCAGGAGATCCAGTTCTTTTCCTGCATCCCAGCCCCAATGTGGCAGTTTTAAAACATGGTCCCCAAATTCTAATACTCCTTCCATCTGGAGGTGAGATTTAGATCCCTTTTCCTTGAACCTGGAATACTTGACTGCTTCTACCAATAGAATATGGTAAAAGTGATGCCGTGTCAGTTTCTGGGTCTGAACTTTAAGGTACTGCCAGTTTCCATTTCCTTTCTCTTGGGATTCTCACTCTTGGAACCCAGCCACCATGCTGTGAGGAAGACTGAGCAGAGCGTGGAGAGGCCATGTGGAGAGGAACACGGTCCCTGGCTCTCTATCTGGGCTGAGCTCCCAGCCAGCAGCCGGTTCTTACTTGCTAACCATGAGAGTGAGTCATCTGGCCCGTGGGTCCTCCTGTCCTCAGATGAGCTGCCCCAGCTACCATCTTGTAGAGCAGAACCTAACCTTTCCCACCATGTTCCACCCAGACTGTAGATTCATGAGCTAAATAGATGAGTGATGATATTTTAAGCTACTAAGTTTTGGGGTTGCACAGCCATAGGAGCCTGAACACCCGGTAACGGGATCCTCGCCCCTGTGTGTGAGCTGTGGTGTAGTGGTTTAGTGCATAGACTCTGAAGCCAGACTGCCGGGGTTCAAATCCTGACCCTACAACATACTGATTGTACGACTCTAGGCAAGCTAACTACTCTCCCTGTGCCTCAGGTACTTCATCTGTAAAATGGGATGTTGCAGAATTGTTGGGAAGATTCAATAAAGCACGTAGAGAAGCACTTGGATGTGCATGATTACTCCGCTAAGTCAGGTCATGCTGCCAGCCCCCCTGGGTGCTGGGGTGCTAGCCAGCTGGGCCCACCTTGGAGGACCTGTCACCTAAGACTACCCTCGCTTAGCCACTTGGGTTCCCAGGGGCCACCAGTCTGCCTCTCTGGACGACGAGCTATCGCTCTGCCTGTGCTTTGCTCACTGTCACGGCACTTGGCCGTCTGGTCTCTCCTACACCGCTCTGATTCTGACTGCCTGTCTTACTTGCTTTTGGCCAGGTTGTTTAGGGAATAAGAAAGGGTTGTTAGGTGGATGTAGAGTCCCCCACTGTGGAGAGTGGTGCGTGGATGGGATGGATCTGTAGTTCATAAAATTCACTGGAAAACAGAAGCTTACCATCCACACATCTCGTGGGAAGACATTGATTTGTTGTTGAAATAAGAGTCCAGAGAGAACGGAGTACGTTTTGAGTGAGTCTTGCCACAGGAAAGCCAGAGAATTTTCACAGTCCTTCTCAGGACCTGCCTGACGGATGCAGCAGACTCCCAAGGAAGCTAAGGTTTCGTCTTAATTAGATTTAGCCAGAGAAAAATGAACGCGCTCCAAGAGAGTTTCCCACCTACGTCTTCGTGCCGGTTGAGAACTCAGACGTGCTTCTGGTCCAGGCTGCACCCCAGGACTCAGGTTTCACCAGCTCGAGGAGCTCCCTTTTGCTGAAGGAACACAGTGACCTGGAGCCCAGGGCAATTTCTTTAAAATTCCTTTGGAAGGGGGAACCCCTGCTCCAGCCTGAGGAGCAGGGAGCGGGGACCTGGCGGGTGTCAGGAGACCAACCCTGCGTTTTGGAGCTTGCGGGGGCCTAAAGCCCTACTTAAAGATGATCACCTAACCTCCAGTAACTCTCTCCGGAGCCTTCCCCAGTGCCTTACACTCCACCGTCGTGCCTGGAAGGATGACCCACTTCTTGGTGCTGGGAAAGCCATGTTGATGATGTGGACCTGCAGGAACAGAATTTGGAAACCATCTGACTTCCTCCCCGCCCTCAGGGGGGACGGAGAGCTGGGAGGATTGAGAGCCTGCAACAAACCGGATCCTAGAGGATCTGGGCACATGGAAGGCACTAGCACCCCCCGCAGGGAGGATGGGCACGGGCTCTGCCACATCTGCCTTGTGAGGAGCTGGACAGGAAGCAGACTGGGCCTGACTGCAGGGAGAGACAGAAGTCCAGTGGGGAGAGGGGCTGGGAGAGCATTTTGTCACAGCCCCCCTGGGGCCCCCTGACTCCCAGGAGGAGTCGTTGAGAGTCCCATTTCTGGAGGTGTTTAGGGGGTGTTGAGAGGGGACAATATACAAAGTGGAGGGAGCCCTGTGTTTGAATCAGCGCTCTGCCACTGGCCGTGAGGACCACCTCGGACATATTCCTTAACCTCTTGGAGTCCCGTTTATAAAACAGGGACAGTTTTGCACATGCACACACACACACACACCCCACTACCACCACCAAGAAGAACAACAACAAGTTTCCAGAGCAAAGACTTTTTTGCTTGGGAAGTTTTTTGAAATGTCAATGTGTCCTGTAGGCATTTCCCAAACCTAATTGGTCTCAGAATCCTTTCTGGAAATAGGAGCCTTTCTTGGAGTGAATGATCAATTCACTAGTTCTCTGCTCTGGCTGGCTGCGCAGTAGAATAACCCCAGAGTCTAAAAATAAATGAATAAATGAAGCATGACCTTACTCCAGAATTATGGAATCCTGGTGGGGCCCAGGGGCTGTACTGCTTTAAGGTGATTCTCACGAGCAGGCGGGACCAAGGGGTTGAGGTCCAGGGAATGGAACTTGTTGGAGGACCCCTCCCTGGACACCTCTCCCAGTCCCCACAAGCAGGCTGCTGTTAGAGAGAGGGCACAAGATGCCCGCTCCCTCAGACGCATCTAGATGCCACCAGCTCCTGGCAGGGCTCAGTGGAGGTCACCGCATTGAAGGGAGCCTCAGGCCCGCTGCCTCCCAGGACCCTCGTGTCCCACAGCCTCTGCTGCCTTCGGGGCGCCTCCATGGCCATGGTGACTAGGCGGCCACCGTGCGCTCCCCGGCCCTGACCAGCGGCCCCGCCAGCTGGCATGGCCGGGGTCCCTTCACGGGTCCGGTGTGCAGCTGGCTCGAGGCCAAGAATCTGTCGGCAGGTTCATTGAGATGCTGGCCCAGCTCTGCCCTAGTTCGGATTGCAGAGCCCTAGGCACCTACCCCGGGCTTTCCCTGCTCCCTCTCTCACCCTGGACACAGGTCTCAGTTTCTGGGGGCCCAGTGAGGGTGGTGAGCTTGTCCCCTAGAGCTGACTGGTTGAGGTAGGAGAGATGGTGCAGAGCCGTGCAGCCATGGGGAGGGCCCAGGCCGGCCCACCCTGAAGAAGGGGCCCTTTCTGAAGTTCACTGACCTCGAGGGGGTGCTCTCTGTAGTTTGTCTCTCCCCATGAAGGCGCCTTTTCTAATCTGCATGGAGGTCTTGTAAGGGTAGATGGTGGCCTGGTTTGGGTACTGCTTTCTGGCAGCTTGTAGGGCTCAGCCCTAGAACTCCGGCCCAGCTGCACCCACGATGAAGAGGGGAAGCACCTTCTCCTCCAGACTCCAGGCCGGCCAGGCCGCCCTACCCATACCAGGAGGAGAGGGCAGAGTGCACGGCTGTGTGCGCCCAGGGCCCCTGTAATACCCACCTGGTCAGTGACGTGTCTGTGGGAGCAAGCAGGTGAGGACCAACCATCCCATTTAGTTTCCTTGCTTTTGAGACTCCATGGTGCTTGTGGATTTCCTCTCCCCAAACACCCACTCACACACGTATGGGAGCCAGCATGAGATTCCAGGGGCAGGCGCAAGTCTGTGACCCGCCCCAGCTAGAAGCCCCGCTCCAGAAGTAAGGGCACTTGGCCAAGGGTCTGGCCCTGGCTCTGCTACTCTTTCGTCACCTGTTCCTCAGGCTCCCTCGTGCTCCTCTGGAGACAGGGCCCTTGCGCTTCCCAGGCAGACTGCGGAGAATTGGCCGAGGCGAGCCTGTGGGCTCCCCACCTGGAGTGGGGTCTGTGGGGCGACTGCTGTGAGACTTGGCTGCTAAGGCTCACTGCACCCACTTCTCCGGAGAATTGTCCTGGTTGGCACCTCCTAGGCACCAACGCCCCGCCTGCAGCCAGTGACTGACCCAGGGCATCACAGGCGGGCCAAGGCCGTGTCTCCACGAGCTCCACGGGATCAGGCCGGAGCCGGAGGCCACATCCTTGCTTCGGTTCTCCCCTGCCCCCCCCACCCCGCCGCTTCCCTCACTGCCCCGCCCCCGAGAGCACTCCCCCAATTAACCATCTCTCAGGGATGGCCGTGTCAGGCTCTGCTTCTAGGACCCTAACCTGAGGCTCAGGCCTGCCCTACGAGAACTCTGAGGGCCCCTGTCTCCAGATGCGTGTGGCTATGGGGCAAGGATGAAGCTGATCAGGGCCCGAGCTGCCCTGGGGTGCAGGGATCAGAGCGGACAGAAGGGGCGGGGGCGCCTGGGAGCCTGAGCTGGGGACTCCGGTCTGGGCAGAGGAGGAAGGCCAGGGTAGGGGCTGCTCAGCCAGTCTCCTGCCCTCCCTCAGTCCCCACCCTGAGCCTGGCCTCTGGGAGACACAGAGTCCTGTCTTCTCCATGTGGCAACTGAGAACACATAGTTTTTTCTAGGCCTCTGTGTCCCAGGGAACCGAGAGCCCCCGCCAGACTGTAGCTCCCGGTCTCCTGCAGACACCCAGTCCCCGCCTGGCGGGGGTGGGCATTGGCGGAAGCCAGACCCCCGGCAGGAAAGAACCTGGGGGAGATTGAGCACGGGGTCTTCCCGTGGCGTGGAGAAAGGGCTTTGACTGGGTTGGAATGGTTGGAACAGCTGGCCTGACCCACACAGCTGGCGGCTGAATTGTGAATTTGGGGAAGCAGCCTTCCTGCAACCTTCCTTCCCCTTTCCCCCTAGGAGGAAGGGGTCTGTCTCATAATTTCCCTCCATCCTGCTGACTCTGCTGCTACCTGGGTGGATGGGCAGGTGGGGCAGCTCCGAACACAAAGGCAGGAGGACAGTGCGGGCGTTTCAGGCACTGTCTTGTCATTGGCCAAGTTGGGGACTTCTCGGGGCTCTTCACATCACATCAGTAGACCTGGCCCTGATCTCAAAGAAGAGGCTTCTCAAAGAAGCCTCTAACACTTGGGCCGTTCTGACCTCCTCCTCCATGCCCCTGTCCACACGGCTGCCCGCCTGAACATCAGGACACCCTCCGGGCACTTGGAGAAGGGAAATCTGGAAGAGGTTCAGAGAGAGACTAGTGCCCAGACGAAGGGCTGAGGAGGAAGTGCTGGGTGTGTTGCTCACCCACTGATGCTCCCATGTTGGAGAGGCCTGCGTCAGCACTCCTGGGCCAGTGCAGCTGGTCCCTTATGTGCTGCAGCCGTCACTTCCCGTGCTCAGCCTGTGGGAGGCCACCGGCACCAGCGACACTGGCCGCAGCAGGTGGAAGGAAGGTGGTGGCCCTGTGGTCCCAGCGCCTGGCCCTGAGGGCTGTGGCCATTGTGCTTCTAGCGTGTTTACCCTAAACCTTCCTTCCTTTCACCGCCAGGAGCCAAGAAAGCCTCAGCTCTGTGAGCTCCAGGGAGAGGGCTGGGCACGTTTAAACAGGGAGTGACTGTGGGGTTTGTGAAAGCCTCACAGCCACGGGCACGCGTGATCAATGCGAGGGGGGACGTGATGCTGCCTCTCTGGGGACAGCTTAGCCGTGTGAGTCTCCAGCCCTAAAGATGTACGTACCTTCTGACTCAGCAATCCATTTCTGGGAGTCCATCCTAAGGAAACAGTTGTAAGTTCATACAAGGTGTGTGTATAAGGACGCTTGTCTCAGCCTGGTTTAGAACTGATATTGGGCAATGGGAGACTGATACATGTACACTATGGAGAACTCAGCAGCCATTTACAGTGATGGAATTATCAATAAAGCTGCCATGAACATTCTGGTACATGTCTTTTGGCAGGCATAAGCACGCCCTTCTCTTGGGTATGTACCCAAGATGGAATTTCTGGGTCAGAGGATAGATGTATGTGAAACTTGATGCTGCTAAACAGTGACTGTTCCAACCAACCCTCCCCCACCACTTGGTGGCGCTCCACTTGGCCCCCATCTTTACCAACACTCAGTATCATCAGCCTGTTTTATGTTGGCTTTTCTAGGAAATGTGTAAAGGTGTTGCCTTGCGGTTTCCATCTGCGTTTCTAAACATATGTCAACAGAAAAATGGATAAACATATTGTGGCATATTTATAAGCTGAGAATTTACACAGCGATGAAAAAGAATGAACTACTTATTCATGTAACTACACGGATGAACCTCAAAAAACAGAACATTGAGTGAAAGAAGCCAAACACAGAAGAGTGTATATATATTGTGTGAATTCATTTAGATGCAAATCTCAAACAGGCAAAACTATCTAAAATGTTAGAGGTCAGAATAGTTGCCTATGGGGCTGGGGAGGTATCGACTAGGAAAGAGTTGAGGGAACCTTCTGGAGTGTTAGGAATGTTCTGTACCTTGATCTGTGTCATGGTTAAATGAGTGATACATATGTAAAATCTTGTCAAACCGAATAACTTCGCATTTCACTGTAACGAACGTATACTTATATTGAAATTTTAAAAAATATTTTACCAAAAAAGAAAGAAATAATGCAAATCTGTGTTGATTAATCTGGAATTATGTTTAAAATATATTAAATATAAGAAGCAGGTTGCAAAATTCTGTGGACCTTTGGGGCTTCACTCATAAACTCTTCCTTGGTGAAAGTCTAGTGGATCTCATTTTAAGCGAACATAAAACGTGGGGGTTATACTGAGTAATAGTTTTTGAAAAGGATGCAAAGTGCATAGGAAGCATTGTATAGACATAAGAAATAACTCAATTATTTTGTTTTTTGGCCGCACCTTGTGGCATGTGGAACTCCTCCAACCAGATCAGGGAATGAACCCGCAGCCCCTGCAGTGGAAGCGCAGAGTCTTAACCACTGGACCATCAGGGAAGCCCAACTCAATTTTACATTGATGAGGAAACCAAATTTTATAGCTCTCAGTACCACATTTTGAAGGACTGAGAATATATCCTGTGTCTAGTGGGCCATGATAAAGCAGGAATATCTATCTGTAAATTATATAAAATGGAAACAGATAAAGAAATTTGGAGTATTTTTTTCCTTCTCTTTCTTCCTCTTTCTCTTTCTTCCTCCTCCTTCTCTTCCTCATCCTCCTTCTGCCAGTTCTAGCTGGGAAACCTGGCTGCGCGTGGGCTTTCTCTAGTTGCGGCGAGCGGGGGCTACTTTTCGTTGCAGTGCTTGGGCTTCTCATTGCAGTGGCTTCTCGTTGCAGAGCACAGGCTCTAGGCACACGGGTTTCAGTAGTTGCAGCACGCGGGCTCAGTTGTTTCGGTATGTGGGCCCTAGAGCACGTGGGCTTCAGTAATTGCAGCACGTGGGCTCAGTAGTTGCAGCGCACAGGCTCTACGGCGCACAGGCTTCAGTAGTGGCTCACGAGCTCTAGAGTGCAGGCTCAGTAGTTGTGGCGCACGGGCTTAGTTGCTCTGCGGCATGTGGGATCTTCCCGGACCAGGACTCGAACCCGTGTCCCCTGCATTGGCAGGCAGATTCTTAATCACGGCGCCACCAGGGAAGTCCCCAGCAGGGAAACCTCTTGTTCTCTCTTCTGTGGATGAGAATCTTGGCAGCATGAAGAAGGGTGTGACTTAAACTCAGGCTGGGGTCCTGGTCCTGATGCTGCCACTTCCTGGAAGGGCGACCTTGGGATGATCACTTGTCCTCTCTGAGTCTCAGTTTCATCACCTGTAAAATGGGGATAATAATGCACACCATGCTGGGTGGCTGGCAGGATCAAGGGAGCAAACGATTGAAGACATGTTAATAAATTGCCGAAGAATCCCGACACCTCTGAAATAGGATTGTCGTTGCCGGGGTGGAGCAGGCATAGAACAGACTTTCATGTCAGGTGGTCCTGGCTTCACGTCCCAAGTACATCACTTACTGTGTGGCCTCAGGCATGGGGTTTAAACTTTATGAGCCTTGGTGAGTTGGTCTTTAAAACACTGAGGAAGACAGTGTCTCTAACACAGAGTTGTTCTGATGATACAGGAGATCATGTTTGTAAAAATAAGTAGTATAGGGAGAGCATGGATAGAGGAAATACTCAGAAAACAAAGCAACAGCAAACAGATGTTCACAAGCTGCTCCTGGATCATCGTTATCCTGTTATCATTTCCCGCACTACAGCATCGAGTCCCTCAGGGTAGAAACATGGAGCCAACTGGACCCTCCCTGAGGGTGGGAGCGCATCTCTCCCCTCTGGTGTGGGAATGGTGGCCACCCTTGCCACTCTGCTGCCTCCACACTGGTCCTGGCTCTGCAATGGTTCCACCTGTGTAGCCCAGCCTCATCCAGGTGTGGCTGGGTCCTGACAGAGAGGACAGTGCCCATCAAGTAATTCACTGAGGTCGAGGCCCCTGTAGGGCCAAGCACACCAGAAGGGTCTCTGGAACCTAAGCACGAGCCTGAACCACAGTCAGGGCCCCAGGGAGACTGGTCCAGGAGAGGGGGCCTGCAGTGGTCCCACCATCTCTGACCTGCTCATGGGAAGACTGGTCTAGGAGAGGGGGGATCTGCAGTGGTCCCACCATCCCTGACTTGTCCACAAGGAATGCAACAGGGAGTGGTGAGTGGTGAGAAGGGGGCACCCCAGATAAGAAGCCATGCACAGAAGGGGCTTGCAAAGGAAGAGGCCCAGCAGCCTGGAAGCCTCCCTCAGGACCCCTCCCCCAAAGCACGTCTCCAGGCCAGCCCCCAACAGGAAGTTCAGTCTACTACCTACTGTGTGCCCAGCACTGCGGCATTTAGGGTGGAGCAGTGGACAAAACAGCTGCTGTCCTCACCTCAGGAAATAGCCCTGGATGGGACAGACAAGTCCCTGGAAATACAAGAGAGCCGTTCACTAATAGGTATAAGGAATCACCCATGAGGATGCCAACGTTACTGTGCCGGGTGCACACCTAAGCCCTTTCCCGTATTATCTCACCGAATCATTGTCACAGAGTCTGGTTCTCAGACGGGCTCATGCCTGCTTAGGGCACTGATGGATCGGCTCACCCAGGATGGGCTTGTGAGCGTGGAGGTGGAGAAGGCTTGCCATAGGATGTGGCCTCTTAACCCAGTGGAGGGAGGGCCTGGTCTCTCCTTTCTTTAAGAAGATTTCTAGAGGCAACCTAGGATGTGCTCCATATTCCCAGACTTGACAGAGGGTTTCCCTTTCTAAGTTCTCATCCCGCACTGCCCCCTCGTCTCCCCCTCCCCCTCCCCCTTTTACAAAATTTCCAAGCTGAAAGGATGTCGGAGCTGCCCTTTGCACAGAGACCAGGAAGCTGAGAAGTCAAGGGACTGATCTGAGGTCGCCCAGCTGGTCCTGGCTGAGCCTGGAGACCCAGACCTCCTGGGTCCCAATCCAACATTTTTCCACCATGTACTTCATGGGGCTGCTGGTGAGGCTAACTGGTCTGAGCTCCAGGCTTTGGGCTCTGGGGTACAGAGATGATAAAAACTGTCCTTAAAGTCCCGGGTCTGAGCTGGGCTGGAAGCAATAGGATCTGAGGATTTTCCCACTGGTAGAGGCAGAGTTTTTCCTCTTCTGTCTTTGGTTGCTCTGTTTTCTTCCTTCATCGTCTGAAACCATTTTAGCGTCTCTCAGTGTTGGTTTTGCCCAAACTCCTGGGGGAGGTGTCTGTGCCCTGTGCGGTTTGTAACTGGGTGAGGGTATCTGCGTGGGTGTGTGATGAGCACGTGTGATGCCACATCTGCCTTCGTCAGCATCTGACCGTCTGGCTGTGATGTGACTCAAATGCTGAGGCTCACACTCTCACCCTGCCACGCTCGAAGCAGCTGTATCCTGCCCCCAGGGAAAGAATGTCCCTGGCAGCCGCAAGGCCCACCCCAGGCTGGAATGGCAGCACAGGTGGGGCACCGTGTCCAGCTGGCCCTGTGACAGGACCGCCCAGGAGGAGAAGCTGCCCCTCCAGTGTCCCGCATTAGTGCTTCCTGATGCAGCTGTTGCCCAGAGGGACCGACTGCCCCAAAAGGAAGTGCCTGGAGGCCAGGCAACCAGTCTACAGGAGCGCTCCTGTGTCCAGCCTGGAGGAGTCCAGGGGAGTGCGGTTGGCCAGGAACCCCTGGAGGGCAGGGCCCTGTAACGTATGCATCCCATGGTGCCGCATCAGCAGATATGTCCCAGCACCTGCAATGTGCCAGGAGCGGGGGCCTGGCCAGGGAGCTTTCAGTGAGGACAAGTAGAAGTTCCCACACTAGTCCTGAGGTGCCTGGCCGCTGTCTCTGGAGGGAGGGGATTGCCCCTCGGAGAGGAGTACTGTAGTTACTGCAAGTCCAAAATCACTGCATCGACGGGATGCAACCCAGACACCACTCATTCACTCTCGTGACAACAGCAGGCAACCTGATCAGGGTTGTGAGAAAAGCCCAGAAACACAGTTTTGGTGATTTTGAGCGAGGCCCGTATGCGCTTTGGGGAAGGCAGGGTGACATCTGTGATGGGTGTTAAAGGGTGGGTGGGAAGCAGGGGGAGGTGGAAAGGGCAGAGGCACCACAGTGGCAAAGCTGTGGCACTCAGAAGGGGCACTTCCGGCTTAGCAGAGGGACCAAACTTGGCTAAGAGGCCAATAGTTGCCAGTGTATGGACAAACTTCTCTTTGTGAGGGGCGGCAATTCTGGGGAGAGACACTTGGTGAGAACTGGTGGGGTCGGAAAGGCTTCGGGGAAGAGGGAAGAGCACTGCAGGGGTGTGACCTCCACGAACCCTGAAAGGCTCCCTACTCCCTGCCTTGATCTTAAAGGTCAGAGGCCCAGGGATGGAGGGCCAGGGGCACTGTGTCCAAGAGCAGGGACCCTCAGCTTGTCCCAGTGAGGGGTGGGCAGGGCTTAGAGCAGGGAAACAGGGGCTCAGTGTGTCTAAGGAGACCCAGCCTGGCCTCACCTCCCTCTGGCCCCTCTCCTTCAGCCCCCAGCAAGGTCCCTGCCCCGCACCAGCCACATCTGTGGAGCGCAGAGCTGAGCAGATTGAATGGTGCTGTGTGACCTCACACAAGACACTCTGCCTCTTTGGGCCTCAGTTTCCTCACCCCTAAACACAGGGCGCTGGGCTCTGTGGGATCTCAAATAGTTCCCATGTCACCTGCCAGCCCTGACTAACTGATAAGGCTAGGTGGAGGATTGTGATGCCAGGTCCAGGCTGGGAGGGACAGATGCTGTGATCCATTAGTGATGTCTGCTGTGGCCTCCTGAGAGGGGGGTGGTACACATGCCTTCTTCCTCCGGTCTTCATAACGCCCTACGTTCTAACAGTGGGCAGAGGGGCAGGGGGTGGACCAACCTTCTATGAAGAGAGGTTCTCCCAATCCTTGTGACAAATCTTCTGTGTATTCCCCAGGGCCAAACATCTAGATGGAAAGCAGGTGTCTCCAAGCACCCACCACTTAGCCTTGTCTAAACAAAGGCATAGGCACAGTTTCACGCAGAAGAAAAGGGAGGGTGAACACTCCCACATCTGAGTTCTTGGTCTATTTGTTTTCCTGGCATTTTGAAAAATGTATGCCCAGCTGCATTTATTTATAGCTAATAAGAAGGAAAATGTTGTTGTTGTTGTTGCTTTGTTTGTTTTTTGCTGAAACAGAAAAAAGTCCATAAAAATTGTCAAGAAAGAAAAGGACAGGCCAAAGGAAGTTGATGAGTCATATAATTGGGTTTAAATGGAAACTAAAATCTTGAGAACTTTAATCAGAAAATAGGATGTGTTTGGGAAATGCATGTGTATCTGTGTGTGTTTGGGAATGTTGTGTATGTTTGTGAATATGTTGTATGTATATAATACACGTTAATGCACGAGGCATATTCGTGTAGTGTAGGTGTGGCATGAACGTGTGTGTGTGTATTCAGTGTGTTCTGTGCAGCAGTTGTGTCTGTAGAGCATAGTTTGTGTTCTGTGTCAGTGGTGTGCGGGGTGTGTGAAGCGTGCCTGTTGTATATAGTGGACATCAGAATAAGTAGGTGTGGTGAGGGTGCAGGACATGTGTGCGTCACATATTTGCGTGACCCACGACGTGTTCATTGTGGGTAGATCCATGGCGTCCTTGCCCTGTGACTCACTGGCCTTGAGCAGGGCCTGGTGATGACGTGAAGTATCATCAGAGCTTGAGAACAAAAAGCCCTGAGTCTTTTACGGGGCTTGCTCTTCCAAGAAGAAATCAGGAATTTCTGGGGTCTGCTTTCCATACCCTGTGAAGTTCAGGCAAGCAGAAAGAGACTGGATCCAGTGGAAACCCAGATGCTAGCTCGTGAAGGCTGATGAAAAAGCTTGCAGCTTGGCGTTTCCAAGAAAAATTGCTCATCAAACTTTTCAGAACTTTTCCCCACTTTGGCAAAGGTGGAAAAGGTTCCCGATGGCTTTCTACTGGAAAGTCGAGCAATTTCCATGATGGATTTGGGGCACATGTTTTTAAAAAGTGACCACGTGGTAGGGAAGAAGGTTGCCAGACAGCTGGAGCTCCCAGCACAAGTGTTCACAGTAAGAATTGTTCCCCCCAGCACAGAGGAGGCCACAAAATGTGGTAAATCAATCTCTGTTAGCTGTCCAGAGGATTTCATCCTCCCAGGCCAGGGGGCAGAAGGTGGAGGGAAGGCTGCTCTGTTGTGCACACTTGCAGAACTCATGGCACCTTCTTGGGCCTCTGATTTGTCAAAAAGCCTTGTCCATCGGAGCCCTTCCTGCTACTCAGGACTGTGATGTGAGCCCAGAAGCCACAGTTGTGAATATTTTTGCCAAGTTGAAGGGACAGTCCCGAGGGGCAAAGTTGTTCCTGGCACGGGGCCTGCCACTTAGTAGGTGTCCAGTAAATAGCCGTTGAATGAATGAATAGCCCAGGAAGGACCATCCAAGAGAAACAGCCTGGTTTCCACCCACCGCCAAGCAGAGCTTCCAGGGCAAGCCTGGGGCGGACGTGTCTGCCTGTCCAGCTGTTGGCTTTCCCCTCCCCTTTTCCTGTCCCTCTCCCCATAACCTCGGCTGGTTCCCACGCCCTCACTCAGGGACTTCTGCTGTCATTGTTCCACTGTTATCAGGACCCAGGCCTCTGCCAGCCTAGACCCTTCACTGGACCAGGAAAAGGAGAGGGAGAAAGATTATGGGGAATTATCAGGGACTGATGAAGAAAGGAATCAAGTGTCAAATGCAGCTGATTAGCTCAGCCTCAGGTGAGGAAACCAAGGTTTAGCGAGGAATAGGGAAACATTCCCAAGGTTAGGTGGAAAGGTAGTAGACTAATAATGATCATTGTAATTATGGCAATAGTAGTATCTACCACATAGGATGGGATATATGGCGAGATAATATTTTTAAAAATATTAGCCAGTCTTTTCCCCCAATATTTTCTTGCACTGCCTAGCTTCGCCCACTTCCTGTAGCTAGTTTGAGGTACGCATAGAGAATGTGAGTGCTCGCATAGCCCCTGGGATAACTGGAGGGGACCTAGGGAGGCTGCTGGGGGCTGGAAGCATCAGTCCCAGGATGCTAGGTGGGAAGCGGGAGCTTGACCACTCCAGCATTTGTTGGCTCAGAGAATAGGCTAGAATTCTTGGATTTTGAGTTTGAAAAGCCAGACTGTAGAACTTCCAAAATAAAAAGAATAATCATTGAAATTTCAAACTCGGTGGGAGAAACAGAGCTAGAAAAGGAGATCTGAGAATTCACCCAAAATACAGCACAAAGAAATAAATAAGTGGAAAATAGGGAAGAGTGAGAGGTGTGAAGAACAGAATGAGAAGGTCCAACCTATGTCACGCAGAATTTCAGAAAGAGAGGTTGGAAAGAACGAGAGGCAATCTTCAGAGAGACAATGGCTAAGAAATCTCTAGAACTGAAGACACGTAAGTTTTCACGTAGCAGAATCATGCCAGGTTCTGGGCCATCATGGTGCAATTCCAGACCTCAAAGAGAAAGTTTCTGGATCCTCTTGCTCCTAAAATCTCTCTCTTCTGACCACCTCAGCCCTAACCACAGGACCCTGGCTTGTGCCCTGGACTTTAGACTGCTTCCATTCGCCATTCTTTGGTGAGCAAATTTTGCCTCCTTCGTGAAACTGGGAGCTTCCTGAGGGTAGGAGCCCTTCTCCCAGCCCCTAGTACTGGGGAAGGATGACAAGATACCTGGTCAGAGATCTGGTTAGAGTGCTGGGCAGGTAGCTCAATGCCGCATGTCCCATTTTCTCCACTTCTAAAATGGAATTAGAAATACCTGGTCAGGGCACTCTGACGTTATACACTAGACACCCTGTTCCAGTTCTGTTTAATCCATTGCTTTTTAAATTTCACTGACTATTTTTATTTCTAGATTCCCTCCCCTCTCCCCCGGACCAATTTGGCCTATTTCTTTCTCTTTCTTCATATATTCATGAAGAACCGTAAAACAGATTTCGAACTTATTTTTAGCAGCAGAGCCCATTCATCAGATAAAAGTGTATTGTTGGAAAATCAATTCAAGCAGAATACAGGACATGCCGGTTGAATTGGGTTGGGATGGAGACCCAGAGTCCAGCTGGCTCATTTCCCCCTTTTGCCTTAGATCACCCTTGGGGCACCTTGGCTGGAACAAAGTTAGAAAACCATCCCCATCAGAAGCTTTAATGGAGTTTTCCCCAGAATGTGCTTCTGGGAACTCTAGTTCATGGTGTTTCATGAAAAAAAGTGTTCCATGGTCAAATAAGCTGGAGAAACACTGAATTAACCAAAGTTATTTGGATCGCTTCAGGATTTTTTTGAGACTTCAGTATTCACATTGTGCAGTAGGAGTCTTCGAGAGGGTAGCTGATGTGCCGAGTTCTATACACCTACCTGCTTTATCAAGGATTACTCCTATAAGCAGAACACACTAGGGAAATGCTATGCTGGAGAATAAGAACAACAACAATAATAATTTTTCCTTTGTCTCCCCATCAAGATCTAGTATAGGGCTAGACACTGAAATGGGAGGGGAGGCAATAAGTACTCTGGATCGAATATAAGCTTTGATCTCCCCCAATCCCAGAATCTAAAAAGGCCTGTGGGAAGCCCAGTGATTTCCAGGCTTTCTTTTTTCCTGCCTCTCTTCTGCAGGCACAAACACAGCCCAGCAGGCATGCACATGGAGAGCTGGGGTTCCATTGGTCAGTTCTTCTGACACCTCTGGCTGGGGCCCGGTCTCTGTCTCAGGGCTGAAACGGCCCTTTGGCCCAGGCAAGAGGCCTCAGTGCTCCAGCCTGGCCCGTGAGAGCTCTGGGAACCCTGGTTCCCACTTGCTCATCTGTTTCCCGGCAGCCCGAGAGGCTATCCCGGCTTCTCTTTCCTCTTTTAACTGGAGGAAAGAATTTCTGGAAATGCGGCTGGGCCAGTGACAATGAGGCAGGATGCCCCCGCTTCCTGCCCTGACCAGGCCAACCCCGCCAGCAGAACCCAGCGCCTCTCGGGGGCTGGGGCCCACAGAGGTAACCCCAGGTGCTGAGATGCAACCGTGAACAAGGCTGGGGGTCCAGAGTAGAGAGGGGTGGTCCAACAGGCAACTCGAGAATGTTAATAGAATGTTTTAGGGCTTTGACAGACATGCGCACGGCAGAAGCATTTAGTCCAGGCTGGATGAAGAATGTCTTCCGGGGCTGGTGGGGCTTTTGGGGGGGCACAGTTTATTAAGCAGCTTCCCTGGCTTCATGGCTAAGGATACACGAACTGAGTGAGACCCAGTCCTTGCTTTCAAGGAATTTCCTCTCTGGGTCACTCTGCCTCTCCCTGTCTTTCCCTCATTTTTCTGGTTCCCCTGGCTGGCTCTGTCCCGTCTTTCTCTCTGTCTTTAACCCCACATCTTCCTGACTCCCTGCCATGCCCTAGGACTTGTATTCCCAGAAAAGGTAAATAAATACTAGAAAATCAGCAGCCCCCCTTCCCACAGCTCCCTGGCTTGGTGTCCCACCCCCGGGGTCTGGAAAATCTTCCCCATTGATACACCCCTTGGGTCCCCTAGCTTACTTTGTTTCTCTCCTCGGTGACTCTGTTACTATGGCTACAGCCACATCAGCCAGCCATCCTTCCTGTGGGGAGAAGCTGGGCAGGAACTTTTGTGCTTTAAAAAGTTGTTATTGGGGCTTCCCTGGTGGAGCAGGGGTTAAGAATCTGCCTGCCAATACAGTGGACACGTTTTCGAGCCCTGGTCCAGGAAGATCCCACGTGCCGCGGAGCAACTAAGCCCATGCGCCACAGCTACTGAGCCTGCGCTCTAGAGCCCGTGAGTCACAACTACTGAAGCCCGTGCGCCTAGAGCCCGTGCTTTGCAACAAGAGAGGCCACTGCAATGAGAAGCCCACGCGCCACAACGAGGAGTAGCCCCCGGTCTCCCCAACTAGAGAAAGCCCGCGCGCAGCAATGAAGACCCAACGCAGACAAAAAAAAAAAAAAAAAGTTGTTATTGTCTGAGGGGAAGTAACAAAAAAAAAAGGTGTTTTTTGTTTGTTTTTTATAAACTTATTTATTTATTTATTTATTTATTTATTTATTTATTTTTGGCTGTGTTGGGTCTTCATTGCTGCACGCGGGCTTTCTCTAGTTGCAGCCCGTGGAGGCTACTCTTTGTTGCGGTGCACGGGCTTCTCATTGCGGTGGTTCCTCTTGTTGCAAAGCATGGGCTCTAGGCACGCGGGCTTCAGTAGCTTGTAGCACAGGCTCCCCTGCTCAGCGACCCCTTCAGCCTGCTTGCTCTCCGGCCCCCTCCCCATCCCATGTACAGACTGGGCTGCTTCCCACCTCCGTGCCTTTGCTCAGGCCATTCCCTGGGCCTGGAGCTCCCTTCCCATCTCTTCACTTCTCCGTTTCACCATCCTTCCTGGCCCAGGACTGGTCCCACCTCCCAGCAGCCTGCCCAGAGTGCCCCACCCCACGCTGGCCTCTCCTCCCCGCCTCTGCGCTCCCTCCACAGCCAGGTGCCTGTCACTTTATGGAGACCAGCCCCACACAAACACACAAGCTGGGGGGGGGGGTGGAGGGCTGGGGCCACGGGATGATGGATGGGGCTGCAGTGGCTCCCTTCCCTGCTGCGGCTGTGGTCAGATCTCCCCTCGAAGAAGCCTGATATTTTCCAGGAATTTCCTGAGGGGAGGAGACCAAGCATTCTGGAATGAGAGCCAGCTGTGGGGTTGAGGCCTGGGGATGGAGAGGAGGGCGCTCTGGGCTTCCTGGCTGAGTCAGCGACCATCCCCAGGTAATTTATGGGCTGAGTCAGGGCCGGGGTGGAGGTGGGGAGGGTCGGGGTGGGGGGTGCCTTCTAGGAAGTCTGTCAAGGGGAGAGCAGCCAGACCGGCTGGAAGAGAGGCTGGCTGAGTCCAGCCCAGACCCTCCTCTCCCCTCCAGCACTTGCTCTCCTGCCTGGAGACTAGAGAGGCCACGGCCAACAGAGGGAGGGAACTGCAGGGGGATGGACGCAAGGCAGCAGAAACAGGAAGCCTCTGGCAGGCCCTGGGGGTTCATGAAGACAGAGGGGGCACGGCTGGCAGGGAGCGGGCCTGAGCAGGCCTCAGGGCTAAGTTGGAGGTGAGGAGAGCTCCAGCACCGTGAGGTTCGGGCACTCCAGCCTGAGAGCTGCCCATTCTTCCTTCCTTCCTTGCCCGACCCCTTTCCCAGCAGGCCTGGCTTGTGCTGAAAAGCGGTTCTGGCTTCTGATCCGCCTTCTACCGTGGACCTGCTGGGCCACGTGGGCTCGGGGGCCTCCTTCTCTCTGAGCCTCAAGTCCTCACTTGGGCAAGATGGCCGGGCTCCTCCAAGCCCTGATATGGGGCTACTCAGCTACAGCCAGGGAGAGTCCAGTCCAATGGCGGTGGCTTGGAAAACAAGGCTAAGCAAAAGCAAGCCTGGGAGAGCTGCCCTCTGAGGCCCGCTGCAGGGCTCGGCCTTGAAGAGCGGTGGGGGTGGGGGTAGGAAGGCCAGTGGGGAGAGGCTGAGCCTGGTCACTGTCACCTCCAGATTGGAGGAGCTGCAGGGGATGCAGGGCAGGGTGTGTCATCACACACAGGTACACACCCACGCCCCCCAGCGAGCCAGGAAAAACCCGTTTCTGCCCTCATCACCCAACATGGAGGCTTGGGTCCCACAGAAAGATGAGTCCTGATTTAAGCTCCTAGGAGGAGCTCCCTCCTGCTGACAGTGTGGTGGAAGCATCCCTTAGGGCCAAGGGGCCCAGCTTTCCCATGTCATTCATGCACAGCTGTTGCATCGTCACATCGGTTGCAGAATCATCCCACAGCAGATTCCAAGCAGGGCCCTGCAGTCTTGGGGCTCCACGGCCCTGGTCTCAGCATCTCGGAGAGGCCCCTGGATTGCTGAGTTTCCTGCTTTGGCTCATGGCTCAGAGTCCTCAAGCCGGAGAGGAGTCCCTGTGAGGATGGTAGGTTTCATAAACCCTGAATCAGGATGTCAGATCTGAAGAAGCATTTGGGGCATTGTGATATCTTGTAAAGATGTAAAAGGAATCTCATTTGTCCATGACTAATGAACTGTTTTTCTTGGTAAGAGCAGCCGAGATGCAATCATATCTGGACAGGAGGGTCCTGAACACACATGGGGGTCAGTGGCAGAGCCCCCATCACCACCCAGCTTTGTTCCCTGGTTGCTCTGTGGAGCAGGCGTACCACGTAGAAGGGTGTTGAAATTATCTGGGCAAGAAATGCCAGAACAGAAATGGTGAGAGGTGGCTGGGGTCTGGAATATGTTGGAATCCAGCTGACAGGATTCTTGATGGACTGAACATGGAGTCTAAGAGAAAAGATTCAAGGGCAATTCCAAGGTTTTGGCCCGAGCAACTGAAAGGCATGGAGTTGCCATGAACTCAAATAGAGAATGAGTTTTGTTGAACATTTAATAAATTTCTTTAATTGTCAAAAATCCAGAAATCAGGAATGGCTGGAACCAAGCAGGCCATCTGTGGGGTCCCCACTGCCCGCAGGGACCTCTGGCTCATCACACCACCCACCGCAGCCCTAGGGGCTCCCAAGGGACCCTGGTAGAGAAAGAAGGAGGCTCACCTTCCTGCCTCGGGGTGGGGGAGGGGCAGCAGCCTGAAGGGGCTTGGCCTCCCTGAGTCCCCTGGGCTGACACGGGAGACCCGGTGCCCAGGCAGGGGGTGGTATTAGAACAGGAAGGGAGGTGTGTGGGCCTCTGTCTGCAGAGACCCACCTCTGGCTCACAGAGGCCCTTTCTCCTCAAACCCTGTGTGCTGTTTCCAGAGCCTTCTGGAGGAGGTGTCCACAGGAGCTGAGGATGGCTGCTATAATTCTCCCGGCCACAAACCCCTGCAGGGCCGGCTGACAGAGGCGTGCCTGTGCATCCGGGGCAAGCAAGCGCCTGGGGACTCACGGCCAGAGAGGCTGTGAGGATGGCTTTGTCTGGCTCTCAGGTTGCCCGTGGCCAAGTCCCCCAGCCAGCAGAAGCCCTTTTGGCTGCCAAAGCTCCTGAACTTAGGTTACCCGAGGAAGCAGACTTGTAGCCCATCTGTTTGTCATTGCTTCCCCTGCCTTGGGCCTGCTTGACCTGGGGGCCAATTTCCCTGTCCCCCCGTATCTGCCGAGATGAGGGACAGGAAGCCAGTTCTGTGCAAAGAGCCGGGAGGACCACACTTTGTGAAGATACAGGTTCCAGGGCACCTCTCCAGACCTGCAAGGTCTGTGTCTCTGGGGGAGAGGCCTAGAACCCTGCATATTTACAGAGTTCCCCTGGTGATCTGACGGGGGTCGGGAGCTGCATGCTCCCCATGCTACATGGAGACACACCGAACTCAGAGAGTCAGAGCTGTGACCTTCAGGACAGGTGGCAGGTGGCATGAGAGGGGGTGTCCTGGTTTTCTGAGCACAAAAGAACCCTGGATCTTTGAGGGGTCTCAAGGGGGAACTGGCAGAGTTTGAGCCTAAAACAAGGATAAAGCCCCAGAGAGGGGATCGCCGTATGGGCTCAGATAAACCAGAGACCTGAGCAGTTCTCCAGAAGCCAGTGCCAGCGAGGCCTCGCAGTGGCATCCAGCGCCCGGAATAGGGGTCAGGGAGACTCTGCTTCTCACGGCACGAGAGACTGAGGCACATCGCTCGGAACCCAGCTCCTTCTCTGAAGAGCAGAATCCTTATTGCCAGCTCGGCTATATGAATGGCTCTTGATGTTTCCCGTGCCCCAGGTTGGGAGCGAGGATTTGGGAGGCTGGAACTGGGGCTAGGGTCGGCCTGGGACAGGGGGAAGTGGGACCCCCTCTGGCCTTCATGGGATGAGCTGGCTGCCACGACCTGCTGCTCCTCCCCGTAAACTCTTTTTTTTTTTTTTTTTTTGCTGTACGCGGGCCTCTCACTGCTGTGCCCCCTCCCGCTGCGGAGCACAGGCTCCGGATGCACAGGCTCAGCGGCCATGGCTCACGGGCCCAGCCGCTCTGCGGCATGTGGGATCTTCCCGGACCGGGGCACGAACCCGTGTCCCCTGCATCGGCAGGCTGACTCTCAACCACTGCGCCACCAGGGAAGCCCTCCCCGTAAACTCTTAACCCCGATCTGGAGAAAGGCGATCTCCAAGAGCGGGGGCTTGCCCACCCAGAAATACATTAAATAAAGACATGTGCTCTGCCCAGGTTTCCTTCAGTGAGGGTTCAGGCTCCCTCCAGAGGCACCCAGGTCCTGCCCACCCTCTGTGAAGATCCATGAGGGGACAGGCTGCACACCCAGTCCTCTGTCTCATCATAATCTTTAGCATCTTCTTCCCAGGTTCACTTTCCACTTTGAAAAACCCATTCTTCCTCAGGTACTGGCTCTTGAGAATGACCTCCCTTCTCAGGAGGGACCCAGCATGATATATTGGGAGAGGGCACTAGACTTCAGTCCAGCCTCCTGATAAAAATATCGCAGGGCACCACTAAACCATGGCACTCATTGCAGAGGACATACACCTTACAAGCATCAAAAGACTCTTGGGACTCAAGAAACTTCCAGACCCGAAGGGTAAATGCATGCTTGATATCCCCAAGCCTTTGTTAACACCACTCCATCCACATTCTGCCCCAGTGAAGCTGTGATAGGTAATCAGTGAATTATTTTTCTCCATCAAAAAAGCTAATAGCATTTAGCTGGAGAGGGTGTGGAGAAAAGGGAACCCACCTACACTGTTAGTGGGAATGTAAGTTGGTTCAGCCACTGCGGAAAACAGTATGGAGGTGCCTCAGAAAACTAAAAACAGAATTACCATATGAACCAGCAATACAACTCCTGGGCATGTACTCGGACGAAATTATAATTAAAAAAGATACATGCACCCCTATGTTCATAGCAGCACTATTCACAGTAGCAAAGACATGGAAACAACCAAAATGTCCATCAACAGAGGAATGGATAAAGAAGATGTGGTACATATATACAATGGAATATTACTCAGCCATAAAAAAGAACGAAATAATGCCATTTGCAGCAACATGGATGCAACTAGAGATTATCAAACTAAGTGAAGTAAGTCAGAAAGAGAAAGACAGATACCATATGATATCACTTATGTGTGGAATCTAAAATATGGCACAAATGAACATATCTACAAAACAGAAATAAACTCATAGAGACATAGACATAGAGATCAGACTTGTGGTTGCCAAGGGGGAGGAGGGAGGGAGCGAGATGGACTGGGAGTTTGGGGTTGGTAGATGCAAACTATTACATTTAGAATGGATAAACAACAAGGTCCTACTGTATAGCACAGGGGACTATGTTCAATATCCTGTAATAAACCATAAAGGCAAAGAATATTAAAAAAAGAATGTGTATATGTGTATAACTGAGTTACTTTGTTGTACAGCAGAGATTGGCAAAGCATTGTAAATCAACTATACTTCAATAAAAAAAAATGTGGCCAAAAAAACTAATAGGGACTTCCCTGGTGGCACAGTGGTTAAGAATCCGCCTGCCAATGCAGGGGACACGGGTTTGATCCCTGGTCTGGGAAGATCCCACATGCTGCAGAGCAACTAAGCCCGTGTGCTTCAACTACTGAGCTTGCGAGCCAAAACTACTGAGCCTACGCGCCACAACTACTGAGCCCACGCGCCACAACTACTGAAGCCTGCACTCCTAAAGCCCGCGCTCTGCAACAGGAGCAGCCACTGCAATGAGAAGCCGGCGCACCGCAATGAAGGGCAGCCCCCGCTCACCACAATTAGAGAAAAGCCCATGCGCAGCAACGAAGACCCAACACAGCCAAAAACAAACAAACAAAAAAACCAATAGCATTTAAAAATTGTGATATGAATATAGGTTCATCATAAAAAATACTTTAAAATTTAGAAAAGTGTAAAGAGTAAAATAAAAATACTCTATAATCATTACACTAAATGGAGATAAGCATTATTGGCATATTTACACACACATACACTTTTAAATAAAATCGAGATAATGTGTGTAGGTGTGTGTTTATGTACAAACACACACACACAAAATCATGATTTTATAAATGGATATAAAATTCTTCACACACACATATAAAAAATTCTGATTTTTTCCCATATAAATTACATCATAAGAATTTTCATGGGTCATTAAAATAGTCTTTAAAAATGTAATTTTAAATGGCTTTGTAATATCCCATTGTATAGCACACTAATTATTAAACCAATCTCCTATTATCAGACATTTAAGCAATTCCCAAATTGGTTGTGATCATAAATAATAATTTAACAAACATCCTATACACACACCTTTGCATACATCTCTGGTTATTTCTTTAGGATAAATTCCTAGAAATAGAACTACCACATCAAAGGATGTGAACGCCTGCAACGTTTTTGGTGTCTCCCATCAATGCATACTCATCAAATTGTATAAATGAGAACAAAAGTAAGAGGGAACCCCAGAGCAATGCTTTACCACATTTGCTGCACATTCTGAGACCCAGAGAAAGTTCCAGGGGTTCGGGTGCACCCCCTCCACCCACCCTGTGTGACTGCCTTTTGGAGCCTGGCTGGAGGCTGAAGCCAGCAGCCCCCAATGCTCCCGGGCTGGGCCTGGCCCTTCCTGCCACCACACAGTTGCCCCCCTCAACTTCTCAGAAATGCCCCGGAGTCCAGGGGGAGCTGTGGCCAGCCGAGCAGAGGGAGGTCGGGAGGGGCAGTTGCTGTGCTGGGCTTGGTGGTCAGTGCACAACTTGTTCAGGTCCCACTGGGGCTCCCAGCTCCCAGTGTGGGGCACCAAGCCCTCTCGGAAGCTCCTCTATGGAGGATTTCCTTCCAGCCCATCCTTGTGGCCTTCCGGGGAGGATACAGGGGAGGGACCACGCTCTTCTTCTTCACACGGGGCATCCAAGGCTCAGAGGGGTAAAGAGGGCTGCCTGAGGCCGGCAAGGTGTGAAAGATGGTACAGGACCTGGGACTCCAAGACACTACTCTAGTTCTCTCTCCACCACCCAGCGTTGCCAAAGCACAGAGGGGTGCGTCCCATGGGAGAGTGACCCGGTACAACCCGAGGTAGAAGTCCTGTGAGGAGCATGGGCTCACGCCTGTCATTTTCCACAAAGAGTTACTTGGCCCCTACTACGGGCCAATCACTGAGGAAAGAGGGGTGACCCAAAGACGCAGGGCTCCTGCCCTCAAGAAACAACATTCTAGTGAGGGAACCAGGTAACAAACCCCAAAACATGGCCAGTGGTGTTCAGAGCTGTGAAGAAAACAAAACAGGGTAAAGTGGATGGGAAGTGATATGGAGAGGTGGGTAACTTACAGATAGGGTAATCCAGGAAGGCCTCTCTAGGTTGATATCTGAGCAAAGGCCTGAAGGAAGGGAAGGAGAAAGTCCTGTGGGTATCTGGAGGAAGACCACTGATGCAAAGGGAATAGCAAGTGCAAAGGTCCTGAGGCAGGAGCGAGACTGGCATGCTTGAGTAGAAGTCCGGAAGTCAGTACGGTTGGAATGGAGTGACAAGTGGAGAATATAGGGAATGACGTCACAGAGCTAGCAGCATCCCCATCAGAGGAGAGAGGGCACTATTTGTGAGCTTCCTCTGGGTCTCAGGTACCATACAGGACACTTGACATCGGTTGTCATGAACCTTTGAGGGTAGGGGATCTTGCTGTGGCAGCCTGCTCTGGGGCAGAAGACAAGAGAATGGCAGAGGGGCTGGGGTAGGGTTCTACCTCCTGGTCAGGTGTTGATACCAAGGCTGTGGGGAGGGAGTGTGTTCTAGAGCTCCAGCCATCCCGCTGTGCTGGGTGCTGAGTGTCCACGGTTGATCAGGCCATAACTCTGCTTCTAAGGGTCTCACAGTCCCTTGGAGACAACAGATGGGCACAGTCAACAAGTATATGGCAAGGAAATCCTGTCATTTGGGACAACATGGATGAACCTGGTGGACATTATGCTAAGTGAAATCAGCCAGACCCAGAAAGACAAATACTGCATGATCTCACTTACATGTGGAAGTTTAAAAAGTCCAGCTCACGGAACCAGAGAGTAGAATGGTGGTTACCAGGGGCTGGGAGGTGGTAGAAATGGGGAGATGTTGATCAAAGGGTTCAAAGTTTCAGATACGCAGTATGAATAAATTCTGGAGATCCAATGTATAGCACTAGACTATAGTTAATATATTATATACTTGAAATTTGCTAAAGCATAGCTCTTAATTGTTTCCACAAAGGAAAAAAAGGTAATATGTGAAGTAACAGATTGTAAATTAGCTTGGTTGTGGTAATCATTTCGGTGTATATGTATATAAAAACATCATGTCGTACACCTTAAATATATGCAATTTTTACTTGTCAATTATACCTCAAAAAACCTGGATGAGGGCTTTCCTGGTGGTGCAGTGGTTGAGAGTCTGCCTGCCGATGCAGGGGCCGCGGGTTCGTGCCCCGGTCCGGGAAGATCCCACATGCCGTGGAGCAGCTGGGCCCGTGAGCCATGGCCTCTGAGCCTGTGCTCCGCAACGGGAGAGGCCACAGCAGTGAGAGGCCCGCGTACCGCAAAAAAAAAAAAAAAAAAAAAACCTGGATGAAAGAAAGAAGGAAAAAAAGAGAGGGAGAGAAAGGAAGGGAGGGAGGGGGAGAGAGAGAGAGAGGGAAAGAAAGAAAGAAAGAAAGAAAGAAAGAAAGAAAGAAAGAAAGAAAGAAAGAAAGAAAGAAAGAAAGAAAGAAAGAAAGAAAGAAAGAGGAAGGAAGGAAGGAAGGAAGAAAAAGAAAGAAAGAAAGGAAGGAAGGAAGAAAGAGAAAGGAAGAAAGAAAGGGAAAATGCATCTCTACCACATAGATTTGTTAAGTGAAACAAATAAGTTAATGTCAATAAAAGCTGGTCACACAATAGCCTATGAAAAATAAGTGCTCCTCGGGAGCTTTCTGTATTTTCTGTTCAATTTTTCTGTGACCCTAAAACTGCTCTAAAAAAAAAAGTGCGTTTTTTTTGTGAGGGGGCGGGCCGCACTGCACGGCGTGTAGGATCTTAGTTCCCCAACCAGGGATCGAACCCAAGCCCCCTGCAGTGGAAGCACAGTGCCCTAACCACTGCACTGCCAGGGAAGTCCCAATTATAAAGTTTATAAATGAAAAACAATTAAAAAAAAAAAACAAACCTAGGGCATGACAGGGAAGATTTCCTGGAGAAAGTGATGTTTGAGCTGGACCTTGAGGAATTAACAGGTGAACCAGATTTCAAACAGGTGGGGAAGGTGGAAAATGCACTTCTGATACTTGTTTACTGAGGAGGGAACAGGAGGACCGTTCAGCAGTTGGCTATTAGGGTGTGGAGCACAGGGCCTTGATTTAGGGTCATCACTGGGATGTGACACCCCTAGAAAGTAGAGAGTAAGAAGACAAGTGCATTGAGAAGAGAACCCTGGGGTACATGGCCATGTTGGAAGTGGGGTAGGACGGGGCTGAGGAAGAGGACCCAAGAGGCAGGAGGACCACCAGGGCAGCGGGCTGACATCAGATTTAAGAAAGAACAATGTGGGGCTTCCCTGGTGGCGCAGTGGTTGAGAGTCTGCCTGCCGATGCAGGGGACACGGGTTCGTGCCCCGGTCCCGGAAGATCCCACATGCCGCGGAGCGGCTGGGCCCGTGAGCCATGGCCGCTGAGCCTGCGCGTACGGAGCCTGTGCTCCGCAACAGGAGAGGCCACAACAGTGAGAGGCCCGTGTACCGCAAAAAAAAAAAAGAGCAATGTGGAAAATGTCAGACATTGCCAAGAGCAAGAGAGAGAAGTGCTGAGAAGGGCTCAAGGGTTGGCAAGAGTTTGGTCCCTGGAGACCTCGGTGGTGGGGTGGACAGAGCAGAGTTCAGGAGGTGTACGACTTTCTTATTGCTGTGCAACAAATCATCACAAACTGAGTGACTTAAATAGTACAACTTCATTCTCTTCCAGTTCTAGCGGTCCAAGATCCAAAATCAGTCTCACTGGGCTAAAGTCAAGGTGCCAGAGGGCTGGTTCCTCACGTAGGCTCCAGGGGGAGAACCCATCTCCTCGCCTTTTCAGCCTCTCGTGGCCACCTCTGTTCCTTGGCTTGTGGCCCCTTCCTCCATCTTCAAGGGGCATCACTCTAATCTCTGCTTCTGTCATCCCCATCGTCTTCTACTCTTTGATCTCCTGCCTCCCTCTTAAAGGATCCTTGCGATTACATTAGACCAACCCAAATAACCCAAGATAATCTCCCCATCTCAAGATCCTTCATTTAATCACACAGGCAAAGTCCTACATAAGGTGACATGGGCAGATTCCAGGGTTCGGGACATGGACATTTTGCAGCAGGAGGCATTATTCAGCCTTCCACTATTCAGGTGGCAGGGGCTGATGGTGGAAGGGAAGAGGAGGGAATGGAGAAGGTGAGTGGAGACAATTCACTGGAAAACGCGTGAGAAAGGAAGGAGGGATGGGACAGTCATCCAGACGAAGACCCAGCCTGGTTGGAGGGAAGTGGCTTGTAGGATTTTTTTTTTCCCCATCCTGTTGTGTCTCCTTCTCTCCCTCCTTCCCAAAGCCTAATGGGAAAATTAGAAACATAACCCATGAGGAATCAACTGCTTCCCCTCACTCAGGATACCCACCCACCCAGGGGTCTTCCAAGCTCCATGAGCTGAAACCTGCATTTTGAAAAGATTGGTTCTCATTTTATTTCCAACGGCAGGTTCTCCTTAATAAAAAAAAAAAGCTGATTATGCTATTAATTTTTCAAGTTCAGATATTGACGTCCAGCTTAGAAAGGTGATGATTTAATTCACGTTCCTCAACTTCCACGTCCACCCAATACCTTCTGAAAAAATTTTCTCATTGTGCAACTGGTTTTCATTCTCCAACTGATTTTATATGTAGCTTAATTTCTTCCCCAGCTCTAGTGAGATATAAGTGACAAGGGATCTACATTTTTAAACCACAAGGAAAAGAAACCCAGAGCTACCAATATTTTATTGACTTGGAACGGGTCTTGGAAGCTGTATTTTTAAACCAACTAGGTGATTTTGATGATCAGACAGTTTGAGGTGGTTTCCCCCCACCCCCACCCCTTTCCTCTTTCTCTTCCCTTCAGTAAACTGTTTTTCAACTTTGTTTTTCAGTGAAAACCATTTCCTCCTCGCCGTGGACTTGATCCAGAGGCTGCGCCCATCTCTCCCACGTCAACAGTCCTGTGTCCTTGGCTCTCATTCTGGGCCTTTCCCTCTTCCGCAGCCAAACCGCTGCTTCTGCACCTCTGTGCAGCTAATAAAGGGGCTGAGTTCCCTGCTGCAGGGAAAGCTCCCACCGCTGCCATTCTCAGGGATGAGGGGAATGTGCAGTTTCTTTGCATTTTCCCAGAGCAGCTAGCTCTGTCCCAGGCCTCAGGCGTCCCCGGGTTGAGGTAGCCTCTAGCCACAACCGATTTCCAGAGCCATGCCGTCCCGAGTGAACCTGCAGAAATGCAAGAGCTGGGTGCTTCCTGAGTAAAGTTTTCCCGTGAGAGGGCATGAATTGATTTGGGACAAAAAGCACTTGATGGCCCAGGAGCATAGGACTTGGGGGAGCCCTGTGCTGAGTGGAGGTGGGTGGGTATATTTCCTTGGGCCGCAGAGCCTCTCGTCAGGTGGGATCAGCCACTCCAGCCAGTCGCCACCTGGCCCAGCTTTGGAAGATGCGGAGAATGAATTTCACAGTGGTTTCCATGGGTCCATGGCACTGAAACAGCTGCAGGAGGGGACACAGCTGGTGCGGTCCCCACCCCTTCCTACAGAGCTGCCCTGGAGGAATGCCACCCTCCCCATGGGGCGTGAGAGGGTCCTCCTTGCTGTGGTTCCAGGGGCCATGGGAAGATACCTCGCAGCTAAACCCCCATTTTTGAGGGCACAAGTTGGCCTTTATTAAAATAAAACCCTATCGTCACTTATTCCAGTAGCTCCCCAATCTAGATAAACATCAGGATCACCCAGGATGTTTATTAAAAAATAAAGATTAATAAAAATAGTGAGTTTGGGAACCCATCCCAGACCTAATGAATGAGAATCTCTTTGAGGGGGGCTGAGGCTGGAATCGGTGTGATTCGGTTTTATCAGACTGCTTTCCTGCTTCCAGAAGTTTGAGCCCCTAGAATGAGAGCGTGAAGAGGGAATGGTGGGGTCCCGGGTGAGAGAAAATATTTAGAATCACCGTTCAGAGGCATATCTATGTGCCAGAGAATTGCAGACTTCAGTTAAATAGGACATTATCTTATTTAGTCATCAAAACAAAGGTACGGCCAATGATTACCTCCATTTTGCTGATGAGGACATGGGAGCTCGGAAGAAGCAGAGCTGGAACTCAGACCCAGATCTTTCTCTTAGCATCTCTGCCATGGAAAGGATAGTGTGAACCCTGGGCACCACCCTGGGAGGTAGGGCAGCACATGACCCAACCGTGGCATCAACACCAGCGAGGCTGATTTTGGACTTCTGACTTAGACTGTAAGAGAATAAATCTGCTTTGTTTTCAGTCACTCGGCCTGTGGTGATTCGTTCCAGCGGCAACAAGAAACTCATCCACTAGCCTAGAGACAGAGAACTAGCAAGTAGTCGAGCTTCCTCTGGACCCTCAGGCCCAGCTCTGTGGAATCCCTGTCCCACACTGCTTGGGGTTGGGCTCGAAGTGCAGGTGAGGCCCCGAAGGGGCCCAGGCAACACGGTTGGTGAGATACGGGCCTGTGGGAGGTGTGTGCACGTGCCTGTGTGTCAGAGCGAAGGGAAGAGCACACCTTCCTGCATCGGGAATTTCTGGGTAGACGATCTACCAAAGCCACGTCAATATTTTTCTCTCCAGGAAAAAATTACTCAATCCCTATCCAAAAAGTCACAGTTTCACACACACATACCTAGACGGACTTGTGGGTCCCAGGGAGAAGCAAAACATCCCTCCCGCTCCAGGCGGCTTTAATTTTCACGGGGCAGGGAGCACAGCTGAGGGAGGCTGGGGGAGCTATCAGCCAAGGACTGTGGACACACTGTGACATCTGGATTTCCCCAAGGCTCTGGGGTCCCGTGGAGTGAGCGTTCCACCCCCACCCCCATCCCCACAGGGCTTCCCATTTCCACAAAATCTCTGGGAAAATTTGACACATTTTTTTTTAGCAGCAGAGAGCCATTGGAATTTCCAGCTTAATTCCAGATGTGGTGCTGACTGTGCTGGGGAGTTTGGCCTTATAAAGCATCCGGAGGCCCACCATCCCATCGGACACCCCCAGCGCTGGCCTGTACAATTGTGCGCGTCCCCCTTCTTCAACTCCGGGTCTTGCAGTTGGACTTTTCTCTGGAGAGCTGGAGAGAGCCCATGCATGCGGCTTTCACACGTGTGGAGAGGGCTGGGTGTTGGCTGGGCCTGAGCCGGCAGGCTGGAGCCCAGAGTGCCTCTGGGGCAGGTAGTGGGGGCCACGACAGAGAAGGAACCGAGTTGTGAGGAGTGCTCTGGGGACGTGGACGAGGCCAGATACTGGATCTGGAGCAGGCTGTGGAGGGGGCGGGGGGCGGCGCTCAGGGAACCAAGGGGCCAGTCTGCACTGAGGTCATAGCTGGTGCCTGGCCAGGGGCTGCTGAGAGGGCAGGCAGAATGGAAAGGCCCTTAACCCAGCCAGCGTACCCTGGTTCCTGGGGCTCAGTCCCCCAGACAAGACATCAGGACCAGATGGCTCCTCGGCAGGAGTGAGGGTCCCCCTCGATGCTTCAGTGAAACCGCGAGAGGATTAAGAATGTCACTCCCCCCCCAAAAAAAGTCACTCCCCTTTTCACCTAAATGGGAAGGAAATCCAAAAAAGAGGGGAAATATGTATACATATAGCCGAATCACTTCGCTGAGCAGCGGAAACTAACACAACATTGTAAAACAACTATACTCCAATAAAAATGAATTGAAAACAAAATGTCACCCCCTTTTGGCAGCCTATCTATGATTGCCCTAGTTAGCAGATAGAATAATGCACCACATCCTAATTCCCAGAACCTAGGAATATGTTACCTCACAGGCAAAGGACTTGGCTGATGTGACCATGTTAAGGGTCTTGAGATGAGGAGATTGTCCTGGAGTGTCTGGGAGGGTCCAATGTAATCACAAGGCTTCCTCCTAAGAGGGAGGCAAGAAGGTCAAAGTAATGGAACGGCGATGCGACAGCATGATGGAGGAAGGGGCCACAGGGCAAGGAATGCAGGAGGCTTCTAGAATCTGGAAAAGGCAAGGAGATGGAGTTTCCCCTACAGCCTCCAGAAAGAACACAGCCTTGCCGTACTTTGACTTTAGCCTGGTGAGGTCTATTTTGGACTTCTGACCTCCAGTAATGTAAAACAAATTTGTGTATTTTAAACACTAAGCTTGTGGTGATCTGTTACAGCAGCGATAGGAAACGAATACACCCTCCCATCGTGTGGTGGCTGTCATGCTCTCTGCCCCATTCCCTTCGACAAGTGTCTTTTCAACATGACACAGGGTGAGGGGAGTATCCCACCTGTCCTCCCCCAACGGCCCTGGCTGAACACAAGCACAGACCACCACGAGGAGGCCGGGAGAGGCTGCTTCTCGCCAGCCAGGGCCTCCAGCTGGTAGCAGAGCTGGGCCCTATCCAGGACCCCAGATCCCTGGGCCAAGACCTTCCCCCTCAGCCACTGCCTTCCTTCACCCCGTGGATGAGACAACCACGCGCCTACCGTTTTCTCCAGCCCCCTACCTTCCCCCTATTCTCTAGGGCTCTGCTACCCACTGCCAACAAGGAGAACAACATTTTCAAGGTGCAAAAGAAGGAACCAGAACACACACACACACACACACACACACACACACACACACACCTCTGGAAGTACTTGCTTCCTGGGAACTAGACGTCAGCTACACCTGCTGTAAACAGGGTTCTAACAAACCCAGGGGCTGTGTTGAGCCAGGGCAGGAGGTGGTCCGGCAGGGTCAGTGTGTGTGGACGTGGGACAGTACAGAGGGTCAGAGGACCCCGCATCCCTGCCCCCGAGAATGTTGAGATTCCACAGCACCCCCTGTCACTTATTTCTCTCCCCTCTCCTTACAAGGCCAAGCATAGACACCTATGCACGAGTCACACAGGCACCCACATGCACACAAACATACACAGGGACACAAGCGGCGCTGGCGTGTGCAAAGAGAAAATGGGTGTGTGCACAGATACCAAGACACTTAAAAACAGGCAGTTGTGCCTCAGCAGGGCAGACATCGACACGCCCACATACACAGATACCGTACGTACTTGCACACACCCACAGGGGTGCACACACATACAGACACACCCATGCACGAGTGAAGAGCACCTGTGCAGATGGACACCTGGACACCTGTGAGCAGAGAGGACTGTCCAGTGCTTCCCACACCTCCCTGCAGGGAGGGAGGTGGAGATTCCCTCCCTGACCCACCCTCCTGAGCTCTGCTCTGGAGCCCTCTGCTGGGGAGGCCAGGAACAGGCTGTCAGGCGCTCCTTGGCCCTGGAGCTGAGCTGGCCTGGACTGGGGGTTTGGAGGGAAGGGGCATGAGGAGAGAAAGGGAACCAATCAGAGCCAGCCCCTGGGCCCTTGGCATCCTGCCCCCACGTGGTGCAAATGACTTTCTGCAGCCTCCAATCTAGCACTGAAGGAGAGATTTCCCTCGCAAAGATTCCTCTTGGACCCCAGCCTCTTTTTGCCGGACTCCAGACCCCCTGTGCCCTTTCAGTGGACGCTGCTGGTATGGCTGCGTGCAGAGGAAGGCGCCCTGGCCTGGCGGCATCACACACCCCTCTCTCCAGGACAAGGCGGCTTTACCCTCCCACACTCCAGGAGCCCAAGTTGACTCCACCCTACTCCCCTCACCCCACCTAGGCCATCTTGCAGTGGCACTGCTGGGCACCCAGCCCCCTTGCCACCCACAGGGTCTCTGACTCCGCTTGTTACAGCTGCCTGTTCAAACCTCCACCTCCTGTACTTCTTCACAGAAACCACCCTCCCGCTCTCAACAGCTTTTTCTTTCCATTTTCTCCTGGGGGAGAGGGAGGAAGTGAAGAAGATCTGGGCTTTGGAATAAGACGGATGAACCTGAATTCAGATCTCAGCCCAGAGGTGGGATTTACTCACCAGCTATGGGCCTCTTGGGAAGCTAACCTAACTGCTCTCAGCCTCAGCTTCTCCAGGTAGAATGGAGATTGTGTTACTTAGGTGGCAGAGTGAGAACATTCTCAGTGCCCAGGACCAGAGATGGTATAAGGGGTGAGCCAGCCGGGTAGCTGGCTAGGGTGCCGTCTTTATGAGGTACTCAGTCATCACTGGACATATAAGGAGATGAGAAAACCACGTCTGGAACTCTTTTAAGGGTCAGTTGGACATTCTGCTTTAATAAGCTACTTGCAGTGGGGTGGTGGGGGGACCCCAAAAGAAGAGGCCAGAATAACGATCGTTGGTCTCTAAGCTGTTCTGTAAGGAGGGCGGGGCACGGTCTCTAGAGAGTTTTTGTGTATCTAATTGCAGCATGCAAGTTCAGCGTCAGAGCTGAACTGGTCAGAGGAGATCCAGGGGTCCCCTCCTCTGCCCACTCCCCCCTTTCTCCAAGCAGAGATCAGTTCCACTATACTAAAGTTGAACTGGTAGTAAAGGAATACCAGTTTGATGGGACATAAAATGATTAGCCTGTTGGGGGACCCGCATGCTTCCCCATTGGGCCCTTCCTGACACGTGGAAGGTGCGTAATAAATGTTAGTCGGGTCTGTCTCTCCACTGCTTGGCCCGAAGACTTCTCTGCAGCCCCCTCCACTCAGCCTAGCCCTTCTCGAATCCTCTCTGCCTGGTCCTCGGGGCTACAGCATCACTTAGTTCTTCACCACACCCTTTCCCCCCAACCTTAGCCTACTGGCCCAGCCCATCCTGCAAGCCTCAAGGCTTCTAGCAGGCGTCAAGATTTCCATTTCTTGGGAAGTCAGATAGCTCTTATACATTATCCTGTTTAAAACAACAAAAGGCAGCTGCTATCTTGTCCCGGAGGAAAGTATCTCCTTATCTTAAATGTCTACCATCAGGCAGTCCCCGCTTGCCCGTGAGTAACGTTTCAAAAGTTGGTTTCTGGGAAGTGGACTGGGGTTCCAGCAATGAGCAAGAGAAAATCGAGGACTCAGCGTTATGAACGGGGCTCAGTTTTCCAGGTTGAGCCATAAATGCTCATTTAACGCATCACAAGGCTAGGCTGCCACACACCCACACAGGGGAAAAAAGAAAAACCCTACTGTTTCAAGACCTATAGGTAGAAATGGAAAATAACAATGTGGGTGTAGAAATTATTTATTTTTTCTTAAAAGCTGGTGCTTGAGGGAAAGCAGGTTTCTTGACAGGAGTATGCAGCGATGGGGGGGACATTCTGAAGGAAACTGAGGTGTTTTCAAAGGCTTTAGAGGCTGAAAGCTTTTGTTCTTCAACATTCTGATGAATCTTTCTGGCGTTCAGTCTGCCTTTTTTTGACACGGGGCAGTCCTGGCTCTATCCTGACATGCAGTCAGCCAGGATTGTTTGGGTGGAAAGAATAAACTGGGGAAAGGAACTCATGAGGTAACTGGGGTCGGGTTGTTAGAAAGGAGATGAAGGAAGTGGATTCAAGGGTGTGTAATTTGGGTTTTAAAGATGCCCTGAGGGGAATTCCCTGGCAGTCCAGTGGTTAGGATTCCACGCTCTCACTGCTGAGGGCATGGGTTCAATCCCTGGTCTTGGAACTAAGATCCCAGAAGCTAAAAAAAAAAATAAAGGCCTGAGGAAGAATGAGCTGAACTGAACTGATTGTGGTAAAAAACAAAGAACAAAAACAGAAAGAAAAGGGAAATTATGGTACATATGTGACCCCATCTTTCCAATCTCAAAAGAAACAAAAGGAGGTGGAAGCTGGACTGTTCCAAGGCTGACCACCAGGTGACACCACAGGCCCAGGACAGCTTGGTTGCAGTCACGGCAGGTAGAGGGGACTCGGGAGGTCCCAGGGGACCGGGGGAGTCACAGGTTTGGAAGTACAGGACATTCTCAGATTCCATCCTCCTTCTGACTGAGTTGGAGAGAGAACGCCCATGCACATTCCTTTCCTTCTCCAGCTCTCATCCCATCTCCCCTGAGGGTTTTATGCTGGTATACTAGGTGGCATGGGGATGGATGGTGCCCAGAGGGATGGGGGCCCAGGACGGGTGGTGAGTGAAGAGACGAGGAAGATGGGGCTCAGGAAGGTCTTGGACAGAACCTTGATAGTGTGAGCAGGCAGAAGACCATGAACCTTTATTGAAAGTCTGCCTCCACTCACAGGTCCTGACACAGGGAAGCCCAGGGGGGAATCAAGCCACCTACAGGGCTGCCCACGGATGCAGGTGATTCAGAGTTTAGGTTTGGCTGATAACAGCCCCAGAAAAGCTGAGAATGAGCCCTTTGTGAGGGTGGCTCCTCTGCAGGCCCCCTCCTCACAGCTGGGCCGGCTACAACAGGCCTGTGAGGAGAGCTGCCTTGCAGGAAACAGGACTGACTGGAAAAATGCAAAGAAACTGAACGTCCTCTACAGTAAGATGCTGTGTGAGAACTTTAAGATGCCTCAGGGCAAATGTGCAGGAGAAAGATGCACCTTGGCTGGAGCCCACTTTATTTTCATCCAGGTTTTCAATCTCATCTCTGTCCCCTCCCTCCCACCCCCAAGTACCCCAGAGAAAACATCACTTTCAGTACTGTGTAAGTCAGAACTCTGGGTTGCAAATGGCCAAAACTCAGCTTGAGTCAACTTGGTGAAAAGAGGGCATTGACTAACTAGTTCATTCAGGGCATGAACGGAGTTCACCCTGCTGGAACTCCCTTCTCTCTGCATCTCTCAGAGGCTGGTGGCATCCTATCTTCTGCAGACAGGCTTTACCCTGCCTTGGCAGGAAAAACGACCATGGTCAGTTCAGGGTTTATGACCAGAAAGGAAATTATACCATCTGCTACTTGGTTAGGGAAAAGTCCTGAGGAAGAACTCTGATTGGCTCGCCTTGAGTCACGTGCTCAGTTCCGGACCAATTGCTGTGGCCAGAGGCGTGCATTGCTGTGGTTCTCCCAGACTGAGTCACTTGCCCAACCCTGTGGGAATGAGGTACTGAACAGACACATACAATACAATAACCTCCTTGCTGTGTACTTGGGGTCTCTTGAGGCAGAACTGCTAGTTGTTCCCCTAATAACAATTTCTCCTTTTCTCTAACAGAACAAAAGGTGCTTACTGGGATACATGGCTGCCTGGAATAAAAACTACATTTCCCAGGTTCCCTCGCAGCTAAGGATGATCAGGCTGCTAAGAGTTCTGGACAAGGGGATGTGAGCAAAGCCAGGTGTGAAACTTCCAGATGGCAGCATGCTCTTGGCCCTCTTTCCCCCACTTTGCGCCGTCTGGAAGCCTATGTGATGGTGAGCCACTTTGGATCCTATGGGTGAGAACAAGACCACAGAGACGGCAGAGTAACAAGTCAGTTAGAAGAAGTCTGAGTCCCTGATACCATTGTGGTCCCAAACTGTTTATGCCTGGACTGTTACACAGACACGTCTCTTGTTTAAGCCACTCTTATTTTGGGTCTCTGTTACATCAGCCAAGGGTATATCCTAAGTAATACATCTTGGACCTTCTCTGGTACCCACTGCTGAAGGCTGAAAATGCCATCTCTTGTATCCAGGACAGAATTTGTTCTCTGACCATGTATGTATACCTCCATCCAAATCCAGAAAAGTCCTCCTAGTAACCAACCTACCGTTTGCTGGGAGTGTGACCAGACACACCACAGAGGCAGATCTGTTCTCTCTAACCTGAGAAGTTATTTTCATTTCTCCCTACACCGTGACTCCATCTCACTGGGTATGTTCCAAAGTGTTTTGTACGTGGGTTAGACCAGACTCTGCGTCAGCCCGGGGCTCCTATAGAGTGGAGGCCATGCTCCCTCATCAGATCGGGACTTCTGAGCGCTGGAGCCGTGGAGAAGTATAAAGCCCAGGCCCTGCCCCCGGGATGCTCGCTGTGCCGCTCTCTTTAGGGTAACGGCAGCACACAGATGCCCCATCTGCCTCTGAGGCAGGAAACTTGGGGCACAGAGTTACTGAGAGCTGAGCAGTGGGGGACTCAGGAGAAACTGCTGATTCCTCCCTCTTCTGCTGCCACCTGGCAGTGTTCCGACCTCGGGCTTCTACTCAGATCTTTGAGGCCCATGGTCCTGAGGGAGGGAAGAGAAAGCACCAGCGGGGTACGGGCTGGGTTTCTGGGATGGGGGAGAGGCAGTGGCTAGGTCATATCTGAGGTCAGTGTAGGAGATGAGGCACAGAAAATAATCCAGGGACTTTGAGTCTAACGATCCCAGACCCTCATTCCAAGCTCTCATGGTTTAAGAAGGATAATTGAGTTAATCCTAGGTGGGAAATCCAGAAGGAAAGCTTGCCTCAGAAACACAGGCTGGGCTGGGCTGGGCTCTTCCTTTCTTTCTGTACTGATTGTGTTGAAGAACAATGGTGGGCAGGCCCGCGTCTTTCTTAGAGCCGTCCTTGGCTCCCAAGTGGCTGGCTTCACCTCTTCTTCTTTCCCTCTGAATATCCTCCCTCAGAGGGGCCTCCCTAAGAGCGAAGATGGTGTCTCTACCCTCAGACTGGGGTCTGAGGACTTCTCATAAGTCAAGCTGGACTAGCCCGGGGCCAACCTGAACCAACAGGAAGGCGACGTCAGGTGTCCAGGCTGCATCCCTGGATTTCCTTAGAGATGGAGGCAAGACCTCCAGCCCCACCTCTCTAACCAAGGCAGTTCTCTGCACTGGTTTCCCCTGACCCCAGCACTGGATCTAAGGGAAGAGTACTAACTTCCCGGCTCCCCTTCCCATGAGGTACATCAACCCTGAGAGACAAACAGGGCTGATGACACAATGGCATGGAAGCAGGATGCTGAGTGATGACACTTCCACGCACGTGCCACGGCACGCAGCGCTCCTAGCTGGTGAGAGAGAGCCAATCTGGCCTCCCCCCCCACCACAGCACGGCTTCCTCGCCCGCCTCAGCTGAGCCCTGATAGGTCTGCCTGCCCTCCCCTGCGATCTGCCCTCCCGCTGCTCTCACTCGACGCGCCCTGGAGCTCCTGCACCACAGGCAGCGCTCTCTCCTAGATCTTCAGCCTCTTCTTGGAATGCGTCCTTCTCCTCCTGGCCCTGAGCTACCACCTCCCAGCAGCCCTCTCAGGTGGAGGATGTTTAGTCTCACATTCTCTGCACCTCAGGGTGAAAAGATGGAGTTGTCCGTATTATTCCTCATGGTCATTTCCAGCCCATTACTCCCATCCTCTTGTAAAGCCCTGAACCATTGACACTGCTGCTTCCAGCTATGCCATCCTCCCTCCTCGGCCCTGTCATCTCCCAGCCTCCCAGGCTTGCTCCCTCCCCCACTGAAGACCCACGTTCCAGCCTCCTCATCTTCTCCTGTACCCCCTCCTGCCACTATCCTAGACAAATAGAATGACCTATATCCACACTCTGACCTCTTGTTTCCATCACCTACATCTCCAATAATTCCCGCCTTAGCTATCCATCGCCACATTTAGCCCTGAAGACCTTATGGCCACCCAAAGCCTTACTTCTGAAATCAGAACTTCTCACCTTCCACTGTCCATCCATCCATCCATTGCCTCCAAGCCTCTCTGCTTCCTGGCCCAGGTGGCCCTGCCACAGCTCTCTGGCCTCATAGAACTCTCCAGTCCACTGATTCCTTCACTTTGTCTCTATCCATCAGCCCCCTCCTGCCTTCACTTCTCTCCTCTCCCAGCTTAGAGTCCATGGTTTGTGGATGAATAAACTGTGGGATGTTCACACAATGGACTATCACAAAGCAGGTTAAATAAATGAGCCACAGCAAAGTAAAACAATGTGAATAAATCTTAGCCATATACAATTAAGTAAAAAAGGTAAGTCCCCAAAGATTGCGTGGAGAGCAATACCCTTTTAATGAGGTTAAAAACAATTAATATAAAATGTATAATTTTTGGAAATATATGTAGATGCAATAAAATTGTATAAAAAGAATATCAAGGGAATGTGGTACACAGACTTCAGGATGATAGTTACTGTGGGTCGGGGGAGGTAGGGGGCTGGGATGGCGAGGAGGAATCGTATGCAAAGATGTGGGTCATTGTCAAGGCTTTGGGTGGTGGTTCTGCAGGAGCCTATTTAATCATTACAAATAACGAATTAAAAATATAGCACGAGGGCTTCCCTGGTGGCGCAGTGGTTGAGAATCCGCCTGCCAATGCAGGGGACACGGGTTCGAGCCCTAGTTTGGGAAGATCCCACAGCAACTAGGCCCGTGAGCCACAACTACTGAGCCTGCGCGTCTGGAGCCTGTGCTCCGCGACAAGAGAGGCCGCGATAGTGAGAGGCCCGCGCACCGCGATGAAGAGTGGGCCCCGCTCGCCGCAACTAGAGAAAGCCCTAGCACAGAAACGAAGATCCAACACAGCAAAAATAAATTAATTTATTTATTTATTAAAAAAATATATATATAGCACAAGTGGATCAACGATGAGTGCGTCAGGGAACAAAGGATGTGTGGAGGAGTCCAATGAAATCAAGATTCCATGAGTTATCATGGCTTTACTCTCTTGCAATTATATTGAACCTCCCTCACCTTCCCACCACTAAATTCACAGATATCCCCGTGTCTGCCTCATTACAATGGAAGAAGCGTCCCAGTTTTTCAGTGAAAGAAAAATTCCATCTCTTGTTCCCTGAATCCCATTGCTTCTCATCTTCTCAAGGGCTTTTTTCCTTCGCCTATCTCCCCACTCTCTTTCCTCATCAATCTCTCCCTCCCTAATGGGTTATTTCCACGAGCACACAACATGCTCTAGTCTCTCCCACCTTAAAAACAAATAAACTGGGAATTCCCTGATGGTCCAGTGGTTAGGATCCGGCGCTTTCACTACCGTGGCCCGGGTTCCAACCCTGGTCGGGGAACTGAGATCCCGCAAGTCATGCGGCACGGCCGGAAATAAAAAGGAAAAAACAGATAAACTTTCTGTATTAGTTAGGATAATGTTAGGCTGCTGTAACAGAGGAATCCCCAAAGACTGTCTCAAAGGTAGAAGTTGACTCTCACATGAAAAGCCTAGGAAGGTAGTGTAGGGGTGATATGGTAACATCTTCTATCTGTTGCTCTGCCATCCTTAACTTGCAGCTTCTCTCCAAGATGGATGCCCCAGCCCTTGCCAGCACTTCAACCTCCCAGCCAGAAGGAAAGGGGAAAAGAGGAAGGAGGAAATAAGGCTACTTCCTTTGAGGGACATGACCTGGAAGTTGCATATATGTCCAATCACAAGGTATTGCCCTCAGACTTGGTCAAAAAACACACCTAGTGGCAAAGGAACTTAAGAAATATGGTCTTCGTTGGGCAGCAATGTGTCCACTTAAAGATTCCGTCACTATTGAAGAAGAGGAGAATGGCTATTGAGGGAAAGCTGGCGCTCTCTATCACCCTCTGCACCTTTGACCGCCCCAATAAATGCACGTTCTCTTCTCACACGTGCAACATGCTAATCCCCTTCCCAAGCCCAAACCCACAAGGTTTCATCCATGACTGCAACCAGCTCAGAGCCCAGGCCTTCCTGACAATTGTCAGATCTTTATATGAAGTTCAGATGTTGGTCTGGTGACATACAAACTAAAAACCAAGTTATCTATTTGTTCCCCTTTACCAACCAGCAACACATACACATATACTCTACAAGGCAGAACAGGGTAACCCCAATTAATCTGCCATTTGGAGAGGGAAAAATAGAAAACACATAGCAGGAACATAGCAATTAACAGATCCCACTGGGCAGGAATTCCAAGGGTTCCCTATCTCAGAGAGGAGAATGTTCTTTGCTATTGAATACCTGAAAACATTCTCTGTGGCTCTTGGCTCTGCTTTCGGGGCAGTACTTCTTTGTCTACCTGTTGTCCTCCAGGGCCACATCTGAAAAGGGCATTGGAGAATATACCCTTCTGGGTGGTGAGGGTGCAGTGTTCCCAGCCTGTTTCCTGCCGGTGCAGGTTTGGGAGCTCACAGCTTGCTTTAGGAGTTGAGCAATTCTAGAGTTGTACTGGCCAGCCTTGTAGACTTTTGCCAATGACTTTCCCTCAAAAACTTAGCATAACATTAAAAAGTGAAATACAAAACATAATTCAATGTACAATCATATAGAAAAGAATTAAATAGGAATAAATCGAACAAGGCTTGTACATTGAAAACTATAAGACATCATTAAAATAAATTGAAGAGAAACTAAATAAATGGAAAGTCATCCTGTGTCCATGGATTAGAACACAATATTGTTAAGATGGTAATATTCCCCCAAATGACCTACAGACTCAATGAAATCCCTATTAAAATTCCAGCTGCCTTTTCTGCAGAAATTGAAAATGTATCTAAGATTCATATAAAATTGCAAGGGGCCCAGCATAGCCAAGACAGTCTTGAAAAAGAAGAACAAAGTTGGAAGACTCACACCACCCTATTTCAAAACTTACTGCAAAACTGTATTAATCAACACAGCATGGTACTGGCATAAGAATAGACACATAAGTCAATGGAACAGAATTAAGACTCTGGACATGGAGACTTTGACACATGGTGAAAAAACAGTCTTTTTCAAGAATGGTCCTGGGACAACTAGATCTCCCTATTCAAAAGAATGTAATCAGATCCCTACTTCACACCACATATAAAAATTAACTCAAAGTTGATTATAGACCTAAATGTAAGAAAGAAAAATATAAAACTTCATGATCTTGGATTAAACATTGACTTTTTTTTTTTTTGTGGTACCCGGGCCTCTCACTGTTTTTGCCTCTCCCGTTGCGGAGCACAGGCTCCGGACGCGCAGGCTCAGCGGCCATGGCTCACGGGCCCAGCCACTCTGCGGCATGTGGGATCTTCCCGGACCGGGGCACAAACCCGTGTCCCCTGCATCGGCAGGCGGACTCTCAATCACTGCGCCACCAGGGAAGGCCCAAACTATTTTTTTAAATTTATTTATTTTATTTTTGGCTGCATTGGGTTTTCGTTGCTGCATGCGGGCTTTCTCTAGTTACTGTGAGCAGGGGCTACTCTTGGTTGCAGTGTGCGGGCTTCTTATTGCGGTGGCTTCTCTTGTTGTGGAGCACGGGCTCTAGGCACACAGGTTTCAGTAGTTGTGGCACACGGGCTCAGTAGTTGTGGCTCGCAGGCTCTAGAGCGCAGGCTCAGTAGTTGAGGCGCATGGGCTTAGTTGCTCCGCGGCATGTGGGATCTTCCTGGACCAGGGCTCAAACCCGTGTTCCCTGCGTTGGCAGGCGGATTTTTAACCACTGCGCCACCAGGGAAGTCCCTAAAACTATTTTTAAAAAATTAGTATGACTACAGTCTATTTGTTTCTAATCTGTTCCATAAGCAAGTAACCCAGCCAAAAAAGCTGGAGCAGACATAGTTCTTAAACCTGAAGACATTTTTATGCACATTTATTTCCCAGCCTCTATACTCTGCCCATCCTACCCTGTCTTGACTTTATAATAGTTTATGAGGTTACCTAACCTAGTAGGCCTGGGTGGAAAGGCAGCACCCTGAACCTGCTCTGGGCTGTTGAACTGACTCCCATGGTCGGGCAGGGTGTTCTTAACTGGAGCTAACTGGGAAAGGCTTGGGCCACAGTCTTGTCTCCTGGGAAAGCTGCCTCTTCAGGGCTCCTTCACGTCACTTCCTCAGTTTGGGGTGCAAAAGCAGTTGACTTCCTCAGCACCTTTCCAAATACTGGATTCTTAGTCAACTTACCTTACTGGCCACAGGCAGGAAGAATCTCCATGAACAGAGCTCTGTTTATTTTCATCTATGCTTGCAAACTGCTGTCTCTCTTCTGAGTTTTTCTCTCTTCCAGGACCTTGCTATAAATGTGGGGAGAAGACTACCCACCAACACTTGCACCTTTTCTAACCACTTCCTCTAGAACTAGAGGCTCAGTAGGCACGTGAACTGTCTTCCAAGATATCAGAGGAGATAGTGTTACCAACTGTTTTGCATAGCACGGGTCACCAGCTTTCCAACCTGACATATCTGCTCACCGCACAACGCCTCATGTTTAAAATTCTGCCACATCCGACATTCCACTTCTGGATGTCAAATTCTATGTTAATCAGAATATAGTTTAGACTACTGTAACAAAGGCCTCAAACTACACTGGCTTACACAAAATAGAAGGGTTTTTTTTTTTTTGGTTTTTTTTCTCTCATGTACCTTGATGGTTCAGGGCTGATACGGGGGTTTAGTGGTTTTGGAGCACTCAGGTTTCTTGTATCTTTTTACTTCACTACTTTCAACATGTTGCTTCCAGCACTCAGTCTAAGACAGCTTCTGTCAGAGGTTGGATTACTCAGGAAACAGACTCTGAGACAGATTTGCAGCCAGGTGTTCTACTGGGGAGTGAACCCTGATGGCAGGGGGAGTGATGGAGGTAACACTGGGCAAAGGGCAGAGCTGAGCTGTGATGCAGTCACAACAGAGGACTCAGCCAATCCCAGAGGAGCTCTGGTGCTGGGGTGGCCTTCATAGTTGTCTCAGTTAAAGCAAGGAACTAGGTTTGTTACCCCACAAGTCATTGGATACGGGCTCCCTTTTGATACTCCCAGGGAGGAAGCATAACTTTGGGCAAAGCAGTTTCTGGGGCAAGATTCAGCTGAGCTGTGAGTGGACAGTGCTCCTGGCAGCTGGGGGAAGGAGGGCCTCGGTTTTAGATGGGGCATCAGGCAGTGTCCTCTGGTGTCCAAGGCTACAGAGTCCACGAGAGCTCCCAAGGTTCTCACCACCAGGTTTGCCTGGTGGGAAATGGAAAAGCCCACACAGTACTTCCACTCACATCCCTTTAACCAGACTTAGCCACATGGTTGCACCTACCTGGAAGGTAAAAACTCGAGAAAGAAAGCAAAAGTGAAGTCATTTGGAGTCATTTGGGAGTCTCTGCCCTGTGTCCCTTGATTCCGTGTCCTTCTCTAGCCATTGTCTCATTTGTCTGTCCCTCCTCAGAACCTGGCTTCCTCCATTTCTGCATCTGTCTTTGCTCCAGAAGCCCCACCTGACATCTCTTGGATGCTGTGTTAGACTTATTGGATTGTCTCTTTCAGTCACCTGCAAAAGTATTCAAACTAGCTCCTAGGGGGAAAAAAGATTTTATGAGGTCATGTATTGGATCAAAGAGAGGATCTACCTTCAGGCACAGATGGACCCAGAGGTTCAAATGATGTTACCAGAGTTGTCTCTCTCCATTTCCTGATCTGTCTTTCCTGTGTTGGTTTCATTTTCTGACTGAATGATGCCACTGACAGTGCCAGCCCTACATTTTCTTACAGCTCACAAACTCAGAGAAGAGTGCAATCCTCTCTCCTTCAGTGTCCCCCATGTGTGCTCACCCAAGGACCAATCTTTGTGTCCAGGGGGGTGAGTGCTCTGACTGGCCAGCCTGAGTCATGCCCTTTGGCGTGCTTGGGGAAGTGAGGCCGTATATGTGATAGCCCAACCAGAAACACTGGCTGGGGCGGGGGGATAGGCAGTGGGCTTCTATTGCTAAACAGGAGGGAAGGGATGCTGATGCTGTTATAGCCTGGGCATCTCAAACTTAACATATCTACAGCTGAACCCTTGGCTCCCCTCCCAGCCCCAAATATGTGCTGTCTCCACTCTTCCCATATGGTAAGTGGCACCTGCATCCACCTAGCTGCTTAAGCAAGATAACTGCGAGCCATCTTTATACGTCCTTCCCTCTTCACCCCACATCCCAACGTTCACTTACAGATTCTACCACTCAGATGCTCTTCGATCAGTCCCATCGTCCATTTTCTCCATCGCCAATAGGTTGCGCAGCCTCCATCACCTCTTCCTGTGCTATTCTGATGGGTTCCCCTGTCTCTGTATGCTCACTCTGTCTTGTTGCTGGTTGTTACATGGCAACCAGAGGCATCCTCCCGAAACCTGCACATGAGACTGAATATAACATGATGACTAGGGGTGTACCTGGAACAAACGGGCACCAGTGCAAAGTATCCAATTCTTATTTTCCACTGGAGAAGTCCCAGATTAGAATTCACTGTCACTCATCATGGCACTTGGCACCTGAAGACTTGTTCAGTACCCACTTCCTCCCCCAAACTGGAAGTTCTGGGAGGGCAGGGATTTTGCCAATCCCATAGTCCACATCATCCCACGCACTGTTTGGGGCACACAGCCCTGGGGGCTCAGTGAAGGCAGGATGATGGTCTTGGTATGAGTGGGAGGGGGTCTTGGAGCCAACTGCTCTCCCCAAGGCACCTTAGATTTTCCAAAGAGGTCAGAATCCTGGGGGGGGGTTGGGGACCACAGAGCTGCCATCTGAGCTCCCTCTATGGGAGAAGACCCAGGGAGAAGGAGGAAGATGGGAAGAGAGGCTGGGCCTAAGGAGGAGGAGAGCCTAAGAAAAAAGGCAGGAGAAAGCCAAAGATATGAAGGGCGCAAAGCATGGAGCTGATCTCCCTGTGCTATGCAGCTGCTTCCCACTAGCTAGCTATTTTGGGATAGGGAGGGTGGGAGGGAGCTGCAAGAGGGAGGAGATATGGGGATATATGTATACGCATAGCTGATTCACTTTGTTATACAGCAGAAACTAACACACAATTGTAAAGCAATTATCCTCCAATAAAGATGTTAAAAAAAAAAAAAAAGAAGGGCAAGCAGAATGAGAGGGGTGGAGAATTCCAGAGAAAGGGGCAGCTAGGATCAGAAGGAGGTAGGCTGGGGATGGGAGGTTTGAAGAGGAAAGAGAAACCATTCTTTTTGAATGGGTCAGCGTGTGTGTGGTGGGTCTCCCCCAACACACTGATTCCAAGGTGTGGGAAGCTGAGATCGCCTGCCTTGTGCTTGTGTGGTTTTCTCAGTCAGCCCAAGACCCCTGGGAGGAGAGTGGGGGACACCCAGCCAGAGGCTCCCCCAATCAGGAGCACCCACAGTCTATGGTGACCATCCCCAGCACCCTAACTCACTGTTGAGCGGTGGCCCAAGCCCAGCAATGCTCTATCGGGACATGCAATTACAGGGCTTGGGTTACAGTTCCAACATTGGCAAGGGCTCGGTGGCCGGAGATAGGAAGGTGGCACCCGGAAGGGTTGTGTGTGTGCTGAACTGCAGGCTCCCAGCACCACCCCCCAAGGCCAGCTCACAAGGCCTCCATTGTTGGGGGCTGGCTCCCAGCCCATCACCGGCCAGATAGGAGCTGCTGTTCTGACAAGGCAACAAAAGCACACCCCAAGTTCATACAGATGCCGTTACCCCATCCTTATCAGGCGGAGGGAAGGGAGCTAGCAAAGCTAATGTTGATTCAGAGAGAAAAAGGAAAAAGGCATATTAACAATCGTGGCAAAAGTGAGTTCCGGCAGCAGGGGTGAAGACCACGGGTGCTAGTCTGGGGTTTTTATAACGAGCAGCTGGAGGCAGGGGTGGGATGGTGAGGAGTGTCCAGTGGGTGGGGGAGGAGCCCCCCAGTGTGCCCGGCCCTGTGCCGGGGACAGAAGCCAAGCAGGTGCATTCTGCCGCTTAGAACTTGAAGTCTAGTCAGGAAAACAGGGCTCTTTTCTTCACCCAATATAATCAAGGGTCCACCACTTGCAGGCTCTGTTTATAAATGCTGGGGGTTCCCGGGGCTGGCGTTCTAGTGGATCGTACTGGAAAATAAAGAGTCCTGAAGACCAGCACCTAGGAGAGCAGGTCGGGACTCAGACAGAGAGGAGGGGGTCTCGGGGATGGCAGGTCAGCAAAGGCACTGAGGGCTGGGCCTGGGCTGGGGGATGAAGGAGCAGAGCTCCTACCCCGGCTGCCTGCTTCTAGGCAAGGAACCTTGTCTCAATGAGCCAGTTTCTTCTTCTGTAAAATGGGGACAAGAGAAACTACCCAAGGGAATTAACATTGAGAATGGAAAGAGAACCCAGGTAAGCACGGAGCATGGTGGTAAATCACGATAAGCCTTTGGTCAGTCAGATTCACAAGGGTGAGAGAGACGCAGCCACCACGTGCAGGGGGCCGACAGTCAAAAAAGGGAGGTAAGACATGGGAAAGGTGGGGTGGACCCAAGTCAGGGTGGTGGGCTAGGACTGGGTTAGCTGGCAAGGAGTAGGGAAGGCAGCTCTGAGGACAGGAAGAGCGGGAGCAAAGGAATGGCGGCCCAAAGGAGCCCAGCCCATCTGGGGGTGGGAGGTGGTAAGGGCGGGACCATTCACATACCATTGTCCCCTCCCCCATCCCATCCCCAGAGACCCCAGAAGGAGCACACCAAAGATGGTCATTCATGGGGATCACCATTTAAAAATTCTGCTGTGCCCTTTGGGTATGCTTTGAAATATAGATTTGGAAAAAAAGCACTTTGAAGAAAAAGGGCTTCCCTGGTGGCGCAGTGGTTGGGAGTCCACCTGCCGATGCAGGGGACACGGGTTCGTGCCCTGGTCCGGGAAGATTCCACATGCCGCAGAGCGGCTGGGCCCGTGAGCCATGCCTGCGCATCCAGAGCCTGTGCTCCGCAACGGGAGAGGCCACAACAGGGAGAGGCCCACGTACCGCAAAAAAAAAAAAAAAAAAAAAAAAAGATGAAAAGTCCCTAGAAAATGTCAGTCTGTAGAATCTGCTGCCCTTGAAATAGAGACACAGATGTAGAGGACAAAAGTATGGACACCAAGGGGGGAAAGTGGCCGGGGTGGGTGGGTGGTGGTGGGATGAATTGGGAGATTGGGATTGACATATACACACTAATAAGTATAAAATAGATAACTAATAAGAACCAGCTGTACAAAAAAATAAATAAAATTAAATTTAAAAGAATAAAAAACAAAAAAGAATCTGCTTCCCTCAAGGCAGTGAGTAAAGAAGCCCATTCAATGGAGAATGGACTTGATTAAGAGGAAAGGGAATGGACTGCCTGGAAAGTTGGTTGCTGGGGAAACCTGCTATTAGAAAGGGGCCAGGGTTGGGAGGGGGGAAAGCATGTCCTGTGCATGTGTGTCATGCACTAGCAGCAGTCTGAGACCAAGCTGCCACGGGCAGACGCGGCATGGGAGGAACAGAGAGCCTTATTTGTCCACTCGGGCTGCCGTAACAAAGTACTGCAGACTGGGTGTCTTCAACAGCAGACATTTATTTCTCACAGTTCTGGAGGCTGGAAGTTCAAGGTTAAGGTGCCAGCTGATTTGCTTCCTGGTGAGGACTCTCATGGCTTGTAGACGGCTGCCTTCTCTCTGTGTCTTCACATGGCTTTTCCTCTGCGCAGGTGCAGAGTGAGAGAAATCTCTCGTGTCTCTTCCTCTTCTTATAAGGACATCAGTCCTATTGGATTCGGGCATCACCCTCATGACCTCGTTTAACCCTAATTACTTCCTTAGGGGCCCCATTTACAAATACAGAGTCACAATGGGTGGTGAGGGCTTCAGTATATGAATTTGCAGGGAGGGGGGCTCACAAACATTTAATCCATCACAGAGATCTCCTTTAGTCTGCAAGAGGCAAGAGAAAGTAGTGTGCTAGAAAATAAAGTTTTCCCTGGGATTAGCAGAACAGATCACACATTTAGTCCTCCTCTTGGGGCAATTAACGCTGACAGCACAGGAAGAGCTACAAATGGCCCATTACTCCCTGGGAGTACTGAGAACACTTTCCAGAGAAATTCTTACATTGGAATAAGGAAAACAGTTTTTGCATTCATTTGCGAACAGTAGAAACTTAATGATGGAAATACCTGACTGTACCCAGATATTAGTTTTTCTTTAGATCTTAACCATCGGTGAGTAACAAGTCTTTATGATTCTTAGTTTAAGAAAGGTTATAAATACAGGAAATCTCACTGGGATATTAAAAGAGAATGATGTTCCATCTCTTAATTATGAATACCTTAGAAAATCTTGGGACTTCCCTGGCGGTCCAGTGGTTAAGATTCCGCTTTTCCACTGCAGGGGGCAACGGGTTCAATCCCTGGTCAGGGAACTAAGATCCGGCATGCCGCACTGTGTGGCCAAAAAAAAAAAAACCTAACTGGTTGGTCCACATTATATAAATGTTGTTGCTCTTATTTTTCATGTGATGACTGCTGTGTGAATAGCAGGTGTGGTGCTTGCAGGGAAAGAAAAATAAACCTTTACACAGCCAATTATGTGCCTGTTATTTTATTTACATCATCTCATTTAATCCTCCCAACAATCCTGCAAAATTAGCATTAGTCCCATTAATTTGTTGGTTTGTTTGTTTTGAGGTAAGGCTAGGTGGAATTTTCCCCATTTTGCAAAGAGGGGAACTTAGGCTCAGAGAGGTTATGTTAACTCAGTGGAGATTAACCAGCTAGTAAGTGGTAGAGTCAGGATTCGAACTCGGGTGTTTCTAAAGGTGATGTTCATGCTCTTTACATCCTTTGCTGCCCTAGTCTTGCAAGCCCAAACCAATGAGACAATAAGAGATGTCATGCACGCAGGCACCCGGCCACTTCACCCAGCCGTACATGCTCACATGCATGTACACTCAGGTCTGTGTCTGGCCATAGTCCCCTCCCTCACATCCAGCCATGGGTTGGCTAACTAAGTCCCAGCTGAGGTGTCATACAGTGGAAGGGAGGATATCATGGTGGTTCCTGACACAAGGTCAAGGTGACACCTGCCATTTCCCCTTCTGAATGCCAAGCATTCAATCTGTAATTGATTCTGGGTCCTTCTTTGCCTCAGCCTTTTATAGAAAGCATAGGCTACCCATACAGTTGGAGTTTCCTTTGTCTCTACCTGCCCTGTCTTGCATGCTAGCCTTGGCTCTGGCTCCTTCAAATGCCTTCAGTCCTGTCCCAGTTGACCCCCCCGCCGCCGCAGCCGGTAGAGCCATTTAAATGTGGGGCTCCCTGCGCCAGTGCACAGAAGTGCAGCCCGTCTCTCCCGTCCCAGTGCTCACTGTGGCTCCCCACCCCCGCTGAGTTTTTACGACTCATTGTGGACTGAATTTTTGTGTGCCCCCAAAGTTCACATGTCAAAATCCTAACCCTGACAGGATATTATTAGGAGGTGGGGACTTGGGAGGTGATTAAGTCATAAGGGCGGAACGCTCATGAATGGGATTAATGCCCTTATAAAAGAGACCCCAGGGGGCTCCCTCACCCTTCCCACCATGTGAAGACACAGCAAAAAGATGGTCATCTGTGAACTAGGAAGCAGGCTCTCACCAGACACTGAATCTGATGGTGCATTGACCTTGGACTTACCACCTCCAAAACTGTGAGAAATAAATTTCTCTTGTTTATAAGTCACCCAGTCTATGGTATTCTGTTACAGCAGCCTGAACGGACTAAGACAAGTCTTAACTCAAGTACCCTTCCTCCCGGAAGCCTTCTCTGACCTCCCAAGACCAGGGTGGCTTTCCCTTCCCTGGGCACCCATGGCACCCTGAAATTCCCCTATAAGAGCCCCAGCCCTCCTTGTGGTAGGGCTGTATTTACTTGTCAGTCTCGCCCACTACACTGGAAGCTTCCTGAGGGCAGACACTGGCTCTGTCGTCACTGTATCTCCCAAGCACAGCTCACAGTAGGTGCTCAGTTAGGTCCCCACGTTTAGCAAATAAAAATGCAGAATGTCCAGTTAGATTTGAATTTTGGATAAACAATGAATACTACTAATAACAAATACTACTAAGAATGAATAAAAATACTGCATTATTGTGTCTGGTAACCCTATGCTCAATAAGTGTTTATTGTACTCCTTACTATGTGAATGAGCAAAAAGCACAGAGAAAGGAAAAGGTCTTGTCTTTGGAAGAAAGCAAGAAGCATCAGTTTGCCTGGAACATAGCCCTGGTGCAAATCTGTCACAGAGTGAAATGAAAGGAGCCCAGCACGCCTGTGCTCAGAGCAGCACCCGTACCTAGTAAGAAATCCATCACCAGTGATGGAGGGATGCGACAGAACGAACACATTGCAGGGGGGCGAGGGGGGGTTAAGTGCCAGAAAAAAGCAGTGAAGATGTCAAAGCAGAAATGGAGGGCGTGGTGATGGCAGTGGCTGTGGTCACGGAGGCTTTTGAGGGGGTCAAGTGACCAGCAGGCTGCAGCCTCCACATCCTTACAGAGTGGCCATGTCCTGATTCCACGAGCAGCTGAAACTCTCCTCCCAGACATTGTAGGGGTCCGTGCCCATCTCGAGCAGGACAAGTGCAAACCTTGATTCTCCTCTCCCACCCAAAGAGTGGAGGGGGTCCCCCGTCCCTCTGGGGTTCCTGAGGCAGGAGTTACATCCCCCCATCCCCGCCCAGGCTGGAGTTTTCCACGAGCCCCTCATGCAGAACCTGGCCTCTTGGGGAGTCTCCCTAACCCTCTGCAACAGGCGGCTGGGCTCCCAGGCCCCAGGGTGGAGGATTGCAGGGAGAGGGAGGAAATAGGCCCCCTTTGTCCCCTGGGCCTGGCAGCACAGTGGGAGCCTGTGTCACGCCAGCTGCTCTAATGCGGCTCTGACTCTGGTGGACACCAGCCTTGGAGGAGCACGTAGCCTGAGGGACCCCATCTGCTTCACGTCCCTCCGAGTGGGACCTGTGGGCTGGCTGTCTGTGCCTGAGGGACGATCCGTGTCTGGGGGGTGCTGGCTGTCTCTAGGAGTGCGTATACGTGTGTTCACACCGGAAGGTCTGACGGAGGGCAGGCAAGTGCGTGTGCTTGTGTGTCTGCCTGTGGGACACATGCGTGCCTTGGGCTGGCCGCGTGAGTCTGCAAGTAGGCACAGACGCGGGTCTGTGTGCGTGCGCTGAGGACAGGTAATGCTTCTGAGCACGTGGGGGGACACGTGCCGAGGTCTTCTCCCGTTGCCAGAATAGGGAGCCTTTCCCAAGCACCAGGCCAAGGAGGGCAGAACTGGCTGAGAAGCTTCCTTGGAGAGAAGTCCTAGAAGATGGGGACCAAGACTCTGTTCCATTGAAACTTGTGTTCTGCACACACATCCCCTGGGGCTCTGGGTTTGGCTGTTCCCTTCACTTGGCCCCTCCCAGCCTCTCCCTGCACCTGCTTCCCTGCATGCTGGACCATCAGGGACCCTCATCTGGGATGCGGACCCTCAGCCACGTAGCGGCTGGAAGGATGAGAATGGCTGAAGCTCTTCGGGGTTCAGGATGTTCCCCTAAGGGCTGAGCTGCCCAATCTGGCTTTGCTTCCCTCCCACTCCACCCCCCACAAATCAGAGCCCGGCCCACCCAGCCTTCCCTTCCAACCTGGCTGGAATCAGGAAATGAGATTTCAACTCCATTCAACTAAATCCAACAAATATTTACAGAGGAGGTTCTAAGCACAAGGCTCTGTAAAGCTGGAAGCAGTGGGGTGAAGCCCTTTCACCAGGGCCTGCCTCCCAGACGACTCCAGGTTTAGGGTGATAAGGTCCCACTTTAGGGCTTTGCTCCCTACCAACACCCACAGCTGCTGCCTCAACCGTCCCCTCAACCAGCAATTGATGGAGGCCCTGCCTGGTGAGGGTGCACCCGGGAACCTCCCAGAGAAAATGCCCGCAGCACTGGCAGCCCCTTCCCTGCCCCCGGGGGCCCTCTCCCCACCCTCCAGGATCAAAGGACCCCTCCGAGAGGCAGCCAGAGGAGTAGGTGGCAGAGGAGTGGCAGTCCCCTGCCCACTTCAGGAGATAGTACCAGGGACTGAGGGACTTGGGAGTCTGGGTTTTCCTTCTGGTTAAAAGGAAAAGCTATTACTCCCCCAAAGGGGGCCCTCCAGCCTTCAGGGTCCAACCTGCAGGCAGGCGTCTCTCAGCTGATGCCCCAGAAGTCCCTCCCTATATCTTGGTCTCCAAAGTGAAAACTGCAGTATGATCCTTGGAGTGAGGCATAAAAATATTGAGTCGGGTTTTTTTTTTAATCTAGAAATTTAAGACTTACCAAATATTTAATAAATGGGTTGACACTGTGCCCTCCCTCAGTCCCAGTTTCAGATTATCCTGAGTCCCAGAAGGTTCTCTGGGAATCCTAGAGGTGAGGGCCAGCTCCTCTGTGTGGGGCATTTAGGGGACGCCTTCCTACTTTGGCTCCCTGTCAGCACAAGGCTTCATTTGTTCCTAAGTGCTCCAGTGTGCCACCAGTGCGGTTGGTTTTATAAAAGCGATGCCTTATCCTATGATAAACCATAATGGAAAAGAATATATATATATGTGTGTGTGTGTGTATAACTGAGTCACTTTGCTGTACAGCAGAGATAAGCACTTGTAAATCAGCTATACTTCAATAAAAATAAAATAAAATAAAAGCGATGCCTTATCCTATGATAAACCATAATGGAAAAGAATATATATATATATGTGTGTGTGTGTATAACTGAGTCACTTTGCTGTACAGCAGAGATAAGCACTTGTAAATCAGCTATACTTCAATAAAAATAAAATAAAATAAAAGCGATGCCTTAAACCGAAGTATATTTTCATACTTTGTAAAAGAGAAGGGTCTAACAGGAAACTCTTTCTGAACCTGCAGGTCTTCTGGGAATCAAATCTAAGGACAATTTGTGCATTTTTCTTTTACAGAAAGACAAGTATATTCTAGACTCTCTGACCTTTTCTATGACAAGTGTTTATTGGCAGTGTGTGACCCCAGCCAATATTTCAGACAAAAAATGTCCTTCTTATCAACCTGTAGGGAACATTTCAGCAGTGAGTGAGAGAGGCACATCTTTTCAACTAAAATATAGGCTAAGGAGAGAGCATTTTGAAACTGGTTATTTGGAACTGTTTCCATCATAAGGTGATGTTATTCCTGAAAACTAAGTAAATATGTCACCTATTAAAAATTCTATCTACACTACACAATTAAAGAAATAAGCTTGGACAATTTTCCAGAGAGTTTAAGAGAATGTTGAATTGGTTGGCTAAAAATATAAAAACACAAAACCTTCCAATTATTTTGCAAGAATAACCAGGAAAGGTGGAAATTTACTAGCTAAATGTCAAATTAAATTGCACAACGGATGGATGGGAGTGAAATACAAATGCCGTGATTTAATGGGCCCAGCGAATGATGCATGTCTATCATTTGGTGACGTATCTCTTACAGCTGTGGCCATTATGAATATCAAGATTCAAAATGTATAAAGTTAAACATTCACTTAGCAAATGATTCAGCAATCCTACTTCTAGGTATTTACTCAAGAGAAATGTAAACACATGTGCACACAAATACCTGTATGCAAATGTTTATAGCAGCTTTATTCACAATTGCCCTAAACTGGATACAACCCAAATGTCCATCAACTGGTGAATGGATAAACAAACTGGTATGTCCATACAATGGAATACTACTTAGCAATAAAAGGAACAAATTACTCATATATACAACATGCATGAAACTCAAAAGCAATACGCGAAGTGAAAGAAGACAGACACAGAAGATTACATACTGTGATTCCAAATACGTGATATTCTAGAAAAAAGGCAAAAGTATAGGGACAGAAATCAGGCCAGTGATTCCTTGGGGTTGGAAGAGGGGAGTGACTGTAAAAGGGCTTGAGGGAAACTTCTGGGTGATGAAAATATTCTACGTCTTGACTGTGATGGTGGTTACATGCCTCTATATATTTGTCAACACTCATCAAACCATACACTTGTAAAGTGAATTTCACCATACATATATTTCAATAAACCTAATGTTAAAAAAAAACAGTGCTTAGCATATAATGCTACATAAACATTTAATAAAGCAAATATTTTAAAGCATAGAAAAAAATCTATAACCAAAGGGAATTTCCTGGTGGCCCAGTGATTAGGACTTGGTGCTTTCACTGCCCTGACCCGGGTTCAGCTCCTGGTCGGGGAACGGAGATCCCACAAGCCGTGCGGCCAAAATTAAATCAAACAAGGACTTAAAAAAAAAGAAGTATACAACCAAAATATTATCAGGGATAGTCTCTAAGTGGTAAGATTATTGTGATTTTTACTTTTTTCTCTGTGTTTTTTGTATATAAAAGTAAACAGAGGTTTGAAAACTGACTCTAACATTCATACGGAAGTGCCAGGGACCGAGAATCATCAAAACAACTTTTGAAGAGCAAAGTTGGAAAACACTACCTGGTTTCAAAAGTTATTAAAAGGTTACAATAAATCAAGACAGTTTGATATTGGCATAAAAATATACATCAATGGAACAGAATCAAGAGACCAGAAATAGACCCTATACTTCTTTTTAAAAACAGCTTTATTGAGGTGAAATTGACCTAGAAGTATTATCCTATACTTACAGGACAAGTGATTTTTCAACAAAGGCACAAAGGCAATGCAGTCCAAAAAAGATGGTGTTTTCAACAAATACTGCTGGAACAATGACACACCCATAAGCAAAAAGGTCTCTATCTATACTTTGCACCATATACAAAATATAACTCAAAATGGACTATACACTTAACTGTAAGTAAAACATCTAGAAGAAAACCTTTGCAACCATGGAGTAGGCAAAAATTTCTTAGATATAGCACCCAAAGTATGATCCATAAAAGAGTAAATTGATCAATTGGACTTCATCCGAATTAAAAATGTCTGCTCTTAACAGACGCTATTAAGAGAACGCAAAGAGGAACCACAGACTTGGAGAAAGTATTTGCAAATCATATATCTGATAAAGGACTTGTATCCAGAATATATAAAGAACTCTCAAAATGTAATAGTAAGAAAATAATCTAATCAATAACATAAAAGATTTGAGATACCACCAAAAACCTATTGGAATGGCTAAAATAAAGGGACTGACCCTATCAAGTTTTGGCAAGTGCATGGAGGAACTGGAACTTGCATACATCGCTGGTGAAAATGTAAAATGGTACAACCACCAATCACTTTGGAAAACTTGTTGACAGTTTCTTAAAAAGTTAAATATATACCTATCGTGATCCAGCCATTCCACTCCTAGGTATTCACCCAGAGAAATGAAAGCATATGTTTCTCAAAGACTTATTCATGAATGCACATAGTAGCTTTATTTGTAATAACCAAATACTGGAAAGAACCAAAGGTCCATCAACAGGTGACGGGATACATAAACTGTGGTATATCTGTACAATGGAATATTACTCAATATTAACAAAGGATTAACTATTTATATGTGCTGCAACGTGGATGCATCTCAAAAATAATTATGCTGAGAGAAAGAAGTCAGACTAAAAAGAGTACATATGATATGATTCCATTTATATAAAATTCTAGAATATTAAAAAAAAAAAGCAGATCAGTGATTGCCTGGGAATTGGTAGATGGGGAAGGGGTGGGAGAAGAATTACATGAGAGGAGAAACTTTTAGGGTGATGGAAATGTTCGTTTTCTTGCTGTGGTGATGGTTTCAAGGGTGTATAAATATGTCAAAACTTATCGCATTGTATACTTTAAATATGTGCAGTTCACTATAGGTCAATTATAGTTCAATAAAACTATTAAAAATAAACAGATTACTTTTGTAACAATAAATTCCTTAAAGGGTAGAAATAAGAGACTAAAGTCATTATATTATATTATACATATCTTTTTGTGGTTAGTTACTGTGTGGCCCTATTTAATTATTCATATACTGTTTAGAAACTTTGTAATGTAGAGATTATGGGTATACCATTATAGTTCCTTGAGTTTGGTTTTGTGGTCAGTTCTATAAAAATCTGTATGTCAGACCCACGGCCAGGAGCATAATCCTCTTTTATAACATTGTTTCTGTGGGAAAGTCAAAATTGACTTGCATTACATTTACATAGTGCCTTTCCTCTGCCCCCAGGCTCTCTTTTCTCAAATCCATCTTAAACACAGTTGCAGACCTATTAAAAAAAAAAAATTAGATCATGTTACTTCCCTGTTAAACCCCTCCGTGTTTCCAAATAATAAAGTCTAAACTTCATAGCATGACATTCAAGGTCCTTCCCAACTGACTCCATCTAAGTCACCAGTCCCATCTCCCAGAACGGCCTCTCCCTTTATGCATCTTGAGCCGTTTGACAGGTGCTTTCACCGCTTTGAGCCTTTGCTCATACTGTCCAACGTCCAGGTATGTCCTTCCCTTTCGCCTCACTTGTGCATCTGGAAAAATCTCTCACCCTTCAAGATGCATTTTAAATATCATCCCCTCCTGGGAGTCTTCCCAGATTTCCCCAAAACAGAATTAATCACTCTTTTCACTTCACTCCCATAGCACCTTACATATATGTGTACTAGAGCTCTTACTCCACGGTATTGCAGTAATTGAGGTGCTGTATTACTTAGGTTAGAGGCTCAGACGCTACAACAAAAACAAATAAAACCTCCAAATACCAGTGATTTGAGCAAGTTTATTTCTGTCTCACTTAAAAGTCTCAACTGGGGCTTCCCTGGTGGCGCAGTGGTTGGGAGTCCGCCTGCCGATGTGGGGGGCGCGGGTTCGTGCCCTGGTCCGGGAGGATCCCATGTGCCGCGGAGCGGCTGGGCCCATGGGCCATGGCCGCTGGGCCTGTGCGTCGGAGCCTGTGCTCCGCGGCGGAAGAGGCCACAGCAGTGGGAGGCCCGCATACCGCAAAAAAAAAAAGTCCCAACTGGCATGCTGCCTCAGCTCTGCAATGCTGGGATCCAGGCTCCTTCTATCTTGTTGCTCCACCATCCTTAGGGTTTGCAGTCATATGCGTGGACCAACATGACTCTCCAACATGTCTGCCTTCTAGCCATCAAGACAGGGAAAGGGGATGGAGAGAGTGTCTCCTGCCTTTCTATGATATCATCCAGAACTTGTACCATCACTTTATTCACATCCCACTGGCCAGAACTTAGATTTATGGCCACATAAAACTTCAAAGCATCAGGGAAATGCAGTTTTATCCTGGGCGGCCACTTGCTTCACTCTACTTCAGGTGTTATATTATTAGAGAGACAAGGGAAAAATGGATCTTGGGGCAAATTAGCAGTCTCTGCCACAGTTCACCCCTTTGGCCACCTTACTATCTGTGATCACTCTTCTCTTCACACATAAAACACGAACATTGTCTTCCAAGACAAACAACCTCAAACACCAGGTCATCTTGCACCCAACACCTCAATCAGATCTGGATGTGGTTACCTGTGGCCTGGAGAGCAACATGCTTGAAAGACACAACTGGAACTTCCCTGGTAGTGTCGTGGTTAAGAATCCACCTGCCAATGCAGGAGACATGGGTTCGAGCCCTGGTCCGGGAAGATCCCACATGCCACGGAGCAACTAAGCCCGTGAGCCACAACTACTGAGCCCACGTGCCATAACTACTGAAGCCTGTGGGGCTAGAGCCCCTGCTCTGCAACCAGGAAAGCCACCACGATGAGAAGCCCGCGCACCGCAACGAAGAGCAGCCCCCGCTCTCAGCAACTAGAGAAAGCCCGCGTGCAGCAGCAAAGACCCAATGCGGCCAAAAATTAAATAAATGAATAAATAAATAAATTCATATATATAAAAAAAGACACATCTGCATCCCACCATCCTCCAGCAGACAATGATGGAACAAGAACCACATATCACATTTTAAAAACAATTCTTACTCGGAAAATAAAACAATGGGAACTACACAGATGGCCCCAGTCCACAGCAATTACCAAATCATGCTAGTTAGACGTTATAAAGACTCCTGTCCTTCTGTTTTCTAGAAGTAACTCCCTTGTCCACTGTCCTCCTTGGCTCTTGGCTTTGTCCTCTGGGAGACTCTTACTAGGTCACTGACCTCCATAACCATATCTGAAGTGGGCATCAAAGAATATGCCTCCCTCGGGCTCCTGGCCTATTTGCTGAGTCAGTTCCATGTGCAGGTAACTCAGCCAAAGGTCTTGTCCTGACAGAGTTTGTCAGGCTGTATTTTTACTGTCTTCCGTGCTCTGCCCAGACCCCTCTCTCAGCTTCATGGCTGCTATCTTCAGGCCATCTGAGACAATAGGCCAGGGTGGAAAGGGAACACCCTTAATCTGATCTTAGCTGCCGGGCTGGCTCCCACAGTCTGGCAGAGAATTCTCACCTGGGAAAGCTTGAGGAAGGCTCAGGGCCATAGTCTTAACTCCTACTAAGGCTGTCTGTTCAGAGCCAACTTTGGTCACATCTGGGGTGCAGAAGCAGTTGGCATTGCCAACTCTTCGAGGCTCCCAAATTCCAGACTCTGAGTCAATTTAGGTTTCAGGCAACAGGCATAGGTGCCCTCAGCAGAACTGTATTCCCTTCCGTCTCTGCTTGAAAACTGGCTAGGTCTAACCCGAGTTCATCTCTCTTTTCTAGGAATCTGCCCAACGCAGCAAGTAGTCAGGACCTCCCCAGTTCTCAAGTTCTCTACAGGCTCAGAGAGCATGTGGTCTTCCTGTCAAGGTACTGATCAAGATGACAGTTTACTAAATCTTCTGCCAGAGCATAACAAGGGTCCCCAACTTCCCCGTCTGCCTATCTGTGTCTGCCCTACCTGACTGTGAAGCCAGTACCACATAAGGGAGTATTTTTTATGACAGTCCTCTACTTCCAAGTAGTCGAAATCAAATACGGAAAAGATTTTGGCAGCTATAACTGGGAGACCAAACATGACAGCAGCTTCGACAAGATGGAAGTTTATTTCTCTCTCGTGAGAAAATCAAAGCTGGTCTGATGGTTTTACTCTGTGACACTCTGGGCTTCTTTTGCCCTTTTGCTTTCCCGTCCCAGGAGGGTGTCCCCGCCTACAGGATCCAACAGGGTCACCCCCAATTTTCAATTCCAGGGAACAGGAAGGGGGAAAGGGGCTGGGGAGTATGCAATTCAGAAGTTGTACACACCACTCCTGTTCACCTCCCTTTGGCCATGTGGCTACACTGAGTTGCAAGGGAGACCGTGAAAGGCAGGCTTTACTCTGGGCTGATGTGCCCAGCTGAAAACATGGGGGTTCTATCACAACGAGAAAGAAGGGGAGGCAGTGACGTAGGGGACAATTAGTCATGTCGGTCACAGCCTGTCGTCTCTTAAGAGAACTCTCGGAGGGGCAGAGACCTGTCTCACCATCATGACCTGTAGGCACAGCCAAGTGCCCAGCGGGGGGTCAGTGACTACATGTGTTCAACCTCAAGTTTCCCAGACCATAACCCCATCCCATGACGGTAGCCGTCTGTGGCATGATCGTGTTTAAACGGCATCTTCACTGATGTAACCAGGTGCCCCTGGTCTGTGTGTCTTCAAGTTCTCCAGCCTTGTGGAGTCACCTCTCACGCCCTGTATTCCTGAGGGCTTTCTGAGGTGGGCTGCTGGTTTCTCCTGATGCAGCCGGGATGCTACTCTTTTTTTTTTGTTTTTGCGGTACGCGGGCCTCTCACTGTTGTGGCCTCTCCCGTTGCGGAGCACAGGCTCTGGACGCGCAGGCTCAGTGGCCACGGCTCACGGGCCCAGCCGCTCCGTGGCATGTGGGATCTTCCCGGACCGGGGCACGAACCCGTGTCCCCTGCATCGGCAGGCGGACTCTCAGCCACTGCGCCACCAGGGAAGCCCCGGGATGCTACTCTTCATTGTGGCCCTCAACCCTGCGCCTGGCGTCCCGTTTGAGAACTGCCTCTTGCTAAGCTGATGCCAGTCTCTTCCTTCATCCCTGCACAATGTAACAGAACCCAAGGCTCATGGGTGTAGCAGATATTTAATCACATTTAGGAATAATGGACAGTGATTTTAGCATCAGGTGGAAACGACTTCAAATTCAAGGTCACATTCTACATTCTCAAAATGTGTTGGTCACTCCCTACCCGAGGAGCTTCCCCTTGGCAGTATTCCTCTGTTGGCCTCTCCTCTGCCCCACAAGGTATTTTTCAAGCCTCCTCTCCAGACTCCCAACATCACTCTGTTTTCCCCTATTCCTGGGTCCCTTGAGCGCTCCCAGGAACGGTCCTCACAGCATCACAGTTCTGCCCACTTGCTTCAGCTCAGCCTCACCCCTCCAGGCTGCGCTCACAGGCACTCTGTTTTCTAAACTCTAAAGGCCGATCACTGTTTAAGTAAAAGGACCATTAACCCAGAGATTAATCATGCCCTTCCCATAGAAGGCAGAGGAGGCTACAATCCGTGTGAACTTTAGTCACTTTATTTCCTCCCCACTCTAAGTACAAGATCTCATTCGACCCTTGAAACCCCCCTGCGAGGAGAGGTGAGGCCCCTGAGGCCCAGAGGTGTTAAGCCACCGTCCAAGGCCACAGAGCAGCTGAGAGGCAGGGCTGGCCCACACACTGGGCGCCAACGCCCCTGCCTGGGAAGCGTCCAGCATCATCTTGGGTCAACTCGAGTGCTCTGTGACATAAGTCTCATCTCCTCTGTGTGCGGCTCCCAGGGGACGGTGCTCCCTCTCTCCCAGACACCTAGCCAGGCTGGGCCCACAGCAGCCTCGTGTGGGCCCACCTGTCCCGCCAACTGAATGAAACGGTCATTGTGGTGAAAACCACAGGGCAACCTGCCTCAAGGATGCTCTCCTTGCCGCATCCCACTAAGTCCCCCAAACACACCCGTTCGGACTCCAGCCTCGCACTCCCTAATGCCCCGTCCCCGCTCACGGGCAGGGCCAGGGCAGTCCCCACTGGCTGGGGGAGGTGGAGGCCGCAGGTGGGAGGAGGAGGGAAGGGGAGAGGCTGGGGCAGGGGACCAGACTGAATAGCTGCTTTCTTCTCAGAGGCTCCCCCCACCCACAGTGGTCATTGATTAACCCTCCAGACCAGATAACCCCTGTATGGGAGAAAAAAAATGTGTGTTTATCTTGGGTCATAAAACATCAATATTGACTTCTCACAGGTGAAGCCAAAGGGGAAAGGGAGAGGTGGGGTTGAGGAGGGGGGATGAGGCTCGCCACCCCTCCCTCTCAAGGCCTGAGACACACTTGCCTGACACCCAGGGGCTGGCCCACCTGGTCTCCTTCCCTAAGGAGAATACTGGGTGATCGGGCTGCAGTAGCTGAACAAGCTGGATCCCACCCCCTTCCACCTCAAAGGCATCCGCAGGCAGCACCCTCCTCAATTATTCTCCACTCTCTGCTACTCAGGGGGGGCCCGTTCCCCTTCCCGCAGCCCTCCCCCCTGCCCTGACCCCAGGAGATAAGGGAGTGGTACAGGTCACAGGGCTGGAGTCAGACTGCCTCTGCTCTGCTGTTTCCCAACTCTGGGGCTTGGACAGATGACCGGCTTGTGCCCCAGTTTCCTCAACTGTCAGATGGGGGTAGTCACAGCAACCGGTTCAAAGGGCTCTTTAGGAAGATTGACCGAGATCACTTAACTCTTATAAAGAAGCCCTCGGAGCTGGAGCTGCTATCAATAGCATCGCCCTCCCCTTCTCGTTCTCTCTCTGCTGTCCTCCTCTCCCTCCTGTGGCTTGAGATGCCCATCACAAGGTACCTTCGTCCATGCTCCCGGCTGAGGCCTCCCCGACGTGGCTTTGGGGTGAACAGTGCCTGACTCACCCAGGGCCAGAGACCACAGGTGGTCTGACCAGGGCTGGTGGTCCTTAACCCTCTTCCCTCTGGCCCAGAAGGAGTCAACCCAAACATTCTCTCTGGCTGGCATTTTCCATCGGGGGCCTGGGGAAGGGGTCTGTGGCCACGTGCTGTTTGGGATGGGGCCCCTGGGTCTAAGAGTCCAGCTCTGTCCTCCTCAGGGGACCTCACACCTGCCTTCCAGGGCATTCTCTCCATCCTCCATCTCCTTTCTTCTTGGGGTAAAGGTGCTGCCCCTGCCCCGCCCTGTCCTTCTGGAGGGTCACAACTACGAGGCTTCCAGCCACCATGGGCTGGGCCCTCTCTGCACCTCACATGATTCTGGGCTTGGGGAGCAGTGGGGGAGGCATCGGGCTTCTTTGAGCCTCACCTAAGGCCAGGATTCTCTCCTCCCCTGGCCCCAGGTGAGTCTCACCTGATGCTGTGGGAGGCCAAGGCCCCAGCCCTGAGTGCCCTCCATCCAGCTGGCCGGAGGGGGCCCTGTCCCTGGGCACCTGGTCAATTATTAACGCTGAGCAAACTCAGGCCGGCAGGCCTCCCAGCAGGGTCAGGATCAGACAAAGGCCCTGCTGTCTCCCTAAGCTGCCATCTTGGTGGGGGGTTACTGGCCGGTCAGTCACCCCATGGTGGCAACACCCCTGCCTCTCCAGCAGGGCGCTGGAGTGGCTGCCACTCTGCAAGGAATTGGCTAGAGACAGGCCCTGGAAGAAGAAGACGATGGGGTGGGGTTTGGCCACCAGCCTGTTTTTAAGCCTCAGCTTCATATTTCCGAGCAAGCCCGGGATGGGAGCTGGGGAAACGAGGGCCTGCCATGCGGCTCCCCCAGGGCCGTGCTTCTGCAGCTGTCAGCCCCAGGGCTAATGGGGGGGTGACCTGCCTCTGAGAGCAGCTCTCTGCCCTCCCCTCTCTCCCGCCTTCCCCTCGCCCCCCCTTCCTTCCTTAGGAAATCTGTTGAGTGTCTTCTGTGTGCCAAGTCCTTCCTTAGTGTCCCCCACCACCTCTCCCCATCCCCCCAAACTTCCACTCCTTCCTGATGCCTTTGCTTGCACTGTTCCATAATCTTGGAAACCCTTCCTCTTTCTCCATCTGAACCTCCTTCCTCTCTCAAGAAGTCCTCCTTGCCCACCCTGATCCCATCCCCCTGGTTCCTCCTACACTGAAGCTCTTACCTCATCGTGCCCGGGCTGTTTCTCCAGGTGCACCGTGAGCTCCCTCAGGGCTGAGAGCCGTGACTGCCCCCTCTCCCCACCATGGGCAACGAGCACCATTAGTAGGTTTATCAGAAATGTCACCCTCGGCCATAAATCAAGCAAGAAGCTACTTTCTTGCAGAACAGCAACTCGGAGGACAACTTTTACCTCGGTCAGAAAATTCCAGATATACAGCAGAGTCCCAGAGTCAGCCTTGCCAGCCCAGACCTCCCTCCAGCTGGCTGCCCAAGACATCTGAGGACTCTTTATCATCATCCCCTTCCTCCCTCACTTCCAGCCCAGCCTGCGTGCTCCCTAGATTGGGAACAGACGAGGACACTCCTGGCTGACCCTTATGACTGCCCATCGATCCCGTCCTGAGTGCAGGCCCACCGCTCCTGGCCCCTTCCTCCCTGCGGCAGCCCCACGCCCACTGCTGGGGCGCCACCAGCATCCTTTCCTGAGCAGCGACAGAGCAGTTGACAGTGACACCCTTTTCTTGCCTGGTTGTCTTCGCCCCACTTTCTCTGATATCCTCTCATCTCTCCCCCTCTGTTCACACTTCCTCCCTCCCAGCCACTCAGCACCGACCCACCTGCCCCTGCCCAGGTGCAAGTTGAAACAAGAGTTCACATCTAACCCACAGACTCACCATTGCCTACGATACACGGACCACCTAAAAGTTCAAGGTGAGCCAGAGCTATTAGAGAGAGGGCAGCCCATCCTTAGGAAGGCTGAGTGTGACAACTGGCTGCTTATTTAAGGCTGAAATACAACGCAGCAGCCCACCCACCTCCAGCTGAGGTAAGGGAATGGATGGCAGCTTGGGGACAGGTGGTGTGGGCGCCAGGGAGGGGAACTTCTTGCTACCAGGCAGCCCTTCTGTAACATATTCTGCCCTATTGTCTCATAGACGGCCTCGTTCTTATCAAACCAACAGCACCAATTTAAAGGCTAAAAAACACGGCAGCTATCCTTAAGGAATCCCGATCAGGGGAGTGCCAGGCGGGGCACCGTGTATCCCAGGCGGAGATCAGCCAACACACACACCTCTTGCCCCTGCTCTTTTCCCCAGGAGCCCTCATGCCCCTAAGACCCCGTGCTAGGGACTCTGAGGTTCCTTTGGTAGTTTCCCTGGAGGTCTCCCCTTGGTCCTTCTGCCCCGGGCATCCTTGCTTCCCCAACCCATTGCCCTCCTGGGCCCACCCCCAACTCCGCATACCGCCAGCACCAGCTGACACCCGCTCTTTGCCTCGAGTGGGCTGCCCCACCCCAAGCACAGGAAAGGAAGAAGTGGGGAGAGAAAGGGCTCTTCAGGTTTTCCTTCTTGACTAAAGACCTAGAGACTGGGAGATACAAGGCACTGTCATCAGCGGAAGTTTCCCGCCATACTGAAAGCTGCTGTAATTTATTTTGTCATTCGTTCACTCAGAGCGAACGCCCTCTCTACCCTGCCGCTCCTGCCACCATCCTGGTTACCCCCTCCCCTAGTGAGGAGCACTGAGCACCTCCTGAGGACATAAGATGTGCGCAAGCCCTTGGGTGCTGCTCAGGGAAGACCCCCACAGGGACATTCCCACTGGGAAACGCATCCCCCCTGGCTGGGCCTGGAGTTCCCTTATTCTGTGATGATGCCTCCAAGTGAACCAGCTCCCGGACGCTGACCCCAGCTGAAGGCAGAAACGGAGGGTGGGGGACAGCGAGGGAAGCAGGGACGGAGGGGAGAGGCAGCAAGAGGCTGGCCATGAGGCTCAGCCAGTGGGGAGGAGTGAATGCAGCGGCCAGGCACGAGGTGAGGGGCCCAGGGAGCAGCAGACCCTACGGGAGGGAGCAGGACTGGGGTGCCCCCTTCCACCCCCTCCAGCAGCTCCCAGCGCGGGCTCCCGGCCCCTCCCACTCCCAGGCAGGGTTTCCGGGCGGGATCCCTCAGGCCCCTCGGTCACCAATCCCAGCACGATGGCGCCATCTGCTGTGAGGAGGGAGCAGCACGGCTTACTCCTTTAAAGGGTTTGAGAATTTGGGGTGGCAGTAACTCCCATCTCGGGGATCACAGCCTTGGTTCTGGGCCATAGGAAAGAGCCTTCAGTATGGGGCCATCTCCCATCACCCCCAGGCACCTCTCAGGTGGCCAGTGCTCTGGGCGCCCAGAGTCTTTCTTTCTCCTCACTTTCCAGGTGCCCACACCGCTACTCAGGCCCACTTGGATAGGGCTGGAACCCTGCCTGTGTCTCTGGTCTTTGGCTGGACCTCTCCTGACTCACTGACCCCAGCCCAGTGCCTCCTTTCTTCGGGCTGACCTGTGGCCGCAGCCCCCGAGCTGCCTCTCCACCCCAGCACTTCCCAACTCACAGGTCCTCACCACCTTCCAGCTAAAGGCCAGCTTCTACGAGACTGAGCATCCCCCGGCAGGAGGGCAGCAGGCTGGGGTAGGGGTTTGGCCGGGTCCATGTGAGGCCAGGCTGTTGGGGCCACGAGATCTTCTAGAAAGCAGAGGGCTGGGTTTGTGCTCGACCCGAATTAGACAGTTTCTCTGAGATGAGCTGAGACGGCTCAGTCTGTGGTCCGGGCTGCCCCTCAGCCTCTAGGCAGGAGTGGATGCTGCCCAGCCTTCTAAAGGCCTCTTGGGCTCCTTCTCTCCTTTCCACCCCTGCTTCTTCCCCCACAGGCACAGCCCGGGTTAGTGCCCTCTCCTCCTGGACTCTCTCTCTCCAGATCCTCGTTCCCACTGCCCAGACACTCTTTCCAAGTTTCCGAGCAGATCCCTTCATGCCTCTGCTTCAATTCCTGCATAATCTCCCTGTTGCCTTCTGGAAGAACTCCAAACCACCCCGTCTGGCGGGCAGGGCCACATCTCTTCTGGTCCCTCCGGGTTCATCTCTCGACACTCTCCCAGCCGTCCCGCTGAGGCAGTGCCAGGGATGCCTCGTGCTCTGCCACACCTGGGTCTGTGAATGTGCCGGTTTCCCAGCCTAGAACACCCTGCCTTGCTTGGCTTAATCCTCCCCCCTTCAAGAAGCAGCTCAGACCTCACCTCCGGTGAGAAGCCTTTCCTGACAGCCCCCCGACCCTCCCTAAGAAGGTATCCTCCTCGTACATAAACAACCCTCCAGCTCTGACCTCACAAGAACAGGGACCTGGACTTTGTAGCAAACAGGCATGCAGGAATGAATGAATGAACGAATGCATCTGTGGCCAGGGGTGACAGCCAGGAAGATGGCATGCTGACCAACGGAGGACCATGTGGCCCTCTGGGTTTTCTGCCCTCCCCCACCTGCTAAGCCCTGTCTCTCACCTGACCACCCCGTTCCTTGTCTCACTTTTAAGTCCCTCTGGGGCCCTACCCTGCCTCGCGCCCAGAAGCCCCCTGGCAGCCTCTCTCCAGTCTCAGAGTGCCCCCTTCTACACACCCTTGGTTGTCCAGTGAGCACGAATCAGTCCTCTCACTCAGCCAGGATGTGCAGGTTTCCCCATCTGACCGGTCTGCAGGTACCAGGCCTCCTTCCACGAGGAAGAGCCACTTGGGGCAGGACAAGGGGGCAGGGTTTTTCTGCCCATTCCCGGGAAGCCTCCTGCTGCCTGACTGGTCAGCTCATGTTGTCCTCAGAGAGCTCATATCACTTCTCTTGGACCTCAGACGTCGCATTTTGCGGTAGGGACATTTCATCTAGCCTGCAATACCATAACATTTTTGAGAGCAGGGACCATTTGGGAAAGTGTGACTTCTGGGGCCAAGTTGTCATGAAAGACATTGCTCGTTCCCATGACTTATTCTGGAGGAAGTAAGTCATCATGTCATGAGGACACCCAAGCAGCCCTAGAAAGAGATCCATGAGTTGAGGAACTGAGACTCCCTGTCAACAGACAGCACCAGCTTGGCAGGTGGGTCCTAGGATCAGATCCTCCAGCCCCAGTTGAGCCTTTCGATGACCACATCTTGATTGTAACCTCATCAGAGACCCAGAAGCATGTGTGATAATACATGTTTATTTCAGCTAAATTTTGGAATAATTTATTATGCAGAAATAGATAATTAATACAGATTTGATGATTTGATGATTCTCAGCTCCTCAAGGAAAGGTCTGACGGATAGAATTAAAAGTACAGGGGACTTCCCTGGAGGTTCAATCCCTGGTTGGGGAACTAAGATCCCACATGCTGTGGGGCAAATAAGCTCACATGCCACAACTACTGAGCTCGCGCGCCTCAGCTAGAGCCCGCGTGCCGCAAACTGCAGAGCCCATGCGCTCTGGAACCCTCGCGCCACAACTAGAGACAGAAAACCCGCATGCCACAACTAGAGAGAAGCCCGCATGCCTCAGCGAGGAGCCCGCGTGCCGCAACTAAGACCCAAGGCGGCCAAAAATCAATCAATCAATCAAGAAATAATCTTAAAAAAAAAAAGTACACTGTTGCCCCAGCAAACTCGTACAGACATGATTGTGGCAGGGCTGAAAATCACACACTCCTACCCAGATGGGTCAAACCAGAATCATTCTTTTCTTATACTCTTCTCATCTTGATCTGATGATTCCTACTATTGACAAGAGGGGAAAAAAAGAAAAGAAAACAAACAAAAAGAAACCTTTAGACTGCCCCTTAGACGTACCTCCGTTTCTGTATGTTTAACTCAGTCTCCTTTGAGTAAAATTGCTCAGTTTTCACCCCTCCCTCATCTCCTAGCCAAGATAATTTCCTGGTGCAAAGAGACGTTTACGGACCTCATGGTAGTGGGAAGAGGAGGTGGAAGTTCTGAGTGGAGTCCTCTGCATTCTTACAAACACATACAGGTGGGACAGGGCTGGTCCCGCCTGGTCCCTGGGGCTCGCTGGTTGGGGTGAGGAGGGGTGTTGCTGAAGTGTGTGGTCCCCACATGTGGCTGGTGGTACAGATCTTGCCTCTATGGCCGCCGGGACCTAGGATCACCTGGCCGCATTCTTCCCAACCACACCGGAACAAGCAGCGTTCCAAGAAGCCACTTCCCAGACCCCTTTCCTCAGCCATTTGAAACCACCTCCTGGTTGGCACCATGTTGCTTTGGCACCATTTGAATCTCTGCTTTGCAAAGGGGAGTGTCATTAAAATTTCCTCCCCGCTGCAGTCTGAGTCAAGCCCCACCCATCCCTTGCAGCGAGATTTTCCCTCAGAGCTGACTGGGGTTTCTCCCACACCAGCCTCTGAGGTTGAAGGATGGTGCCGCCTTTTTGTTTCTCATGTTCCCTCTTCCTTGGATCCCCCTTTCTGGTCCCATTGCCATCAGAAGCAGCTTCTCTACATCATGTCTGCTTCACCCCTGCTTGAAGCCTTATTTTGAATCCTCCCTCCAGTTCAGTGGGCAATAAGCCTCACTGAGAAGGGCTACAGGAAAACAGTAATCACGGGGAGATAAAAACACATCATTTTACATATCTGCATGCAGAGATCCATAGACACGAATACCAAGACCCTTGCCTATCTAGACGCCCACCACAGACACCCTGGGGTGAAGTGGGACCAGTTCAGGGATTTCTCAGTGGTACCCGAGGAGACCCACTCCTGGATCCTTCCTTTTCATTCTCAATGTTTTTCTCTCCCCATCTCTCAAAGGCCTTGGGAGGGAGGCAACGATACCTCTCTTCAGATCTTCCTAAAGATAAAAATCTGGAGGGGCCCTCCAGCTGGTGGACTTCCACAGCTTAAATGCCTCCTGTTCCTTGAGGCTTCTGGACGCATCCCCTCCGCTGAGCTCCAAATCCCTCCATTGGCTGCGCTGAGACTTTCCTAGCTGATCTCCCAGCGGCTTCTGAAATGCAGCCTGTCCCAAACTGATTCATCCTCTTCCTCAGAAGTACCTGCTCCTCTCTCCCCAAACCCACACGCATCTGGTCCTCTCTTCTCCATAAACAGTTCTCATCCCTCCCTCCCTCCCCCACTGCACTGGATCAGCCCTCATTTTCTGCTTCCCATCTGGGTCTCCTCTCGCCACCTCCCTCCCAGCCCTTCATGGTGACCACAGGACTTTTCTTAATGGGAAATTAGGTCTTAAGCCCTCAAGCTTAAAATTCTTCCCAAACTCCCCAGTGTCTACAGGATAACAACCCTGGCAGAGTGACAAGCTCCTTCCCAATCCGGCCTCCCCTGGCCCTTCTGCTCTGATGTTGACGAGCTACTTCACGGGTCCCCAGACAGACCTGGCTCTCTCTTGATTTGGCCCCTGTCACACCTGGTGTTGGAATGCTCACTCTCTTGAGTGACTGCTGAACCGCTCATTTTTCAAGATCCTGCTTGAGTCACATCCCCTGGGAAAGCGTCCTTCGTCAGACTTAATCACTCCCTTCTCCCGTTACCATGGAACCATATTCAGGTTTCTCCCGGGGTGCCTCTCCCATCCTCCACCATGCAGCCTGGCCACAGCACCGTCGCCTCCCACCTGGACTGTTGTAAGTGTCTCCTGACTGGTCCCCCTGCCCTTGCCCTAGCCCCTTCCAGGCTACTGCAGACACAGCAGCCCAAGCGGTCCTCTGAAAAAGCCAGTCAACACACATCTCCCGGCTTAAAACTCTCCAGCACCTCCCATCTCACTCACCATAAACGCTGGAACCCTACAGTGGCCTCTGAGATCCTCCTGGCCAGGTCCTCCTTACCTCTGGACCTCCAACCCTACTCACCGTTCCCTCTCCACCCCAGACGCACTGGCTTCCTTGCTGCTCCTGAACTCCCGAGGCCGCCTCCTGCCCCCGGGGCCTTTGCACACCCGCCAGAAGCCCATTCTCATCTCCCCTACCAGCTTCAAGTCTTTGTTCCAGTCTCACCTTCTCAGGAAAGTGCACCCTCCCAGCCCTGTGAATACCGCAACCAGCCTGTGCCTCCTGACCCCCCTCACCTGCTCCGTTCTCTTTTCTTATAGCACTTTTCACCTTCTAAACATATTATTTAACTTATTTTTTATTTATTTATTTATTTATTTTGCGGTATGCGGGCCTCTCACCACTGTGGCCTCTCCCACTGCGGAGCACAGGCTCCGGACGCACAGGCTCAGCGGCCATGGCTCACGGGCCCAGCCGCTCCACAGCATGTGGGATCTTCCCGGACCGGGGCACGAACCCGCGTCCCCTGCATCAGCAGGCGGCCTCTCAACCACTGCGTCACCAGGGAAGCCCTATTTTTAATTTTTATAGTCTGTCTCCCCTTCCATAGATGCTATGAGCCTAGAATACTGCTGACACATGGTATACACTCAGTAATCAATCAGTCAGTCAAAGCTGTTGATTGGTGGGCTCCCCCAGCAGTCAGTGAAGCCCTAGAGATGAAATCCATGCTCAGTCACCTTTGGATCCTCAGGGCTTAGCCCACTGCCCTGGCCACAGCGGGTATACAAGAACCATTTATTTATTGAATGAATGAATGATTGAATGAATGGGGTCCTGCCCCTTTGGCTGAGGGAGAAGAGCAGAGGCCTGAGCAGAGACCGCTCCACACAAACCATGCCATTGCCAAGTTGTTCCTGGGCCCCTCCTGTGCCAGGATCTCCAGCCTCTTCCTCCAGAGCCTTGCCTCTGCCCTTTCCCCTTGGGGCCAGGCCCCACTGGCCGTTTGTTTAGAAGGAGGTGATAAGTTAATCTCCACTCAGGTAAGGTTGCCTGAATACTGCCTAAGACCGGATGCTTTCCCAGAAAGGTTATGCATTGCAACCAGGGACAATCCCTTAACACAAAGGACTGGAGCAAAGCGGTGAAACACCAGGTGTTTCAGGCTGTAAAAGACATCTGGGGCCTGGGCCGAGCCTTAAGCCAGCCCTGGGGGGAGCCTGCTGTGGCCTCTGTACAGGGTGCCTTGGCCTTCCTGGGTGTCCTCCAGAGGACAGGGACTTGCTGCTGGGGCTCAGCCCTGAGCTGAGGGGCAGAAACTACACCCCGCCGCCCCCTTACAGAGTGAGAGTGAGAAGGCATGGCAGCCAAGGCCCCAGTCTCCCTCAGCCCCTCCTGTCTCATGCTCCCTCCAGGATCTCAGGGGCTACCCAGGAGGTAAAGTGTGGGGATGAGGCTTGGCTCCCCAGGCCTGGGGCGGACCCCCAACGATGTGGGGCTTGGGGGTTTCAGGCTGTTTTTGTAACCACAGTCACGTGTTCCTTCGTGTAACCTGAGCCCCCTGACACGGCATAAGCCTGCACCCCAGCTCCCGAGCCACATCTGCTTCTCATTTCCGCCCAAAGAAAATGGCCCAATTTCCACGAGTCTCTGGCCCAAGCCAAGCCTGGAGCCTCTCAGCAGCCAACCCCACTCAGCTGGGTTCCATTACTGGGGTGGGGGGTGGAGGCCGACAGCATTAGAGGCAATGGGTGTATCATGGCGCTGGACAGGGGGCCAGGAGGCCAGAGTGCTTGGGGTGGCTCTGTCAAGACCTCGCTGTGTGTCCTTGGGAGAGTCCCTAACCTCTCTGAGCCTCAGCTTTCTCATGAGTAACACATGTGTTACTCTACTGATGGACGTATTATTAGGACTTGGGGACCAAGGTGGCTCTTTAGGGATAAAGACAACAGAATTTCCCCCAAAAACAGAACTGAGAAGGAATTGGCCTGGAAACAGAACCACCGGAGTTGGCCCATGTCAGGAAGCTGGTGGGGTCCAGAGTCACTTCACTACCTGAGCAATGGATTGGGAGACCGACTCCCTTGGTAGTTTGGTAGTTTGGGCCCAAGTCCTTGTGCTGGCAGGCTAACCCCAGTTCTCGGTTCTTGGTCTAACAGCATTTATTAAGCACCTAGGATGCGTCAGGCCCTGGGCAGGGGTTGGGAGACCAAGGTGATAAATACAACTTCAGCTCCTTGTGGGGGGGTGCCTACCAGTAAATAAATAAATAGAGTCCAACCCAGCAGAATGGAAGAGATGGAGTGAGGCCAGAGCTGGAAGTAACACATTCTATTTCGAGACTTTCAGTGGAGACTCTTAACTTTTAAGATGTTCTTAAGTTGATATTTTTTTCTAATAAAATCTACAGCAAACTCCATCCTCCTTCCAACAAAGACCAGGAGGACCTTAACAAGCACCCTCCAGACACCTCCCGTCCTCCACATTCTAAATCCCAAATCAACTCCCTCTGTGGGAGCTTGTCAGTGACTCCACAAAGGGAGGTCCCCTCCTCCCATGCCGCCCTGGAGAGCCCTGGTGTCACCCTGCCACCTTCGCCCTGCATGGGCCATGCCCCACCGTGCCCCTGCTTCCCAGTCACCGGGCAGCACCTGAGCCGAAAGCCACAGAGGGTCTGGTAGAGGCAGAGGAGGGTGCCGCATGAGAGCCTCAGCTTTGCCCCCAGTGCACAGGCACGAACAGCAGGACAAGAGCACTGAGTACAGCTTCTGGGGACATTGTGGGGTTCTCACCCTGTGAACAGGTCCCTGACAGCACCCTAAACCACCCCCTTGGGAGGCCCATTTTGTAGGTGAGGCTCCGAGAGGCTCTGTAATTCGCTCAAGAACAAGAAGTCGGTGGGTCTGGAACCTCATCTTTCTGACCCCAGGACCGGGGATCTCTGCACCCGCTTGGTACTCCTCCTTAGCCTAAGTTAAAAATCCTAGTTCTGTCACTTACTAGGAATGCGACCTTGGGCAAGTTCTCAAAGTCTCAGTTTTCAAAATATGTTTTTTAATAAATCAACTTTATTGAGGGATAATTTACACACAGTAAACGTGCAGATTAAGTGTACAGCTTGATGAATTTTGACGAACGTCTACATGCACGTCACAAACCACACAATCAAGACAAAGAACATTTCCCTCACCGCAGAAAGTCTCTCCTTCTGGGCTCAGTTTTCCCATCCATAAAAGGGGCAGACAAGAGTACCTCTCTCTTGGCGTGTTAGGAAGATCAAATGAGGTAATACTGGCAAGATACTTAGCAAGGCACCTGGCGTGAAGTAAGCACTCACTGAACGTGCATTGCTTTTATGACCTCGTGCTGCATCTTGCCTCCCTGGTCGCCCGCTGGCGGCTCTGGCAGGGATCAGGGCAGGTGCTGAGATGGTGTCTCAAGCCTTCCCAGTGTGAAGGCATCAGACCACCTAAGGGAAGACTTGGGGGGGATGTCCTGGAAGAAACTCAAAACTCCTGTCTGCCCCCAGGAGCCCCGCGGGGCTGAGGACAGAGGAACGGGCCAGCTTTTGCCCTCAGGCTGGCCCGGAAGATAGGTACTCTGTTCTTCTGAGACCTTCCCATGTCTGTCTCAGGCACTGGGGGCAGGGCCAGCTTCATGAGTTTGCAACCTGTCGGTCACTCAGGACTACGTGCTCAGAAGGCCCTGCACTTGGTTTAATGCTCTGATGTCACCTTCTTGCAATCTTTAATCATTTTTGAACAAGGGGCCTTGCGTCTCTATTTTATATCGGGCCCTGCAAATTATGGAGCACGGGATGATGGCAGTGAAGGCGGGGCGAGCTGGCTGGTTTCCTCCCTAGAGAAGCTGGCGCACACCCCCTACACACGCATGCACGCGCACGCGCACACACACACTCACCACACACAGTCACCACTTTCACTGTCCTTTCTCTGCTGCTCCCCACGGCGGGGCAACTGGAGGGCCTGGGTCACACAGAGCCCTCAGCCGCCAGGAGGCACCCACAGAATCTGGCAGCCTGCTCGGCCTGGAACCCCCCTTGGGGACAGCTCCTGTTCACAGGGCCTGTTGGCCAGGCCACCCGAATTCCCATCCTCTGACAGTCCTCTCCACCCGCCTCCGCCCGACTCCGCGGCTCAAGTGTGAAACCACAGCTGGGCACCAGCCAAGGGGGCTTGGGTTTCATCACACTCGACTTCCCACACCTCGGCCAGAGGCCAGGGTCTGATGGGGCCGCTGGCCCGAGGCCTGGGCTTGAAGGCAGAGTAGGGGTAGTTGGTGGGTCCCAGTCCCCTCAGCTTCCTATGCATCCAGAGTGCCCTCTCTCTCAGGCCTCAGTTTCCCCTCCATGTAATCGGACAGGATTCCATAGGACTGGAGCAGATGTCAAGGGGGCAGGGAAGGTAGACCTCAGAGACAAAGGCATTGAGGGAGATTCTAGAACATCACTATGCAGGGCAGTAGTCGCCATGAGCCACAAGTGGCTATCTGAACTTAACTTAAATGAAAGCAAACTTAAATTTCGGTTCCTCAGCCACTCTAGCCACATTGCAAGTGCTCGACAGTGACATGTGGCTTGTGGCTGCCATGTTGGACAGCACAGACATGGAACATTTTCATCAACACAGGAAGTTCTATTGAGATGTGTCTGCCAGTTGGGAAAACCAAGATGCAGGGAATCCTGGTAGCTTTACTGACCCTGGGGGTGGGTGGGCAGAGGGCTATGGGTGGGGTACACTTGAGAAATGCTCTCAGTCGTCTCTGGACCTCAAGAGTGAGGAGATGGACATGCCGTAATGGAGAGTCAGAAGTCAACCTCCAAGGGGCACAGAAACTCTCCAAACTCTCCTAGAGTGGAGAGTGGGTTTCTGGGCCCTTCCTGAGTGACTAGAGGCCCCAGAGAAGAAGGAGGTGGCCAAAGCAGGTGTCCTTCCTAGCAAAGGTCTCCCGGAGCCATTTGCAAGTAAGAAATGTCATCGCTCCCTCCTGCCTCACCTCTAGGCTTGGGAGCACTTACACACTCTAGAACAGTGGTCTCAAACTTTAGCCTGCCTCGGAATCACCTGGAAGCTTGCTAAAGCACAGCTAACTAAATGAAAACTCGAAACACATACACTTTTACTTTGTTTATGAGTCACGCTGAAATACAGATATTTGGGTTCGGTTCACCTGAGAGTTCGTTCTCATTTGGATGTCTGGGTAAATCACTGAAAGATATTGGATTGGTTTCACCTGGGTCCCTTTTATAGCTATCAATGGATGCAACGGAGGGGTGATGTGGAGACCTCAGCAGAGAATGGAGGGGGTCCTCGAAAGGGGAGGGAGGGGGAGGGGGAGGGCTTTGTGCCTCCCCTGCTGCAGTTGCCCTTCCTATGCATTATCTCATCTACTCCTCACAACGTCCTTATAAGTTGGCAAAATGTGCAGCTCCGAGAGGTTACACAACCCCCGCGCAGACGCAGGGTCACGGAGGAATCAGGCTGAACTCTGTTTCTCTTTCCTCCTCTCTCTCCGGCTCTGAATATTTTCAAATGAAATAAGCCTGGGAAGCGGGGAAGGCTGAGAGCTGTGAATACGTTTTGTTGTTTTCTGGGCGCATTCGGCTTTGACAGGAAGCTTGGCCGAGCGCAGGCGTCTGGGCCCTTGCTCTCAATGGTGCTTTTTAGGCATGCCTTACACAGAATGTAAAGAGTCGCCGTTAAAAGCATCAGCAGGCCTTGGTGGCCCACTCAGTCCCTGAGGCCCACGCGCAGCCGGGACAAGGTGGGACTTCCCACCTGCCCTTCCCAGCGCCACCTTCCAAGCATCTGGGGAGGGTGGGGAACCATGGATCCTGAGTCGGGAAACCAAGGCTCAGGGACACCTGAAAGCTGGCCTCTCATTTCAGGAGGACTGTCTTCAGCCTCGGGGGAACTACAATCATATAGCCAGCCGTGAAGATTCTAGAATGACCCTCCTTTGCAGGTGAGGGAACAGAGGTCCCTCCAGAAAATTTTTAAACATCCTCTCCCCAGACCCTCCCTCCCAAGTGGGAATGAAAGTCCCACCTCCTACTTTGTCTCTCCTCCATCCTCTCGCCACAGCTGACCCGTGAGGAAGGCAGGGCGAGGCATGGCCCCATTTTACAGATGGCCAAGGAGATGAAGTGACCGCACAACTCATCACTGGGAGGGCTGTCTGCACCCACCTCCTGGTCACACAGGCGAGCTTTGGCAGACTGCCACCCCCCCACTGCCTCCCAACACACCTCCTGTCTCCTCACCAAGGCCCAGGAGCACCGCTGATTTAGAATTTCCGGCCCTCCTGACAATCTGTGTGCACAAGATGGGCTTTATTTAAACCACTTTGAGAGGGCATCTCCTCTACCCCTTCCTCTGCTTCATTAAGCCACTAATCTGAAGCAGGATAAATCATCGGCATGTAACAACCTGATTACAAACATGTTCCTGATTCCTGTCCCTTCCCTGATGGGAAGCTCATTTCTCAAAGGGTTAATTAACAGCCTTCACACAGGCCGCATTTAGCAACGAGTACAAAGCCGCACACATAAATAACGGCTGGAGCGGAAGAAGAGGGCGCAGATGGTCTGTGACTTTGCTGTCCAGAGTTTTTTAAACCGGTGTGAACCACGTCCTGTCGGGACCCAGGACCGTGAGTCAGGGTCAGGCTTCGAGGTGGGCCAGGCCAGAGACACTGGTGGCCAACTCTGGGCTCTGTTTGAAAGAAAGTCTTAAAGCAAAACAGAGCGCGGAGCCAAGATGTGGGAGAGAGAGGGCGGGCCTGGGCTGGGGAACGGGCCTGCTGACTGACCCGGATGGAGAGGAGCCAGGGGAGAAACCGCACCAGAGACCCAGCTCCCTGCACTTGATGCTGGATTTACCAAGGGGGGCTCCACCCAGAAAGTCAGACCCCGGGGCACAGAGTCCCGCGCAGGCCCTGCAGCCTGGGATGCCAAGAGGGCCCAGGCTAAGAGGAATTGCATGGGGCTGGGAAAAGGGCAGCAGAAAGGACAGCCCTGAGGAAGCTGGGAAAGTTCTGGAAGTGGTACAAACTGGCAGTTTTCTGCCTCCTTTGTCGGTAAGCGAAGGTTCTGTTCCTCTGCAGAGCCTTCAGTTCTCAACTCCCCTGACCACGGGGACACATCTGCGATTTTATCAAGCATCACACTGATTTTATCAGCAGCAACCTAGGACTCACTTTACAGAAATCAGCACTGTTGCAAGGGACCTGAAGCCAAAAAAGAGGAAGACGAAAGCCAAGAAACAGAGGGAACAATGTAAATACACACTGGACATCAATGAAAATGAGAAACAGGAAAAGGCAGAGGGAAGAAGAGGTCAGAACACAAGCTTGCGACATTCTGTCTTTTCCCATTTTCTTTGTTTCTCTGGTTCCTTATGTTCGTCCGCTCAGCCCTTAAGTGGATCCCCCTCGGCTTGAAGAGCCCCCCACCATCCTCACTCAAACTCTCTCTTCCTGGGAGCCATCTGGGGAGGCGGACAGGGGGCACCCAGAGGCTTTCCACCCTGGAGATGAGGGCGCCCCCTGGTGGCAGAGAAGAGCCCTGTCTCAGCGGTAACCCGGCTGCCCTTCCTGACCCAGGGCTGAACCTGCCTGGCTCGGGCCAGGGGCTGTTTCCCAGTGCCAGGCTCAGCGCCCTGGCGGGGTGAGGGAGCAAAGAAAGAGATGGGGGCCACTGGACACTGGCCTAACAGCAGGGCTCTGTGTCCAGGAGTGGCGGTTTCTCCCTGAGTAATTTTCCACAGTTCGCCCTTCTCTCCGTACAGAGTCGTGCTCACAGCGCTCCTGTGGTGGCTGCCATCCTCCAGAGGGTTATTCTGGGCCAATCACCTGCTCAGTGACCCCACCTGCTTTGATTTCTGCCCCCATCACACATGCGGCTTTGCTTCTCAAAGCTCCCACACCCATCTCCAGGATATGGTCCCTCTGGATCCCAAGGTCCCCATCCCACCCCCTCAAGGCCTAGCTCTCTGGTAGTTCTGCGAAATCCCAAAGGCATCACTGTTGCCGGGCTGAGGGCAACATTTCTGTTTTCTCAGAAGGATCAAAGCCCCATCCCAACCCTGCCAGGAGGAAGCAGTTTTGACTCGTGCAAATATCTGCAGTCCATTTGGGATTTGACTTTGGTGAGAAATAAATACACAGCCATCTGAAGATGATGGAAATATGACTTAAGTAACTTTTTGGTCAAGGCTGTTGGGCCACAGCCCAGATGGAAATAAGACCTTGTATCTCAGTCTCCCCCTGCACACTTCTGAAAAAAAGAAAAAGCAGAGGAGAAGAAGAAAAAAAGTTGGTGGAAACCAAAGTTCAAAGTGGAGTGTGCTCTATTTCTTGGCCTGGGAAAGGAAAAGTAAACACCAAACAGCTACTCCATTCAAGCGTGTGTTATCTGGCTCATCCTCGCCAAGAATTCCCTCTCCTCCCTTCTCTGACCGGGAATTACTGTGCCTAGAAACAGCGCCCACGCCCACTCCTAACCCGGGGGCAGGCAGACAATGGGCCAGAAAACCTGGCTGGGCCAAGGCCCCTCCCTGCAGCCCCCAGAGGCTGTAAGATTGGGAAACACAAAGCTATTTTTAATGTCCTATTTGTCTACCAACTGCGGCTCCATGAGCCTGAGAAATGGTATCATTTGTGGGAGATGGCATTGATTTCTTTTTTAACTTGCTCAAAGCCACATTTTCGCAACTTTCAGAAAAGCCAAAAATGCAACTTTCCAAGAGTGACCTCTTCCCTGGCTTGCCCTCCTGCCCTAGGGGAAGGGCTCTCTCAGGTGTACCTGGGAAAGCAGCCCCCTGCTGCTATGCGCTGGTCAGCAGCAGGCATAGATCCAGGGCCGAGGAAATGGAATTAAAGGCCCAGACCTCCTGCAGGAGAGCCAGTGAATGAGGAAGGAGCAACGCAGTGAGAGAGATGTAGGATCAGAGAGGGGTAGGGTCCTCCACCTGTGAGGGAGGCACAGCTCTGCCCTGGGAGGGCCCATTTGATAGAGAGGATAAGCAACCACCTGCCCTGGGGAGCCCCAAAGAGAAAAGGGTGAGAGGTCACACCCAGGAAATGGCTTCCCAATAGCTATCCAGTTCCTCATAACCATGGGTGGAAGCTTTGTGTGGTGGATGTGTCCGGGGGCCGAGGGTGCCCCCAGGTGTGTCTACTAAGCTGAGGCAGACCTTGGACTCTGGGCCGAAAGAATCCAACTGCAATAACGAGAGCCTCTCTGTTCTTGAGTCTTCTAAGGGTTTTGGCTGTGAGGGTACAACCCCACCTGGGCTCCAGAGGCCTCCCCCTACCCGCTGCCAGGACAAAGAGATAGAGAAAGATGGATGGATGGAGAGAAAGAAAGAGATTTGAGTGAGACACAGAAACAGAGGAAACAGAAGCGTCAAGATGCAGAGAGATGGAAAGACAAAGTGAGGAAGAGAGAGGAGGGTTTTCTTTGTTGATACCCACCCCCAGCTGACAACTCAGGACAGATGGAAGGGTGGCCACTCACGAGCACTAGAATAGAGGGACACGCACAGTGGACCATTTCCTTTCTCCACTGGGCCCGTGGCCCATGGCCTAGAGGTGTAGTGAGGGCGAGGAGTCTCCAGCCGCTGCCTGGGCACCAGCCCTACTGACCCTCAAGAAGCTTCTTTCCCGGCTCCTTCCCCGCACCTGGGATGCCCACTCAGCCCACGTTCACTCAGACCTTCCCTCTGCGCACTGGCTGCATGACCTTGAATGGGTCTCTTCACTTCTCAGTTCTCTCATATGCAAAAAAATGATAACACTACCTTCCTCCCTTGGGCGTTTCGAGTATTAATTGACGTAGCACACATGTGCGTGCGCATGTGTGTAAATGCTTCATACGTGCCTGGCACACAGTGCGGGCTTGATAAATGGCAGCTTTAATGCATGTGGCATGCGGTCAATAAATGGTGGCTGTTATTGCTGGGATTCCCGGGAGACAGGCAGGGCTGGGAATGCTGGGGAGGAGAGAGGAGGGCAGGCGGGAGGGAGAGGCAGAGGAGTCCGGCGAGAAGGGGCCAGAGGAAGGCACTGCAGAGTTAGCAGAACCATATGTCCCAAAGCTGGATGGGCCCTGAGTCCACCCTGACCCACCTGTGGCACCCCAGGTGCTGACCCTAACACGGATACTACAAAGGGCCTGAGGGTGTGGGGAGCAGGGCCCCCCTGCTGATGGCTACACGTCCCTGGTTCCTTGGCTCTCCAGGCTGGGAGCGCAGGTCAGCCTCCCACCAAGCCCTGAGCCTCTCCATCCTGGGGAGGTCTTCCCTTTGGTGGGACAGTTTGGATAGTCGAGTGCCCAGAGGAGCAGAACAAGAGCCAGATAGGCCAGCAGGTGACTCAGGGCCTACCCCCAGCCCCCCAGTGCATTTGGGAAGGTCAAGAAACCAAGCAGAGTCCATCATCCTGGCTGATCAGAGAAGCCAATTCTTTGTGAAAAAGGGCTCCCAGCAGTCACTTTAGCTGCCCTGGCGTCACTATAAGGAGTCTGGTCCTTCTGTCCCAGGAAGCCCAGTTCTGGGGAGGGGACAGATCTTCATCCCTCTTTATAACCTTCAAGAAGCACCTCCCCACCACCCACCTAAGCTGACCCAGAGCCTGCTCTGCCTCCACAGCTGCCCCTTGGGGATGCAGGTGCAGCCCCCACCTCCCTCCCAGAGAGGGACCCCAGCAGCAACACTGCCCTGTCCCAGGAGGCAAGTAGACGAAGGGGAGTGAGACGGTGCGGGCTGCCAGGAGGAAGTGTGGAGACCTGAGTCCTGAGTCATAATCCCTTTAAAAAAAGCCGCTCACCCTCTCAGAGCTTTATTTTCCTCCTCCAGAAAATGGGAATAATAATTTTTACATGTTGGGGGTTCGGTGAGACAATGGCACATGTCTAACCACTTACATAACATTCTGACCCATTCCTTTCGTGGGTGGGGAAATAGAGCAATTGGGTGTGTGTTAGTTGGCAGCCTAAAGACTGTGGCTTTCAGCACAGCAGGGTGTTTGCATTCAAACCACCCACTGGGAGGTGGGTAAAATCAAGAGGTGGGTCCTTCCAGAAACTTGAGGCTGCACGGCGGATGAGAGTGCTGTGTCTGGAACCAGATGGCATGTCCCCTGGACTAGGTTAGCTCTCCACCTCAATTTTCTCATCTGTAAGTGGGGACGATAAGAGCGCCCCAGGCATTTAGGTTGATGTGATGATATCCACATGGATCCTTCAGCACAGCATGTAGCAGCAGCAAATACTCAATGCAGGTGGTCAGTGATGGTAAAGGAACAGAGACACCTTCTAGGAACTGACAGGGAGAGATTGCCACGATGGATGTTGAGTGGAAAGCATGGTGTGTGGGATGCTACCATCTGGGCAGGGAGTGGGGAAATCAGACCACATGCCCTATTTGCTTGGATTTACAGAAGGATATTCTGGAAGGATACCTAAGAAACTAGCAAATGGGGTTACCTTGTGTTGGGAAGGTGAAAGGGGATGGGGTGGGAGCAAGGCTTTTGACTGTACACGTCTTCATACAGTTCTGATCCATCAACCATGTGAGTGAATTACCTATTGCAAAATGTTTTGAGCTAACAAAAGCGTGACCTACTGGTATTACTCTGTCTGAGCTTCAGTTTCTTCCCTAAACGAGGATGGTGATTTATGCCTCACCCGCCTAACTAGGGTTTTGTAGCAATTCAGACAGAAAGTGAATACACAAGTGCCCTGAGAAAGAGGCTGGGATGGTGACGCTGAGGAGGAGTGCAGGGATGGGAGGCCCCCAGTGGGAGAATCACCGAGCCATTGTCCCAGGAGCTGAGCCTCAGTAAAGTTGACACGCCAGCTGGACACGTTTTGCTCTGGCCTCAACCCTTGGCCTCTTTCCTCAAACATCCGTGGTCCAAAGGAGGCCCCTCGTCCTGCCAAAAATTCCAGGGGAGGTGGCTGCGGGTGGGTGGGGCCAGGGGGAGGGCTCATGGGCACCTGCACGTGACCCTTGACAGCTGGCCAGAGCTGTTGGGAGTAGGAAGGGGTCCTGGGAATGGAGTCGTGAGATGGAGGAGACACTGCCAAGGAAAAAGAGAGACTCTGCCCAGCAACAGCACAGAGCGGCTGGACCTCACCAAGGGTGTGGCTTGTGTTGCCTGGTCCTGGGCTCGGTGAAAGGAGAAGGGGGGAGTCATCTCACTTATCACACCCTCACAACCATTCTATGCCGTAGACTGGATTACCCTTCAGATGAGGAAACTGAGGCTCAGAGACTTGCAGGTATGTTTACAGCCAGCCACTAAGTAGCTCGGATCCAGACCCAGGCAGCGTGGCTCCATCTCAGCACCACCACATCCTACCTCATCACCCCAGACTAGGGCTGCCCGCCTTCCAGGGGACCCCGTTTACAGCAGAACAGAAATTACCAGCGCTTAGCTCAGAAATTGCAGCAGCAGCAGCATCTGTGGCCAAAGAGTCCCTCCTCCAGGAGGTTTCCACACTAGTTAGATACCCAGAGCCCGCAGGCAAAGCCTGGGAGGGGCCGGGCTTGGGAATCCCTCCGGATCTCATGCCCCTGAAACTTCAGGAGCACAAGGAGGAGAGAATGAAAGCACTTTTCATGGGATTCCAACAGGAAAACCACGAGAACATTCCTGCTCGTGGGATTCCAGCTGGGAGCCAGAGTCCATGCTCCCTGATAAGGAGGCTGGCCAAGGGGGGGAGGGGAGGGCTTGCCCCGCCCTCATCAGCGGTCCCCAGCCCCTCAGACACATTCAAAGATTCCTCTGGCCTCTCCGGGATTGGATGGGCCATTCAGGAACCGGCTTGCTCGGCTCCCAGCCCTCCTGCCTTTGCTCCTGCCACCAGCTTCCATGCAGAACTCACAGCCCCCTGCCCCTCCAAGGGTCTTCGTAATCAGGGTGAGGACTTGCAAGCATGTAACTAAAAACTATCTTCAACTTAACTGCTTCTTGAGATGCCTCAGTCGACAGTCAGTTGCACCTGAAGACATATGGGACACACACCTGATTCTGCCCACCCTCCTCCAAGTAGCTATGGTGCCCCGGCATCAGGAAGCTGCCTGAAGCTACATACTGGGAAGGGCCCTGAGGAACAGGACAGGTTCTTGACCTCAAGAGACTTCCACTCTAGTGGAGGAGCTGAGAGGCACTCCAACAGGAAGTGCTTTTAGCGTGCTGCAAGAGACATGACCATTAACCCCAGGCGTCATCAAAGTAAGCCATGTTTATGAAGTACCTACCTCGTGCCAGGCACTGTGTTAGGCTTCAAGGCAGAGTGACATAGTTTGTCCTCCAAAAAACTATGGCCTAATGGGAGAGACCCCCAAATAAATGGCTATATCACAATGAGAGAAAAGTTACAATCAAGGTTCACTCAGGATGCAGAGAGAGGGGGGAGATCAGGGAAGGCTTCCTGGAGGAAGTATGCTCAAACGTGCTGAAGAGCTCAGCTGGAAGTGCAGTGGGACTTCAGGGGTGGGTTGGGAGGTGGCAGGTTTGATGGAAACCTCAGTAATGATGGTTAGGATCTGGTTCATGAAACAGTGATAAGACCTTAATAAAGGCAGGGAGGGAGCATGGAAGAGTAGGTTTTGGACACAGGACAGCAGACGCAGACACCAGATGGGTGGATCTGAAGGGGAGGGTTGGAAAGGACAGAGGTCCGGGAGAGCCAGAGGGGCTGTGGGTCAAGTTGAGATGTGTTCCTTCACTCAGTGAGGGAGAGAGAGTCAGCGAATGAGGGCATGGGAGAGGGTTGCCCTCAGGAAGACAGGAGGGAATCCAGGCTTTGAGGGGGTCTCAGAGCACTGCGAGGGAAGAGTGTGACATTTGGAAAATGAAAGAAATTCAGAGTGAGATCCCTGGGCCTCTTCATCTGCAACTATCCAGACACCCCAGTCCCACATCATGGGGTGGAATGTTATGTCCCATACGAGGCCCCGGGGCCCATCCAGGCAGGCTGCCAGGGACACGGAGAAGCTGTGGCCAAGGTAGGAGGGAATGGGTCCTACAACACGCCATCCAGCCCGTTACCAGGAGAGGCCAGGGGCAGGAATCTGGGGGTCAGGATTAAGGGAAAGCAGAAGTGGCGAACCAGAGATGAGGGTAGGAACACACATGGCAGCGTCAAGGTGGGGGGCCACAAGCTGAAAGCCCACAACCAGGGTCGGGATGGGAGAGGGACAGACCTGCCAGCAGAAGGCAGGAGGGGGCCTGTGGGCCTGAACTAAGTCAGGATGGGGGGCCGGGGGCGGGGGGCCGTGGTGGGCGGTGTCTAAAGCAGGGGTGTGCTGGAGCAGGCTCCTATGGGCTCCAAGAGCCGATTGTTAAATGCCAGTAATTCTGCAAGCAAGTTGTTTAAGTGTTGGCGAAATGAGCCACGGCGCATTTACACCATGGAAATCAGCAAATGCTACAGATCTGGGCTACTTGTTTTCCACTCGCAGAAAGATGGCCGAGACCAGGGTTCTGGCCTTCCCCCACCGTGTGGTTTTGTGCTGCTGTGGCCTCATCTGTAAATGACAGTTCTCAGCCCTGCCGACCATGAAGGACTGCTGGAGGGTCATATAAGAAAGTGTAGCTGGATGTGCTCTGTAGGCCAAAGCGTTGCAGAGAGAGAGAGAGAGAGAGAAAATCGCAAGTGGATTTCCTAGCCTCTCCCTGGATATCTGATCTAAATTTAGGTCCTTTTAGTCTATGTTGAATCCCAGCCACTGCCTTTCCTTCCTTCCTGCAGGCTCTCTGGAGACAGCCATAAGGAAGTCCCTGCTGGAAGGCGGCTGCCCTTTGTTGTTCCACCTGCGAGTTTGCATGTGTGCTTTCTGGTCAAAGTCCCCCCAAACCTTCCCTGTCCCTCCCCCAACTACCCCTTCCCTCATGCTCAGAAAGTTTCAGTGGCTCCCTACTCCTCTCCTGGTGTTCCAGAGGCCCCACCCCTGCCCCAGGTCTACCCCCTGAGAGGACATGTCCTTTCACATCAGGACACCTCAGGCAAGTTCTTAACCTCTTTAGGTCTCATCTGTACTCTCAGGGTAATGTCTATAAGAGAGCCTGTGTGTTTTTCTGCAAGCAATAGAAACTGACTAACAGGGACTTCAACCATAAGAGAGTTGCTTACTAAGAAGTCTAGAGGTAGGCAGTTATCAAGCTGGCTTCGCAACTTCAAGATGCCAGGGCTCTGGGTCAGGGTCCAAGTTCTCTCTATATTCTCCCTTACAGTTGCAAGATGGCTGCCACAGCTCCAGATATCACATCTTAAGACTTCCTCCAAAGTCAGGATGTAGGGTGATGGTCAAAGTGGAAAGAGCTCTCTTCATGTGCTTTTCTTATTTGATCAAGGATGAAAAATCTTTCTCAGAAGCTTTTCCGTTGCCATTCCCCACAACTCCAGGCAAAATTTTCTTACGTCTTGTTAGCCAGAACTGGGTTATGTGACCATTTCATGCCCCAAAAGAGGCTGGAAAAGTGTCACTTTTTCAGCCTCTAAGGTTGGAAGAGGGCAGGGGGCGGGGGGGAAGAAGTTGAGAATGGCCTTTGGGTGGTCAATTAGCGTGGTGTTTAGAGCGTAGCTGAAGATCAGACACGATGGCCATGAATGTCCTCCCTGTTGTTAGGAGGGCTCACAACCTCCCAGACCCCTGCTCTGCCCCGCAACTTGTCACCCCTGGGGCTGTAGGGGCATCGTCTCCCCTAGGGGGGCTATTCATCTTCCTCTGAAACAACAGTGAGTGAACAGGCTCAACTCCAACTAAGCAGTCGCAGGGCCAATTGTATCGATGATTCCAGGAGAAGAAGGGAGGTCTGAGTCTTGTCACAGACAATCAACAAGTCTGTATTGGCCTCTCTGTGTGCCCAGCCCAGGGTGGCTAGAACCTGTCCATTGTGTGGTAATCATCTGGGTAATGTGTAATGTATACATTCAAGCCTGCGCTGCAGACCAATGACATCAGACCACTGCTGGGGGCGCCTCTGGGCTTCCCCGTTCAGGTTTCAGTTCCCCAACTTCTTAGCATCTCAGAGACTCTTGGATTCCCTGTCACTCCCAAGGCTGCCTTACCTTCCATTCCTCCCCAGCGGATGGCGCAGCAACAACCTGCCTGGTCTCTAGGCTTTTCCTTCCCTGGCACGACACTGGCAATAACCCTGGGGTCCCAACTGGATCTTCCCCCAAAGAGTCTCCAGCAGGAATCGGGCTCCCAGATGGGGATCACAGTGAGGGGCAGAGACTGGTTGGAGGAGAGCGGGAGAGAAGAGCCACTCATACCCACGTTAGGTGTGCTGGCTGCTCCTGAAGGCAAGTCCCTTGTTTTTTGCCAAATTTCAATTGATGAGAACGAGGAGAAACATGGTTACGCAGGAAGTATATGAAAGCTGAGGGAGAAAGTTGCATCCCTTGGAGATCAAAACTCACAGAGATTACACAGAACACTAGAGTTAGGAGAACTGCAAATTTTGCAAAAATACCTCCCAAAGAATGGTGGAAATTTAGAGGAATAGCTATGAACACAGGCTTTGGGGCCTGACACGTTTTGGTTCAAATTCTAGTTCTGCTGCTATTAGCTGAGTGATGTTTACATCAATCAGGATAGGCTAAGTTATGCTGCAGGAACAAATAACCCCCAAATCTCAGTGGCTTAAAACAAGAAAGGTCTGCTCACGGACACAAAGCCTTGCTACATGTCTAGGTGGCTCGGTGCAGCTGCCCTCCATGTGAAGACCCTGTGGTGCCCCTCCAGATTGACACGGCCTTCTTCGACCACTGTGGAGAGGGGAGAAAACTGGGGGTCGAGCACAAGCGATTCAGTGCTGCCACTGGGAGGTGACCCATATCAGGTCCATTCACATGAAAGTCACACGACCTCATTTAACTTCAAGAGGACTGGGAAGCACCATCCTCCCACGTTCCGGGAAGGAGAGGGGAACTAGGTGCTGGTGAGCAATAATAATGTCCTCCATGACTTTGGACAAGTAAATGAACCTGTTTCCACATCAGTTTGCTCATCTGTAAAATGGAGGTAATGATATTTACCTTAGAAGGTTGTTGTGAGGATTGAATAAGATCATCTAGGCTGGCTATTCCAAGTGCGCAGCCCTCTTGACAAATTGATTGGTTCGGGACACATCCCAGTGATACCAATCAGGGTTTTGCTTAAGATTTCTTTATGGATGTCAGAGAGAGTTTCTCTACCTCCGAGATACTGAACGGTGAGGATCAAGAGGGCCCGAAGCTCTTGCACATAATAAGCGATTCTTATAATTTGTCTTGATAGAAAATAAGTTCCAAGAACTGTGAGAGTCCCCGAACTCCATTTAACCGTAAGACTAAACTGCACCTAAGGAGGTTTCCTAAAGCAACTCCCTCATTCAGTAAAAAATATCATTTACTCCCATGGAATTGACGAAATTCAGTTAAACGGATTCAAGGAGCCCAGTAATTTCCCTTCATAATGTGTAACAATTTGTAATTAAATATAGAGGTTAATCACGCCACAAAATTTACGGTGCAAGAAACGTTGCATTTTAAAATTTCCCCAAATAGGTTACATCTTGCTAAAACCTGCATTTGTCATGATGATAGATAAGTTATCGAAGGACCCCAGGCTATGCCTGGCCCATGAAGATTGATGGCGGGGGCTTAATCGTCAATCCACGGTTGTCCCTGCTGTCGCCCACATGGTCCCTGCAGAGGAGGTACCTTGATTCTGAGGCAGACTTGGCCTGGAGACCTTTCTCAAGGTCCCTGAGCCTCAGCACCTGGGGTCCAGTTCTCGTAGGCACAGAACAGCCCCTCTCCCATCCAGCAATTCTTGGGGGCCGATCTCTGGTGTTCACACCCCACAGAACCTCCAACCCTTCTCTTCTTCAGTCCAAGAAGGCCCACACTCCCCAAAGGCCATGCCCCTCTCCTGGCCCTACCGACAGATTCCCCATTTAACCACCTGATGGGCACAGGCCCTCCAAATCACAGGGCAGCCCACCCCAGCCTGGCAACTTCTCCATTTGGCCGGAAACACAGACCAAAGACTGTTATTTCCCTCATGCTGATAAGGAAAGCTCAAACCTCAAGAACTCAAAAGCTGGGCTTTCCAGACATGTAAAGGAAAAGGCACACACTCCCTCTTCTATCCTGATAAGCCAGCAACCTAAAAAGTAGAAAAATGAGACCCCATTTCTCGACAGGTTGTTCTCCGACTTTACACTGGCATCTGTGTGTGGGGACAGGAGGTCCTAGCATCTCGTGTCTAATGTGCTCACCATTTACCCCAGCCTCTGGCTCACAACATGAGCTGTAGGTCTCAATACATATTGGCTCAATAATTACTTATTAATCAGAACTCTCTCAGTGCTAGGTGACAGAAATTCAAACTGAATCAATTTTATAAAAAAGGTCATTGGCTCTTGCAACTGGGAAAACTGAAGGCAGGCCTGGCTTCTGTGAAGATTGCAATGATGCAGAGTTGGATCTTCTCTCTGGCCCTTTGGCCTACTTTCCTCGATGTGTTGGCTTCATTCTGCCAACAGCTTCTTCTTGTGTCCTTGGGCAATGGCTCCAGCAGCCTCAGGCTCTCATCAGTCAGTACCTCCTCAACACTCAGGATCTCAGTGGAGGAGAGACTCTCTTTCCAGCATCCAAAGCCTGAATCTTAAGTGAGACCGATTGCATTATGTATCTACCCCTGAACCAATCACTTGGCCAAGAGGATGGTGTACGCCAATGGCCACTGGATCACATGCCCGCCTCTGGGTGGTGGTGAAGAGACCCCATAAGAAATAACTTCACCGAGAAGAGGGGTGGCTCCTCTAATAAAAATGCGAGCTATGACCAAGAAAAGAGAGAATGGTGCTGCACAGGCAGACAGAAACAGCAAGCATCCCCGACACATAGTGTTGGGAGCTGAAGCTGGTGGGACATGTATTCAGTTAGTTTCAGTCATGGTGAGTATATCAATTAGGGTGAATTAGCTGCTGTAACAACCTCCAAATCCCAATGATTTAACACACCAGACTCACTCACATCACAGTCCAAAGCAGGGTGTTGAGGTGCTCTTCATGCGGTCATCTAGGGACCCTTGTTTTATTGCCTTCCTCATCCTCCAGGGCTCTAGAGTCCTCTAGAGTTCTAGTTGCACAGATGGGGAAAAGGGGAGTGCACAGAAGTACATACAGGAAGTTTTTAGGGGTTAGGCCTGGAGTTAGTATACATCACTCTGGCCGGATATCCATTGGCCAGAACTTGGTAACTGCACATACTAATTGCAAAGGAGGCTGGAAAACGTGCTCAGGAAGAAGAGTACACGGCATTTGGAGAGTTCATAGGCTCTGCCCAATTGAGAGAGGGCCCCTCACAGGACCAAGGTGGGGTTTGGGAGGAGGTGGGGCAGGAGGGAAGGGTGAGTTGGGCCTGGAACTGAAGGCTGCCAGCCTGTGCCCTCCAGATTTTTCACCCTGGGCAGGTCACTCTCCCTCTCTGAGCCTCAGTCTCCCCATCTGTCAAATATAACCCCCTTTAAAACGCTATGCAAGCAGTTTTTGCTTCTATGATTTACCCCCTGCCTAAAGCCTCCATAGCCTTTCCCAGCAGAGTTTCTAAGATCTTATAACTCTGACCTTCCCTTTAATTTCACTACATCCCCCCATCCAAGTCCTTCTTTTCCCCCTTCTCTGCTTTATTTTTCTCCATAGCACCTATTATCACCTGATATACCAAGTGTTTTTCTCATTCGTTCACCATCCCCCTGCACGAGAATATAAGCTCCAAGAGGGCACAAATTTCTGTGTTTAGTTCACTGCTGTATCCCAAGTACCTAGAAAGTGCTTGGCATATTGTATGTACTTAGTAAATATGTGCTGAATGAATGAAATTTAAAACTTTTCTCAGAAGAGAGGGTTGTCTAAAATTCATAACAGAGCAACACTGCCATCTGGTGCCAGACACTTGAATTGCAAGCACATAGTCTGGGTGGTTGGGGGCTGGGGGACAGAATCCAGGGACAAGACTTGTCAAATCAACCCTACTTCATTGCTTCAAACACCACGGTCTGACTTTGGGTGTTTGGATGGCTCAACAGGCCCATAGGGTCTGATTTTCTGTCCCATGAGTGCTTCCCTCCTGATCACTAGATGTGACCTCACTAACCATTCATAAGGCCCTCAGATGCACTAGGCACTCAATGCTTGCTCTGACACGGCTAAAATATGGGCAGCGCTATATTCAGAAGATGAAAGCTCAGAAAACAAGACTCCAGTCCTGAGAGAGGATGAGAGAATACATGAGGTGAGACCAGTAAGAAGGACCAAAGCAAGAAGAAAAAGCCACTGGGAGAAGCCAGGACACTAGGCCCTACCTCAAACCTGACCTTGAATTCACTTTGGTTTCCTCATTTGTAAGATGATGGCGATGGACTAGATGAGCCCTAGCGCATACAGGTAGGTAGCCCAGCCCTAAAGTCCTTGAGAAGGCACAGAGAGGGTCATGGGTGGCTCCAATCTCTAGAGTTAACATCTAGCAAGAGAGGTAAGTGACTCGTCCCCCGGTCAGAAGCTGGTGTCCTCAGTTGGACACCAACTGGGGGTCTCCTCATTACCAGGCAATTGTCTCAGTGCTGTGGAGGGCCTCTCCTCTCCAGGGGAGGACTTGGCTGTTTAACTCAGTTTCCCTCTCAGAACCTCACCCAGACTTTGGCCCAGCCTTGGTGGGTGTGGCCCAGTGCCCTTAGTGCCATGGCAACCAGGAGCCCACTCCCTGCTCCCCCCTGACCCCGACACACACACACACACACACACACACACACACACACACACACCATGTTTTGTTTGCATTACTCCTTTCAACAGCCTGAGGATTCAGTCCAGCTGATCTCTGATTTCCTTCAGCAAGGTTTGCTCCTCCAGTTCCCTCATTTGGGTTGGCTGCCTTGGGGGATGAAGGGAAGTGGCTCTAGATGGACTTCCGCCCCTCCTTCCATAGCCTTGCCCATCGGCACGGAGCAGCCTAGGTGACTCTGCTGATATCCATGGACCTTTCCTTCTGGCTTCTGCCACAGCTCAGTCCAGCCCAGATATATGGAGCACCTTCCAGGAGTGTGTGGGATTTTGAGATAGCTTGGGCCTCTGATGCCAAAGGGCCGCATGGGGGACACAGCACACACAGAACAGCAAGCAAGCCATGACAGTGCATGTGTGAGCAAGTGTCAAAGCAGGGGGCTCAGGCTGAAGGGAGAGTGGACTGGGAAGTCTTTCTGGAGGAGGTAGGACTCCTATGGCCTTTTTTGTAATAGTTTTTTTAAATTTTATTTATTTATTTATTCACCTATTTATTTATTTGGCTGCGCTGGGTCTTTGTTGCTGCACGTGGGCTTTCTCTAGCGAGCGGGGGCTACTCCTCGTCACAGTGTGCGGGCTTCTCATTGTGGTGGCTTCTCTTGTTGCAGAGCATGGGCTCTAGGCACGCGGGCTTCAGTAGTTGTGGCACGCATGCTCAGTAGTTGTGGCTCGCGAGCTCAAGAGCACAGGCTCAGTAGTTGTGGCGCACGGGCTTTGTTGCTCCACGGCATGTGGGATCTTCCCAGACCAGGGCTCAAACCTGTGTCCCCTTCATTGGCAGGCGGATTCTTAACCACTGCACCACTAGGGAAGTCCCTCCTATGGCCTTTAAGTTCAGAGAGTATCTGAGACCTTGGGAGCAACCACCTTGTCCCAGCAAACCTTAGCATCTAGAGTCAGGGGGAGGGACAACTGTGAGCACCTCCTCCCTCCCCACCATGGGTGTTATTGAGATATAGTCCTGGCCACCTCATGACACTGGGGCATCTGGATGCCCAGAACAACTTAGGGGCCCCACCATTCTCCTCCCTCCATCCTCCTCCTCCTCTGCTTCCCCTGCCACCACCAGAGACTCCTCTCCTCTTGGTTTATTCAGGGTCCTTGCTCTACCTACTGCCTTCTCTCCCTGTCTGTGCTCTGCTTCTGCTGCCCCTCCCATCTGGCAAGTCCTCCTACTTACTCCTAGGAGCTAATGGAATAATAGGCAGATCATCTGTAGTCAGCTCAGCATCACTACCACCCCACCTTAGGTCTCCTCTGTGGCACTGAGAAAGGCTGGGAACTACAATTCCCAGAATCCCCTTGATTGTATGGTTCCATCTCGGAAACACTAAGGAGAAGCTCTGGTCCAATATCTGTCATATTTGTAAGAAAAGAAGAGGTCATGATTAAATCTAAATGCAAATCAAGAGTTTTCTATGAAAATTTAGCAGCCAAACTGACACATGCTATGAGTGTAAAATACATTCCAGATTTTGAAGACTTTGTACCCCAAAGTGTAAAATACGTCATTAATAATTTGCATATTGGTTCCATGTATTTTTGATATACTGAGTTAAATAAAATACGAATTTTGCCTGTTTCTTTGTACTTTGTTAATGTACAAAAAAGCACTGAAATTCTTAAATTACGTATGTAGCTCACATTATATTTCTATTGGGAAGAACTGGTTTAAAATGTGTGGAAAGTGGATGGAAAATAAACACACAAAACACTGCATAGATGCATGAGACAATGAACAATGTCACAATGTTGAATGTGGATTAATGTCACACGAGAGAGACGCAGATGCTCAAAGGAGAAAAAGAGGTCCCCGAGGACCGCTGGGCAGGGAAGGGAGGTGGTGACGGCAGGACCACCGGGAGGATGCGGACCAGGCAAGGGTGTTGGGGCCATTCCAGGCAGTGGATTCAACATGCTAAGGGAGGAATAACTCAGGTATGGCAAGATGCAAAGGCCTTGGGGTCTCAAGCAAATGTGAAGGAAGGGTCGTTGTTTCCACCTGTGTCTTCAGTCACCCCTCCATTCATTCCACCCTGTGGCTAGAGTGCTGGGGAGGGAGAGAGGCAGGTAGGAAGGTCCTGAGCTGTGTGCTACGAACATGGGTACCATCACCTAGGGCACCAAAAGGGTCTTTGAACACCAGGTCACAGTGCAAACTCAAACCCAGATCCAAACACCTCCTCGGCTTTGTCTAGAGTGGGTTCCCTGAGGGACCAGGTTTTTCAGGGGTGCTGGGGTCAGGGTCCAAGCTCCAGCAGGGCAGGATGCTCTACCCAGGTCCCAACCCAAGCAGCCCCATGCCAAGCAGGTTCCTGGGGCGAGTCAGAGGGGGAACACATGCTCCAGTCTGAGATGAACTCACTCCATCTAGGCAACATGGAGTTTGGTGGAATGAGGCCGTGGGGACAGAAACACGAAGCCCACGGCTTGAAAGTGCTTGCATTTGCATTTTGCAGAATTTCTGGCATGGCTGTCCCTGATCAGAAGCAAGATCTTTCTGAGAAAAGCTGGGACCTCTGTGGTCCTGGCCTGGTCCTGAGGGACTGGCCGCCTGGAGCCGGGGGAGGAGCTGGAGCTGAATCCAAGTTGGATGTTGAGTCATTTCAGGAAGGGCCGCTGTGGTTTCCAGCCCAGGCCAGAAGATAGGCCCAGAGACTGGACCCAGAGGAGCGGCACGGCCAGCCAGACAAGAGGGGGCGCCAGAGCGTCCACTGCAGCACAACCAAGATCAGGTAGCACCGTGGCCTCAAAAAAGCGCTGATCCCCAAACCCTTGGACAGGCCTCCTTGTTGGGAGATCTTTGAAAACAGGAGAACTTTCCCACCATTGCCTCAAGGGACCTTCACTCTTGGTTCCAGAAAGAGGAAGCCTTAGCAGCTCAATAAACCCTTCCTAAGCACCTATCTGTTCCCCAACACTGAAGCAGGCACCATGGGGGAAATGAGAGGAAAAGGAGAAAAACTTTAAATCTCAGCGCAGAAAGAGCCTTAAGAGGTCACTTTAAAGCGACTTTCCAGGGACTTCCCTGATGGTCAAGTGGTCTAGAATCCAGGCTTTCACTGCAGGGGGCACAGGTTCAGTCCCTGGTCAGGGTGGGCAGTGGGGCCTAAGATCCCGCATGCCATGCAGCATGGCAAAAAAAAAAAAAAAAATGTGACTTCCTAAAGTAGAAATTCTTGCAACAGCATCCAGGTCAGTTCCATGTGGCCTTGGTGCTCTGAGAGCAAACAGTTTAACGAAATTGAAGACTTTGTAAGCAACCTTTGGAGGACTGGCCCAGTACAGGAAGGGGCACTAAAGCATGCCGCCCAGACTGCAGGTGTCACAGAGCCCTGAGCCAGGATGGCCGGTGACAGGGACGGCCAGGGTGACGGGGATGGCCAACTGTGCATGGGAATAGGTAGAGGAGGCCTCCTGGACAAGGGGACTGGAAGTGGGCCTTGAAGGACATGCAGGCTCTGGGGGTGGGAAGAAGAAAAGGGGATGCAAAATGGTTTAAAAAATAAAAATAAAAAAAGAGGAAGAGAAGGAGGAAGAGGAAGGGAAGGGACAGGAGAAGAAGTTGACAATAGTGATTTGAGAGGCAGCAGGACGTTTTCCAGCCCCAAAATCTCTGTTGACTAAACCCTCACCATGAAATTTTCATTTGGGGGCAGAAGGCGGGGAGGGATGACTACGTTTTTCATTCTTTATTTTCATCTTTCAAAATGAAGCTTTCCTTGCTGAGATAACATGTGAAATCCCTAACAGGACATAAGATGGTGACAATCAAATAACAGGCTGATAGGAACGGAATAAAGATGAACGCTGCCACTGTTTTGCCACCAATTAGCCAGTTGGACCAGCGGCTAGTCATGTCCACAAAAACGCTATGGCAGTACGGAGGGGAGAGAGATTGGGTTGGTCCAGGGGGCAGGGTCGGTGTGGATCTCCACCTCATTGACTCAAGAAAACCCCGACTTTCTCCCTTCAGTCTCTATGAAGTTCAGCCCTCCAACCGAATCTCGAAGTGTAAAGAGAAGCAAGGTCTCTCCGAAGCGATGTGTTCTTGTTGGCCTGAACAGCTTCTGTGTGATCTCAATCTCCTTTCCAAAGGGCTCATAGGACAAAAGCCCTGAGAAAGTTTCGCAGCAAAATTGTTAAGTTCCTGGGCTCTGGAGTCAGGCTGCCTGAGTCTGAGTCCTGGCTCTCCTGGCTTGACCTCCATCTCTCTGAAGCCAAGTTTCCTCATTTGCAGCATGGGACTGATAAAAGTACTTATTTCACAGGGCTGCCACGAAGGTTAAAATATATAATGCACTCAAAGTATGTGGAACAGCAGGCATTATGCTGGATAAATGTTGCTCTTAACATTCTCACAGATTTTCTGCAACCAACCAATACAAAGAATCCTTTGGGTCTTTCAAACAAAGACAGAGTCTACCCAACCAGGACAACAATTTTTAGCATCATTCTTCCATTTATTCACTTCTTACTTACTGAATACCTGTGACGAGCAGGATTTTATAAAGACACAAAGGTAGTGTGGAGAGCTACCCTGTCTTGAAGGAATGTACAACCTAAGTAGGCACAATAAGACATGGTCTCAAGGCAACACAACATGACACAGTGAACAGGGCTGTATGCTGAACTTACAAGGTCCCATATCATTTAGGATTGGGTTAGGCTGCAAGTAACTGAAAACCCCAAATGATGGTGGCTTAACTGAGGTGAAAATTTATTTTTCTTTGCTATAATTAAAGTCAGGAGGCAAGCAGTCTGGGCTGGTGTTTGTGGCTCAACAAATGTTAGGGTCCAGGCCACCCTCAACATACGGCTCTACCCCACCATCCGACATGTCATTCAAGCTCCAGCCTGCTCATCCCCTTCTTCGTCCTCATCACCATCTTCCTCACCAGAGCCACACTTGCAGAGCACATACCATGTGCTAGGAACCATTCTAATCACGCTTCAAATTTCAATTCGTGGAATCCTCACCCCAGCCCTATTATAGCAATATTATTTTTACTCCTGTTTTGCTGCTAAGAAAACTGTGGCACAAAAGGGTTTAAGTAACTTGCCCAAGGTCAGGCCCCTAGATGGCAGGGCTAGGATTTCAACTCAGTCTGGCTCCAGAGTCCAGCTACTAAGAAGAAGCTAAGAAGGGCATTCCCTGCCCTTTAATGACATTTTGGCCAGACCTTAGTCATATGGCTGTATCCAACCACAAGGGAGGCAGGGAAATGTCGTCGTCATTCAGGCCAGCAAAAACTGGGAGTTCTTTTACTAAGAAAGACGGGGACCAACTGCAGTCTGTGGTACGGATCCCCATAAATTCATCCCCTCTCCCACAGTGGGGCACCCCCAGCAATAATCCTGTATCACATGACCCCTTCCCTACCCTTATCCAAGAGAGGCTGGTCAGAGCTCCTGAACTGGGACCAAGAGAGAGATTCTATCTTGCTGTATTGGACAGTGGCATGTGCCCTACCAGGGCAGTGGGCAGAAGATTTCAGCCAGCTCTTCAAGGCTACAGTCTATAAAGAAAACACTTAAGTGGATGTTGCCCAAGCAATATTTCCAGCTGCCAATGCCAGGGCCCTCTGAGGTGCCACAGCGTTCCTGCCGTTGGGTGCTAGAAGACCCACCATATGCTTGTGATAAAAATCTCCTTGTTTGTTCCAGTGGATTTCTGACCATTTCCCAATTGTCATCAAAGAATTCTAACTCCATAACCAGGGAAGTGTGGTGAGTGCTACCAGCAGTGTCAACACAAATGCTATGGAAGTATTGGCCCTGGGGGATCAGAGGAGGCTTCATAATCTGCGTTATTATCGCTGACTCATAAAGTGCTGACCACGTGCCAGACACTGTTCCACGTTACAGAGTTACCTGGTAAGGCAGGTGTTACTATTATTATTATCCTCATTTTACAGATGAGTAAACCAAGGCACAGAAGTGTTAAGTAACCAAAAGCACAAACAATAAAAGTAGTAGAACTGGGTCTTGTACCCAGTCAGCCTGGCTCTAGCTTCCTTGTTCTATCTTTTGGGTTTGGGTGTTTGGTGCCTAGGCTGGGTCTTAAACAAAGGGTTGGACTGTGATTGGCAGAGGCAGGGCTGTCCATGCCAAGCAGAAGGCACGTGGGAGCCACATCACGGAGTCAGTGAGAGCAAGGCTGACTCAGGAAATCTGGAAGAGTTGCAACACATGGGTTCTAATAAGCAAGCGTGGGCAACCAGGGGAGGAAGTGGGGTTGGGAGTTGATTCAAGGTGGGGACTGTGAATCTATGCTGAAGATTTTTGAGGGTATTCTAGAGGTACTGGGGAGCCATCAAGAGTGTTGCCATTGGGAAGTAACACGCTCTGGGCCCGGCTTGGGGATGACTGCCCAGGAGCTACATGACTGGAAGACTTTCAGGAGGCTCTTGCAAAAAATGATCCAGTCCATGGGATTTTGAGAGGGATGGAGAAGGGACGATGGAGACGTGACCTCTGGGGTCTAGAAGCAGGACTTGGGGCCACCTGGGAGACTAGGGAGAGGGAGGTGCCAAAGGCAATTCCAGAGAGGTTCTGGGCCCACTGGTGGGGTGGAGTGGGGGACAAGGGGAGGATGAATTTGGGTTAGACAGCACGAGTTTGAGGTGCCTGTGGGGCACCCTTGTGGAGAATCTTACAGGCAGACATGGAAGAGAAGTCAGGACTGGAGGGCTTCCCTGAGGGAGCAGTGGTTAAGGATCCGCCTGCCAATGCAGGGAACACGGGTTCGAGCCCTGGTCTGGGAAGATCCCACATGCTGCGGAGCAACTAAGCCTGTGAGCCACAACTACTGAGCCCGCACGCCTAGAGCCCATGCTCCGCAACAAGAGAAGCCACTGCAATGAGAAGCCCGTGCACCACAACAAAGAGTAGCCCCTGCTTGCCGCAACTAGAGAAAGCCCGCGCGCAGCAACGAAGACCCGTCGCAGCCAATAAATAAATTAATTAATTAGTTTATTTATTAATTAATTTAAAAAAAAGAAGTCAGGACTGGCGACACAGCTCTGAGGTCATCCACAGAGCGTGATTCCTGAAGCTGTAGGCACAGACGATACCCCAGGACGGAGACGCTTGACTAGAACCTGGCGAGAGGCAGCAGAATGAGGCAGAGGAGCTAAGAAGCAGCCGGCTCAGTGGTCTGAGGATAGTCAGGAAAGCGTGTGCCCTTGACGCCCAGAACAGGCTCTCAAGGAGGAAGGCAGGACCCTCAGCGCCAAGCAGGGTGGGGGTAGGAGGGAGGGAGGTGGCCCAGAGCTATGGCCTCCCCTGGGGGCCAGGCTTCAGCTTCCTGCAGGCCCAGCCCTGTTAGAGCTCCCGCAAGCCTTCCTGTTGCCCTGGAAATGGCTCCAGCACTGGGGCTCTGCAGAGTCTAGTTGTTCAGATTTATGATGGAAAATGGCCTCAGGGACTGGGGCAATTTACTGGTCACAAACGAATTCCAACTTGCCCATGAAAGTGCCTCATTCTGGTCCCCACACCCAGGCCTGTTTACACCTCTGGTAAGGAGTCAAGCCTGCCCGGAATATTAGCGTGTGGGCCGGGCTCTGCGGGGGGCAGCACTGCGTCTAAAGGAGGCCGGACAGCCGTCAGAGCCAGGCCTGTCTCCCCGGAGCATGACGAGGGGACGGGGGCTCCTGAGGGTGGGATCCCAGCACAGGGACCACTGAGCCAGCTCCCCACTGCTTACATCCGTCTCCTTCCCAGAGGAAGAGCCCTCATTCCCCCGTCCCTCCCCCGCTTACCTCTGAGCCACAGCCTCCATTCTCAGGCAGGCCTCCCTTCCAGGAAATGGGGTGTAGTGAGGGCCCAGCCCAGGGAAAAGCACCTGTTCACAGTCCAAACCTCCAGGCTGCCCAGGTGGAGGCGGAGGCAGGCGGGCGGGGCCAGCAGGCTTTGGAGGGACCGGGGCAGGACGGGAGGGGCACCCTCAACTCCTTAAGCCGCTGGCCTTGCAGGCTAACGGGCAGCCCAAAGTATCCTCCCCAGGTTTACATTGTGTTTTGCTGTTTCTTCTCTCCTCTCTCATTAAAATTCCATTTCCCCGGCCATGCTGTCTTTACCAGTCTATACGAATATGGAAGCAAGTGACCAGTTTCAAAACAACGCAGAATTCTTCATGCTCTTGCCTGACGTTCACCTCCCTGGACTGCTGACTTCCCCCACCCTTGGCTCAGCCCCAGGCGGGCTTCTTTTCTTTGCTGTTCTCTTTTTTTGAAAATTGGGATTGGAGCCAGGATGAAGAAACAGATTGGGGATTCGACTGTTTCCAGCGAGATGCCCGCCCTCCACCCGCTTCGCTGGAATCCACACCGGGTGGAGTGCGGAAAGGCGCTTCCCGAAGGGAGACATCACCCTCTTGCCTCCCAGCCCTCCGCCCTTGCACCCATCCCCAGTGTGTGTGGGGGGCTGCATCCCAAGATAGCTGATGAGGCAGATAAAGAAAGGTTAGATGTGCTCCAGTGCCCTCACCTGCCAGCCCTCACACAGACACCCTGGGACAAGGGTCCTTAGCCACCGTGGTGAAGGCCAAAAACTCATCAGCCCCAACCCAGACCCCAGGTGGGTCGTGGGAGCAAAAGGGGGTGGTGACCAGGGCTTGTGATGGGCAGGAAACCCAGTTCCTGCCCCAAGAAGGTTTTACAATGTGCAGCTAGAGATGAAATTGACAAACGTGAATCATTTAGAAACAGAATAAGATGTAGGATTTTAAAAGCTGCGGTTCTAGAGGCAAGTCCTATCAGTGTTTGCAGGGACACGGTGGGCTCCAGGTAGGGCCCTGGAGGGTTTGAGAGCAGGGCAGGCCTGCACTGCTGCCGTAGCGGGCAGTGAATGAGGGAGGGCGGCTTGGGGAGGGAGGCTGTCGTGACCACCCCGCACAGAGCCCCCAAGCACCCAGTTATGAGACTGTGTCTCAACACGGTGGCCAACCGTGACCCGCTATGGCTGAGGTGGGCCGGCTCCTCTCAGAGCCACTGGGGGAGGCTGAGGTTTGGGTTTTGTTTGGGGAGAAGCTTAAACTTCAAGGAAGGTTATAAGCAGACACCTGACTTACCCACCCATGAGCCCCTCACCATGGTAGAGGCCCAGGAACGCCCAGAGGGGCGGGGACTAAAGGGGGACCGAATGCTGCCAGCGCCAAGGGCCCCCTGGCGTCCCCGAGTGGGGATGGGTGACGTGAGCTTTCTTGGCTGGAGGAGGATGAGAAGATAAGTAGAGACAATGATCTCTGGGGTGGCGGAAGATGGCCCAGCAGATACTGAGTCCCACAGCCAGTTGCAGGAAAAACCCCAACCTCACTTCAAGCGACCCCAGAGGTCCTAGCATCCCTGATTAAAGAGCTCGGGTCCCCTCCTAACACCCCCATTGCCATCCCAAAATCAGCACAAAGGGCGACCAGGAAGGCTTGCTCCTGACACCCTTGACTGATCAATCCAGAGCGGAGGCCAGAGCCCCTGGAATCACCCAGATGCACCCTGTCCAACGTGGCCCCCCTCTGCAAGCCTGCAAGGGCAGGAGCGGAAACCAAGAGCGTGCCACCCAAGATAAAGGTTTCCGTCTGATTTTGCGGTTCTGCTGAAGTCGTGTTCCTAACTGTCCAAATAAACAGTTTTCAGCCTGGAGGCCAGGACGTGCCAAAACATGCCACTTCCATTTCCAGCACCAACTGGGTGCTACGGGCACAAACCCATTTGCTAAGTCACCGCCAGCACTAAACAGTGCCCAGTGGGCCGTGGTCGCCAGCAGGGAGGGCTGGCTACCAGCTGTGTGACCCTGCGCGTAAGGACATGAGGCAGGGCTGGGCAGTAGAACGTCCGCTGACAGGGAGGTGAGAATCCTGCCCTCCCAGCTGCACCATCACCCCCTGCTGACCTTGCTCAAGATGCGTTGTCCCACCAGGTCTTGGTTTCTACATCCATAAAATGGGAGAGGAGGGCTAGTACCATGGTTCTCAAAGTGTGTCCCCTTCAACACAATCATCACTTGAGAACTTGTTAGAAATACAGATCCTCAGACCTCACCCCTACTGAATCAGAACCTCTCAGGCAGGGCCCAGAAACCTGTGTGGGGTTTTTTTTGTTTTGTTTTTTAAAATTTATTCATTTATTTATTTTTGGCTGCGTTGGGTCTTCGTTGCTGCACGTGGCTTTCTCTAGCTGCGGTGAGCCGGGGCTACTCTCTGTTGCGGTGCGCAGGCCTCTCACTGCGGCGGCTTCTCTTGTTGCGGAGCATGGGCTCCAGGTGCGCGGGCCCCAGCAGTTGAGGCGTGCGGGCTCAGTAGTTGTGGCTCGCGGGCTCCAGAGCACAGGCTCAGCAGCCGTGGTGCACGGGCCCAGCTGCCCCGCGGCATGTGGGATCCTCCCGGACCAGGGCTCAAACCCGTGTTCCCTGCATCGGCAGGCGGACTCCCAACCACTGCGCCACCGGGGAAGTCTCCAGAAATCTGTGTTTTAACAAGCCTTCTAGGTGACTCTGATGCCAGCTAAAGTTGGGAGATCTATACATTTCTGTCCAGCTCTAATATCTAATGAGCTGTTTTCTTTTACCCAGAAGAACTATTTACCTCCCAGGTTATGTTATACCCTTGAAAGAAGGACCAGCCCTTCTCTTGAGAGAGACTGAGAACTCAGCCTTGTCCCCAGCGCCAGCCTAGTCTGAAGCTGGCATCACCAGAGCTCTGGGCTCTGCCTGAACTCAGGCCTTGGTCCTGCTGTGCTCTGGGAACTGGCCTGGGCTCAGGACTCTGGATTCTGGGTGTGGCCTGAGATATAATAGCCCAGAGGAACCAAGTTCAGCCCCTGTGGCTGTCACAGGGCAGCAGAATCTTATTTCCAGACAGACTACCAAGTCAGCTCCATCAGGAGAGTTGGAGGAGGCCAAGAGCTAAAAGGAGGGCTGTGCTAGCTCTGGGGATCGCAGGCATTAGGGTGAGAAACAAATTTTACTTCCTTGCCACCAGCCTTCACTCAGAAAAAAACTCCAAGGAGAGCACCCCGCTATAGAGACACCAGCTGTGTGTGTATGCTTTCTCTGCAAGGAACTTCTAAATGCAAACAAGGCCTCTAGGCCCATGAAGGGTATTAAGAGGCATCCCTTCCTGGCTTAGATCCAAGCCCTAGATCTGTCCACAGGGACATCCTCAGACATCTGACTGCCCCCAGCATGGTGGCCTTAGCTGAGTGGTCTTCAGGAGCTGGATTCCTGGAAAACACCAGCTCTGGGACTGGTGTAGGCCAGCTCACAGACTGATTGAGATTGAAGGGCAGACCCAGGAGGGCCGGGGCCCAGCCTGGACTATAGGGGAACCCTGGGAGCTGGGCCCAGAAACAGAGGGCACAGTGAGCAGGGACAGGAATCTGAGACAGCAGCTGGACAGGCTACAGACTCTCATGGCCTAATAGGCCCCCTTGGCCTCTCTAGTACAGGAAGAATTCGGGTTGGGGGGGATTGGGGGCGTGGGGCAGGCGATGGGGCTGCTCTCTGGTGAGGATGCAGAGAGGTTGGCAAAGCCAGACCCTCGGTCCAGTCAGTAATATCTTCCTCCTTGGGCCCTGGGCCACTGAACCATAGGGCCCATTTCCACTGAAACACATTTCCCCCGGATTTCTGGGGCCTGTGATTAAGGTAACACAGTGAGTTACTAGCACTCAAGGAAGAGGCAAGGCTGGGAGAGGGAGGAGGGTGGGCCCGACTGACACATCTGTCACTAATCACAGGCCAAGGCTCAGACCAAAACTCATTTTGGACCCAGAGGCTCTGGGCCTGTTTTGGGAAAGTTGACTAATCACGTAATCCTGCCCATCAGGCAATTTTTCTGCCTGGCTTCCAAGTGGGAGTGGGAGAGAGCCCTGGGGGTAACTGTCCTGCTGAGGAATGTATTCTCTTAAAGGGGAAAAGCCACCTTAGTTAAGCTTTGTTTGTTCCACAGAGGCCTATGGTTTAGGAGTGTCAGCAGCTGGGCCTTGATGGCAGCGCCAGTGCCGGGTGGAGGCCAGCCCTCAACGCAGCGGAAAGGCGTGGGGAGCCCCGCAGGACCACTACCGCCTCTCTGGGCCTGCTACTCAGACGTGGGCCGGGACTAACAGCTCAGCCTGGCCAGGAAGCTGTTACAAACGCAGACTCTCAGCCCCTCCAAGCCTGCTGCACTGGTCCTGGAGCAGAAACCTTGCTCCCTGGCCCGGGGCCACTTGGGGGATGGAAACAGCACAGCACCTTCCTCCAAGAACTGCCCTCATGGGCTTCCCTGGTGGCGCAGTGGTTGAGAGTCCGCCTGCCGATGCAGGGGACACGGGTTCGTGGCCCGGTCCGGGAAGATCCCGCATGCCGTGGAGCGGCTGGGCCCGTGAGCCATGGCCGCTGAGCCTGTGCGTCCGGAGCCTGTGCTCCACAACGGGAGAGGCCACAACAGTGAGAGGCCCGCGTACCGCAAAAAAAAAAAAAAAAAAAAGAACTGCCCTCTTTCCAGTCCAGACAACTCAGGTGGGAAATGACAAGTGTCCTCAGCTTGTCCACATCCCCCGTGCTGAGGGGACCCCTGTTCAGGGCAGAGACCCTCAAGGCAGCCATCCGGCACCCATGCGGACTCGTGCACACACAAGCACACGTACACGCACATACCCTCACCCCTGTCCCACAGTGAGTCCGTCACACCAAACCAACAATACACAAACGATACAATTTAAGACCACAGCCTCCTCAAGTCACAAAGTAGCCAAGTTCCAAGCAGGTTGTGTGCCAACGAGATTTGTCCCCCTGATCGTATTTTCCCTTCAACTGATGTGATCACTTCAGAGATGTGTTCGCTTGGTGGTGGTTGGGCGGGAGGTGAGGTTTGAGACGAAAATATACATTTTTTAAAAATCACACTTGAAAAGGAAGGAATCCTTTTCAGATCATACAGACAAAAGAAAATAGTAGTCTCATGGTCATACCTCACCAGTACCTCAAGGCAGGGATCAGGGAGACCTCTGCTACTGCGAAACCCCGAACTATTTCCTCCTGGCCTGTGTCCTCCAGCGAGGTGTGGGAAAGGAGAGGCATCTCCTAGGACACTTTTTTGGTAAACCTCTTAAAGTCAGCTTCTTCCTGTGAGTGTCCCGTAGTGATCCCTCGACACCCCCAGACCATCACACCTGGGTCTCTCACAGACTGAGCAGGAATGAGCAAGCAGCTGGCAATAAGCATGCACTGTCCCTTTAAGAGTGTGGCCTGAGAGTTTATTTACCAGGAGGCTTGGTTGGGTCTCAGTGGGAGGAAAGGAAGAAGATAAAATGGGTTGGGATACTAGAAAGACAGAAGACAAAAAAAAAAAAAAAAAAAAAAAGAATGCAGAGAAAGCAAGATTAGAAAAACTAGGTCTAGAGGGAAAATTTATTTTTGCAACAAGGATTCTAGTTCCCCAGGGGCTGTTTCCACCCAGCAACTTAATCACCAAATGTGTAGGTTGGTCAAACACAAGTCACCCGGTGAGTCTGACTGAGGCAGCCTGAGCCTGGCTACTGGGAGCCACCTGCCCAGCTCAGGCTCTGGGCCCAGGGGCTGGCACTGCAGGTTGAAAGGAGGACAGGGTGCGGGTAGCCTGGAGACAAACCCAGCAGCTGGGCCTGTGGGAGGGACAAAAGTTCCCAACCTGGGCTCTGGGGCACCCAGGATCCCTGCAACTATTTGTATCTTTGTGTGGTGGACACACATGTGCTCTTGAGAGCCCACAGCTTTCACAGGCTCCCCTGATCTTTGAGACCAGCAAGAAGAGTCCAGTTGGGGTCAGGCCTGACTCAAGCCCCTTGTGATGTGAGGTAGGCCACTGGGACCCTCTGCTTTAGGTGTGCTGGTAAATCTGTTTCCCCAGGAGCTGGGGAGCCGCTGAGGTTGACCAGGCACAGAAGTGGTGAAATGAAAGCTGTCATTCCAGGCGGAAAAGAGGGAGCTTTTCAGGTGGCTTTGCCAGAGGTCAGAGTCCAAAGATGGTTGACACTGAGTGAGCTTGTGGGACAGGGGGAACCCTGTAGGCTTGGACCCAGTCTCTGGTGAGACATTCTGGGTACAAAATAAGACCATCCACAAACAGGTTGGACACACAGCACGCACGTGTGCACGCACGCACAGATGCCGTCCCCTTCCTCGCCCAGCCCTCCTGGACAGCAGGCTCCCTGCAGAAACGGATCTGCCCATGCTGGCTCTTTGAGGCCGCGCCTCTGCAGGGAAGACAGCTGAGGGCTATGGGTCATGATGAGGACACTATCCAGCCCCGCTTGGAGGGGCAGAGGCCACCAGGCCCTTCTCAGGGGACAGCTGGGCCCTGATGTTCCAGGAGAACTCCCAGAATTTGTCTTCATGTCATATTCTGAGGATTGGGGGACAGCCTCTAAGTGGGATTATACCATCAAGGCTGCTTTGAACTCTAGCTGCACCGGCTCCAAAGCATGTCCCGTCTCCTGGCAGTGGAGATGAGGAGGGGCGTATAGGGCAGAGACTGGGTCACGCTCAGGTCATGGGACTGGGCGGCCAACACCTCTGCCCCTTCACACCCCCCAGTCCCCCACAGACTCTAGCACCTAGAGTCCTGGCCCTGGGGTGTCAGGGCACCTCTGTCCCCACTGCCACCTGTCAGAGGCATAACTCCTTAAGTAGGGAAAAGGTGCAGTTTGGGACCTCAAACCTCACTCACCAGGAAACTGGGTGATTACACTGCCTCAAAAACTCAAAGTGGGGCAGTGGTTGAGAGTCCGCCTGCTGATGCAGGGGACACAGGTTCGTGCCCCGGTCTGGGAAGATCCCACATGCCGTGGAGCGGCTGGGCCCGTGAGCCATGGCCGCTGAGCCTGCGCGTCCGGAGCCTGTGTTCCGCAACGGGAGAGGCCACAACAGTGAGAGGCCCGCGTACCGAAAAAAAAAAGACAAAAACAACAAACTCAAAGTGTTTGATTTCTCCTGGGGAAGCCAAGGGCAGTTTGCGTAAAAGGTTACTAGACTGCGCTTCTTGAGGGCAGGGGCCGTGCCACCCACACACACACACAGAGTCCCATTGGCGCTGATGTCGAGCACACAGGCAACTTAATACGTGTGTTGGCTAAAAGGATGGGACGATGGGCAGGTGGACAGGCTATATCCAGTCTTCCATTTTGGGCCCTCCATGCCAGCCAGTTCAGAGAGAAGAGGCCAAAAGAGAGTGAAGCTGTCAGAGGGAGGCAAGGGACCCTCGGTGGGTGCCCCTGGGGCAAGGAGAAGGAAACATCGACTGGTCAAATCAAAATCCCTACAGCCCCAGAAATCCCTGCAGGGCCTGGCAGGGACTGGGCTGCAGTGTCCACTTGCTCCAAACCTGCCTCAGGCTCCCATCCTCCTGCCCAGCTTTCAGGGTGCCCCTGTCAAGCCGCCTCTTGCTAAATAAACCTGCCTTTGTGTGTGTGTCCTGGAGGAGAGAGAATGGACTGGGGGAGGGGAAGAGGATCTGTTTGTCAAAGTAGACCTCCTGAATGCTTTTAAGGTCCTGCAGTTTGGATGAGTAAATATTTTCCCTTTTGGATGAAAGGTGCAATCATCAACGTTTTTTAATTACTTTAATTAGAAAAGATTGCCTTAATCTTTTACTTATCTGTACTATTGTGGGAACTGCCGGAAAATGAAGTGCAGGGAAAACAGGTGGAGTTTGACCTTTGCTCTAAGCATCTTGAATTTCTTCTAGGCTGGTAATTACGAAGAATCAGGGGAAGTTCCTTGCAGAATCTAGGAAACGCAAACACACACACAGTCGTGGATACCAGGGCACGCTGGCTCGCTCTCTCCCCTCCTCACACACACAGGCACACTCTCACGCACGTGTGTGTACATGAGTGGAAGGGAAAATGGACCCCAACGGGGCAGACCAGAAAGTTCCAACTTTGAGAGCAGCGTTCCTCTCAGAGCCCTGAGATGTGGCTTAATGAGTTTCCCAGGGTGGCCTAAAATGATTAATTAAGCAGACAGCTCCTCACCCCCTCCCCAAACAACGGAAACCCAGTAACGGTCTGTTTGGGGAGGGAGCGGCAGGGGCCCCCTGACCCCAGGGGTGGCTGGGGACGTGATGTAAGAGCCAAGAGCCCAGATAAGGGACGATAGCAACGGCCTATAACGGCCACCGAGGCTCACCCTGCCCAAGCCCTGACTAAAGGGCCTCTCTCTGCTCCTGGCCTCTGGCCTGCTGCCCTGTGACTGGGCACTGCCCAGGCCCAAGGGGACCCTTGGCAAAATGGCAGATTGGGGACAGTTGTCTGTGGCCTCCGTCCCTCCCGCTCAGGAGCCCTCCTCCTGCCCATATCTATCGTGCACCGTTCCTGGGCTCATAGCTGAACACTGGGAAGGGATTCTAGAGTCTGGCTGGGAGTCCAGACCCACAGGCGTGGAGCATGATGGGAAGGGAAAGAGGAGAAGTGGATGGGAGTTTCCTTGAGGGCTTCCCTCTCAGACCACCCGTGTGTGTGGGGAAACTACTCTGTCCTTCAGAGCTGTCAGAGGCCCCCAGAGCCCAGCATCAGCCAACACATACTGAGCACTTCCGGTGTTCAGGATACAAGGGGTGAGCAGTGGTATAAAATGCAGATTCCCAGGCCATAGCCACGGGGATCCAGATTTTGTTGCCTGAAGGGAGTCCTGGGATCCAGGTGATGTTTGTACACAAGCAGAGCTAGGCACTCAGGTGTCCAGCGGCACCTCCATTTTCTATCACCGGGACAGGCTGCCTCCAGAGCCTGGATGTTTCTCTTGGAAGGTGCCCCAAGGATTCAGCCGTGGTGCTGACGTTGTATCCTAACCTCTTTTCCACAGACAAGGGCATGGCCTTCCTTCCCAGACAGTCACATCCCCTGGGGACTGGGACAAGAGCAGGACAAAGGGCTTCTCTGGCATAAGGAACACCCAGCTGGGGGTTTGCAGTCTGCCTTTGTAAACAGGCCTTGCAAAGGGGACAGGGGCTCCAAAGCAGGCCCAGACCGGGCCAGCCTGCAGGGTGGGAGGAGATGGAGGTGGAGGTGTGGGTCGGGCGGAGCCAGGAACAGTGTTTTCCTTTCTAAAACGCTCCGGGTGCTTGGATCGGATTTCCAGCCTTGTGTTTACAGCATCTGCAGCGGCGTCCGTGACCGCGTCTGTCTGTACCTGTGTCTTTCTCTCCAGGTGTCTGTCTGTGTGTTTGCGTGCTCTAGCTGAGTCTCTGATCACACCTGTGGGCGTTGGTCCCTCTGTGTCTGTAGGAGGCCTTCTGAGAAAAATGGCTCTGGCTTCCACTTGTGTGAGCTCTTCCGCCTCAAAACGTGGCTAAAATAAACCTTGCTGAAAAAGCTTTAACAACAATTTTTTTTTCCTGTCCCTGGCAGGGGCAATAACACCAGCGGGTCTCCACGGTCAATTTAGGAAGCTTGGGAAAACACTGCTTATAATTAAAAGTCTAGAAGGGCCTCAATTAGGGCAGTGTTTGCCCTGCCGGGCCCGTTCCCAAACCCCGCTCGGCAGCATTCCTCTCCTGGCTGGAAAAAGCCTTTGATTCGCACCAAATGTTCAGCGGTCACACTGGACCGGGCCTTGGCACCGCAGCCCCTGCCAGCTGCTCAGGGCACAGGCAGGCCTCTGCCCCGAGGCTGCTACCTGAGATCCCAGCCCTCCCCCCGCCCCCGACTTCGAGCCCCTCCGTCATCCTGAGCTCCTGAGGTCTGGAGGTGCAGACACCCCTGGAGATGGGGCAGCCCGGCCCACACCGGCGCCGACTCCCTATCCAGGGCGGCAGTGCTCCCCCTAAGAACTGAAAGCTGAACGTCAGGCCTATCTGAGGATGAGGCAGCTGTGTCAACGTGGAGAGAGGTGGTGTTAAGGCACAGCAAGGGACACCCCAGTGCCCCTTCTTACTCCCCAGAGGCTGCCTGCATCTGAGCAGAAGCCGGCCTTGAGTGACAGCCACCTCAGGAAATGCAGCCAGAGGGCTCCAGATGGTTCTTCCAGGACCAGAAAATACAGGGCTTGGCAGAGAGGGTCAGGAAATAGCACAAGCCTCTGACCTCTTGAGTCCCTAAGGATTAAAGACAAGGATCTAACTGGGACGGGGCCCAGGGTGCCATGCCTGCCCCCTCCTTTTGGTGGAGGTGGGGCCTCCAAAGACAGAAATACGGGGACCCGGGGTGTTGCCTCCTCTCTGGGGAAAGGCTCAGCCCCCTCAGCTGGGTGGGCGGGAAAGAGAAGTGCTGAGTCAGCTCCGGAGCAAGCCTCTTCTCCCTCCCAGGACACACTCTCACACACACACACACACACACACACACACACACACACACTCTGAGACCACGAGTGGGCCCTTGGTGTCCCAGATCACAGCCACCCACACAAACTCACATTTCTGCACAGGCTCATACTGACACCCACTCACAATCACAGACACGGCAACAGTCGGACACACAGACACTGTAACAAAGGCTGGCAGGCCCCGGGCAGGACCAGGCTGCCTTCCGAGGTCCCTGAGTCCTTGGCAGCCCCCAGCACCTCTTGCGAGAGCAGAGGAATCATTGGGCAGGCAGATCCTCAACCCCACTGGCCGCACCCCGGGGGGGGGGGGGCGGGTGAGTTTGGGGAAATCTTGAAGAGGGCAGCCTAGGTGTCCGCCCCAGATCTGCTGATGCCCCAAAGGGAGGGCCTGTCCCCAGCGACAGGGAATGGCAGGGGAAGGGTTACAGGCTAACCAGAAAAAACAATTACTAACGGGAAAGGCAGCACATTCCAGCCCCGCTTAGCAGGGCCGCCAGGGCCGTGGGTGGTTCTTGGATTATGCATTTCCTTGAAAACAAAAAGGAAAGTTCAGGGCAGTTCAGCTGTGCCCTGAATCTCACTCTGGGGCCTTTGTCTCCAGCCCCCTCATAGCCCGCGTGACCGCGTGCTCACACACACACACACACGCACACACACACACACACACGATCCCACTGGCCCAGCCAAATGTCCACTGGGAAAGGGGGAACATTAGTACCACTGAAAGCTTGCAAGAAAAGTGGGGAAAGATTGGAAAGAAGAACTGAAGCGAGAAAGGGGAAAGGGTAGGGAGTGGGGACCCCAGAGAACTCTCATCGCCCGCAAGTCTCCATTCTGTGGGTGCTGTTGTGGGGAATGTCTGTTGCTTCACTCAGCAAACCTATCTGGAGCCCCTGTTCTGTTCCAGACACCGTGCCAGGTACTGGGCTTATCCTCGAGGGCTTCCTGTCAGGAAGACCTGCTCTCCCATTTTCCCCAGCTCTATCTCAGATATCTCTATCTCAGATATCTCTATCTCAGATCCCAGCTCTCTCATCTATGAAATCTGGTCTCCTGAGAGATTCTGATGATCGAATTCAGACTGAGAACTGTGCCGCTGATAAGGCTGAGAGGAGGTCCTCCCAGGGTGGTTTACTTTTTAAGGAGCATGAGGATGGTAGCACTTCCCTGTGCAAGAACTGGAGGGGAGCAGCTGTCTTGCCATAAACATGGGAACAGATTCAAATGGCCGCTGAGCCTGACTGGACATGTCCTTTCTCCCCGTCCTTCACCAGAGCCCTGTGAGGACACAGCTTCCCCACCATAAACGGGGAAACGGAGTCACGAAGAGGGATCAGGCACCTTGCTCAAGCCACAGCACAGGCTGCCTCCCCCCCCAGCTCCCTGGGATCTCTCTCCCTCCTCGGCTCTCTGAGTGGCATCTTTGAGGTCTTAGTTTAAACACTGTCCCTCTGAGAAGGCCTGTCTTACCACCTGTCCGAAGAAGTCTGCTCCGTAGTGCCTCTTGTCCCCTTCCCCTTGGGAACGTGCTGATTTTGTATGTGTTTATCTGAGGTCTGTCTTCCTGGCCAGACTCTCACCTGGAGGGAAGGGCTTGCGTCCATTTTGTTCACCACCTATATCCAAGCTCCTGGGATAGTGCCGAGCACACAGTAGGTGCTCAATAAATGTTTGTGGAAGGAATAAAGAAATGAGCGGCTACATAGCTTGGGTAGGTGGAACCAGGTCAACTTCCAGGCCTCCCTGTAGATTTATGCCGCTCTCCTCCATCAAACTCCCTCCAGGATGACAAAGTGAGAAGGAAGCTTGGGGCCTCTCCATTCCAGCCCTGGGCTGGATCTAAAACAGCCCAAACTTAAAAAAATAAAATCAGATTCCACAGCTGGGCTGCATGTTGCTTCTGTTAAGCCCAGATACCTGGCACGTAGGGGTCCTGATGGGACCTCGCCCAGAGGGAGGGCGGGGGGCACTGGCCCATGGGTTCCACCTGGACAAGCTCATTCATGTCTCTGCTCCACAGGCACTGACCAGGTGCTGAGCTGGGGTCTCACAGGTGGTGCCTGCCCTCAAGCTGCACCCAGGCTTTTCCAAAAAGACACTCAAAGAACCATACTGGTGAACTATGCTCAGACCCTGTGGAGAGTGAGATGATCTGGGGGCCACAGCTCTGCTGGCGACGTCAGGGACAAGGAGGTCGGGCGTGGGCTGAGAGAGGGGCTGACCAGCATGGGCGTGCCAGGGACAGGGAACAGCATGTGCCAAGGCACAGAGGGAAGAGAGCGCCTGCGTGGGCCTAGGCCACACCAGGAGTTCACTGGGCCTGCATCAGAAAGTTCAGGGAGCGGAGATGTCAGAGAAGGGGCTGGAGGAGGGATGGACCAGGTCACGGGCGGCCAGGTCACTGGGGGGCAAGCCCTGGCTCCTCAGGCGGACCCAAGGAGCCAGGGCTTTATTGGGTAGGCAGTGGAGAGCCCACCAGGGCTTTTAAAAGGGAAAGGGAAAAGACCTAGGCAGCTTTGCATTTTAGAAAGCTCAAACTACCAGAAATATGCAAAAACCCTGGTGGGAAGTAAGAGTGGACAAGTTGGGAGTCTGTGGCTGTCACCTAGGCAAGCACTGATGGCCGGGACTTGGGGCTGCAGGGTTAGAGGTGAAAGGGCAGATGTGAGAGGCATTTAGGAAGGAGTAGGAGAGCCTTGCGATGAACTGACATGGTCTGCTCAGCTGAGTGCAGATGGGCAGGCAGGAATCCAGGGGGAGAGGATGATGTATCAGCCTTAGCCATGTATCTGGGGGCTGTTAGGGATGTGGGTCTGGAGGGGAAGGTGCTGGCCTGGAGCTCTGGAATTGTCTAAACCCAGACCTGGGTGTTGCCCAAGGAGAGGACCAGGCAGGAAGATTGAGCTGAGTGACAGAGGAGGGCTAAAGGTAGAGCTGCCTCTCCCTCTCGGCCAGACCAAATCCTAGCATCCTCTGAGATCCACTTCATGTCCTCCTACCCCATCCTGTGTGTGAGAGACAGCATGTGGCAAAGACAGGAGGGAGGAAAGGAACTTGCACCAAGCCCGAGGGGCGGGATTAGGATGGGTGGAGGGCCTTGGATGGGGGAGCAAAGGTGCAGAGGTAGGATAAGGGGCCATGTTCCAGAACTGTAGGGGTCTCCCCAGCCCGGGCCTGGCCAAGGCTCCTGGGAGGCAGATGCTTAGAATGACCTGCCTTTGTTGGGGGGGACGGACCCCAGCCCTCTTAGATGCAGTGGCCAGATGCTATGGGGGGCAGCCCTTCCTCGGGGGGCTGTTAGCCCAAGGCCTGCTGGGTCCAAGCCGGGGTCTCTTGTTTCTCTCCACGTGGAGTCTCCATGGGCCGGGCACAGAGGTGACAGGGAGAAGTACGTGTCCGGAAACAGGAACCTTGAGCTGAACATCGTTTTCCACTCCTTGTCCTTTCTGTGATGTCGAAGAGAGGATTTTACTTCTTCGCATTCTCCAGGCTGCACCCTAGCTTGTCCCAGCCAAGGGGGCCGTGGTCCTCAGGGATCTGTCACCAGCCCTCAGCTTCTCTCCCTGAGTCACTCCAGAGAGGCCAGGCGAGGCCTAGGACCCCAGCTGGCTCCCCACTCCCTCTCTCCTCCCAGACCCCACTGCAATCCCACCTTTTACCTGGTCTCCCCCTCTTCAGCCAGGCACTCCCGGAAGAAGGCCCTGAGGACAGGGCTGTGAAGGACCCACATGGCAGCTGGCATGGCCAGCCTACCTCCCTTGGCTCTCCTAATGATGCCGCTGTTGCCAGTGGCTGGCTGCTAGTGGTCCACCCTGTCCCACAAGCCTGTGCCCAGCCAACCTCAGATGCCAGCAGATGGCCCATCCTCTTTGGTACCCTTGCCCATCCCCATCCATCTCTCCCTCATTTCTCTTTCTGATATTCCTTCCCCTCCCTGCTCCTCAGCCTATGTGTGTATATGGTGGGGGGAGGTGCCCCAAGCCTCGATTCTGGCCAGTGAGACCTGCCCATCGAGGTGGAAATCATTGCAGTAATTAACAAGCCTCCCGGGCAGCGCTGGTCAGGGTGGAGAGGCGAGGAGACAACTAGGGCGGCTGAATCGTCTGGTGAGCCCCCTGCCTCCCGCCCCTGACAAAGGCCAATGCTTCCCAAGCCATGCTTGGGGCCAGAACAGAGAATGAGCCCCTTGTCCTTCGGAGGTGTCACAAGGCCTGGGATCCAGCGCATTCCTTGGGGCAAGAGAAATGGACGCTCAGGGTGTCCGGTGGGGAGGGCCAACTCCCAGGCCAGAAATGGGTTTAGCCAGGGAGGTGGGTGCTCCAGAGATGCCCCTAGGGGCCTGCTGAGTCACCACCATCCCTTTCAAGGCACTGGTCTCCCACCCAAGATCCTGCCTTGGACAGCTGGGTGGGGGTGCCTGAAAGGGCCTAAACCACACAGTCTGGAGGAGCTGGAAGTGGGAAACCAGCTGGCCCCCAGCCTGCTTCCTCTGGAGCCCAGGCCTCTAGGTGTGGCCTGTCTCCCCCTTCTTTTTTTTTTTTTTAGATGTTGGAGGTAGGAGTTTAGTAATTTATTTATTTATTTTTGCTGTGTTGGGTCTTCGTTTCTGTGCGAGGGCTTTCTCTAGTTGTGGCAAGCGGGGGCCACTCTTCATCGCGGTGCGTGGGCCTATCACCATCGCGGCCTCTCTTGTTGCGGAGCACAGGCTCCAGACGCGCAGGCTCAGTAGTTGTGGCTCACGGGCCTAGTTGCTCCGCGGCATGTGGGATCCTCCCAGACCAGGGCTCGAACCTGTGTCCCCTGCATTAGCAGGCAGATTCTCAACCACTGCGCCACCAGGGAAGCCCTGTCTCCCCCTTCTTACGGCTCTAGCAACAGATTTCAAAAGTGGGAGCTCCCCACTCCCAACTCAACTGCCCCCTCCCAGCAGTGGAATTAAGCACAGGAGAGTCATCTTCAAAACCTCTTCGTTGGGCTTCCCTGGTGGCGCAGTGGTTGAGAGTCCGCCTGCCGATGCAGGGGACACAGGTTCGTGCCCCGGTCCAGGAAGATCCCACATGCCGCGGAGTGGCTGGGCCCGTGAGCCATGGCTGCTGAGCCTGTGCGTCCAGAGCCTGTGCTCCGCAACGGGAGAGGCCACAACAGTGAGAGGCCCACGTACCACGAAACAAAAACAAAACAAAACAAAACCTCTTCATCACCATGAGGCTGGCACCAAGGTCGCGTGGGCTCTGCCACCCATCACCCCAAGCAGGACTTTGGGCTGGGCCAGGAGAAAGGGGAGGGGGCAGTAAATATTTATTGCTTTCGATTGAGATAAGCTAAAGTGATGTGTGTGACAGCTTTTCCTCTGGCTCTGCTGGTGTGCCGTGGGTCTTCCTGCTTTGGGCCTCAGCTTCCTTCTCTGTAAAATGAGGATTTGGGATGAGATCTGTAGTTTTCAAACTCTGCTCTCAGAGCCCAAGCATTCTATAGGAAAGAATCAGGGCTAGAGCAACTCTGGTCTTATCAGTTGCGGACTGGGCTTCACCCCTAAGATTTCATGTGCGGAATGAGTTCACAGCTGAGAAACATTTGATCACCTCTGGGGCAGGTGATACCTGTTTCTGTCCCAGCTTGAAGTTTCCAGAGACCGGCAGCACCACATCCACTGCAGGAGGGCTCGGGCTGCCTGGGGAGAGAGGAAGGACCCTAGAAGGATGAACCAAAGGGACTTACTCCTCAAACCTTAGGTTGGGTACAGTACTGGACACATAAATACATATATATGTCCAGGACACAGAGGGACGAGGCTGGCTCAGGAGGGTCAGGGCAGACCCAGAGGAGAATGTGTACCCATGTTCACTCATACATGCTTATGTGCACACACACGCATACACACACGCATACACATAGGCATAACACGGTTGACCCCTGCAGCCCTGCCTCCACGGCAAGGCTCCAGCTGGAGGAATTTCCTTGTGTCTCCCTCTGAGCCCCGCCCCACTCCCACTTACCTCCTCTTTGGACTCTTCAAGCTGACCTGGCTGAGCTCTGTCTGGAGATGAGGAAAATGCCTCTATCTGTTTTCAAATATCTGGGGCTCGCTAAAGACCAACGCATTTTTTTGTTTAAAGTGTGTATAATTTGAGGGCAATTTGATCCATATGTTTCTGATTCTCTTGCACTTAAATCATCAAAATATTGATTTTTAAGAGCCATTTGATGTCTAAGGAACCTTTTTAATAAGCTTTTAAAACTCTTTAAACCCAGAGACTGGAGCCGGTGCCAGGGCCCAGGCTGGCTGCTGGCTGGTCGCAGCCCCTCCCCTGGGTTGTGATTACTTGGAGCTGAGTCTCACGCCCCCGCTGCAGGCCTCACCTCTGCCTGGACTCCCTGCCTCCCCCAGAACTAGCCAGGGGTTCCAGCTACAGCTTCTTGCTATCCTGACAGAGGGGCTCACCCCCCTTTCTTTTCACAGACCTCACTCATATTTCCTCAAAGCACCATTAAGACACAAACCAAGAGGAGCAAATAGGATTTTTAAGGCCTGCATAATATTTTGCTGTAGAACTATGCTACAATTTATTCAACCAATCCCTACTGAAGAACATTTAGGTCATTTCCAGTTGTACACCTCGCTGCACATTTCTGATTATTTCCTTTGGATACATTTCTAGAAGTGAAAATACTGGGTCAAAGAGTATGCACGCCCTTAATGCTCTTTCCACACATGTTGCCACATCATTTTTCCGAAAGATTACACCAATTTATACTTCCACAGGTCTCCCCTCCTGTACTCTTGAGAGGAACGCTCATTTTTATTCAAACAATGCTGTCCCATTTGAACACAGAGAAGCTCTCTCACACAGCACAGATCCAAGAAGGCTCTAAAACCAGAAGGCCTGCGTTTGAATTCCAGTTCTGCTATTTACTAACTGGAAAAGTTACTTATTCTTTCTGTGCCTGTTTTCCCAACTATAATTTGGGGCTAATAATGGCACCACCACATATGTTTATCATGGGGATTAAATGAGATCATGTATATAAACTTAAATAACTTGGTGTCTGATGCATAGTTGGTGGTGAATAAATGATGGCTAATATTATTACTATACCTTAGCTATTCCTTCAACCCAGAATGCCCTTCTCTTTCTCACCTGTTTTTTTTTGGAATTTTATTTATTTTTTTATACAGCAGGTTCTTATTAGTTATCTATTTTATACATATTAGTGTACATATGTCAATCCCAATCTCCCAATTCATCACCCCACCCCACCACTTTCCCCCCGGGTGTCCATACGTCTGTTCTCTACATCTGTGTCTCTATTTCTGCCCTGCAAACCAGTTCGTCTGTACCATTTTTCTAGGTTCCACATATATGCGTTAATACACGATATTTGTTTTTCTCTTTCTGACGTACTTCACTCTGTATGACAGTCTGTAGATCCATCCACGTCTCTACAAATGACCCAATATCGTTCCTTTTTATGGCTGAGTAATATTCCATTGTATATATGTACCACATCTTCCTTATCCATTTGTCTGTCGGTGGGCATTTGGGTTGCTTCCATGACCTGGCTATTGTAAATAGTGCTGCAATGAACATTGGGGTGCATGTGTCTTTTTGAATTACGGTTTTCTCTGGGTATATGCCCAGGAGTGGGATTGCTGGGTCATATGGTAGTTCTATTTTTAGCTTTTTAAGGAACCTCCATACTGTTCTCCATAGTGGCTGTATCAATTTACATTACCAACAACAGTGCAAGAGGGTTCCCTTTTCTCCACACCCTCTCCAGCATTTGTTGTTTGTAGATTTTCTGATGATGCCCATTCTAACTGGTGTGTCTTTCTCACCTTTTTGATGCCCTTTTTTCCCCCACTCACCTTTTTTGATTCACTCACTACCCGGTCATTACTTGTCTAAGCTAAGTTCCATTTCAATTCAAATCAATTCAATTCCATCCCAAGAATTCTGGCATTGTGTAAGCCAGGGCCTGGGGAGCTGGGCAGACACATAAAGTAGACCATCTCTGAGGTACAGGCGAAGATGTGCTCTTTGAGATTTACAGTGGCCCCCACCCCAGCACACTCCATTCCTCCTGCTTTGATCTCCTATAACACTTTGTGTCCATGAGGTCATTATGGAAGAGACTATGTACCGCTCCCCATCACAGCTTAACTGTGTGTGTGTTTGCATGTGCATGCATGTTCTTGTACACACGTGTTTGCATGTGTGTGTTTCTGTGGGCACGTGTGTGGGTGTGCATGCTTGTGTGTGCGTGTGTGCTTAGAGTTTAAGTTCCTGAGGTGCAAAGATAACATGGTGAGTTTCCTCTGACTTTTCCACAGATCTTACCCAAGGCAAGGCACAAAGCTGCTATTCAAGAAACACACGAATGAATGAATGAATGAACAACCGAACGAACAAACTAACGAAGGAACGAACCATAAACCCTAAACTGGCGCTCAGGCTGAGGATCTGGGAAGAGGGTTCCACTGGGAGTCAGGAGTTCTGCATTTGAAACGCGACAGGTCCTGTGTGACATGCGCAGGACTTGCCTCTCCTGTTCCTCCGTGTTCATCCCTGACAATTGCAGGGATTGGATTAGATAGTTCTTCCCAGTTCTGAGGACGCTCTGAAGCCTCCATTCCCCAACAGGCTCTGTTCCCAATTGTAAGCCCCACTCAGTCCCTCCAGACGCAGACTTCATCAGACCCATGAAGGCCCCAGTCCAGCTTGGGGAGGGCCTCATGCTCCCCTGCCTCATGGGGCTCAAGGATATTTTGTCTAAATTCTCCAGGAACAGAGAAAAAGCACAGAGGCTTTTGCTAAAACCCAATGAGCAGGTCTCTCTGAGGACAGGGATTAAGTTTGTCTCTGCTGATCTCCCCTCTAGTCGCCTCCCCTGTCTGGGAACCAGCTTCGGATTCTCTGGGGTTTATCCTCCCTCATATGGTTCCACTCCCTTTGTGTTACCCTTGTGCCATTTTCAGCCATCCCTTTGGAGCGCCTCTTCGAAGAATAGATGCCCAAAGAACAAAGCAAATTTTGGTCCAGGCTGGTTCGAAATGAAGTCCCTCTTCCTTCAATAATTGCAATTTGGGAAAGAAATGAGACCCTCCTGACTCCCTGGCCTGGGGTAACTCTGCCAGACCTCTCACCAGACCTAAAAGACCATCTCTACTGGCGAGGAACGGGACAGTCTCAGGGGCCCAGCTTCCCTTCACCCCAGCCCAGGACATTTCAGGCTCTGACAGAGCTGCTGGTGATGGGCTGGTGGCTTGATTCTTACAGGATTATCTGGATTTGGAGGGTCTCTCAGGGGTCAGCAAGTCTGGGAGGATCGAGCCTAACTCCACACAGAAGAGGTAGGCAGAGGGGTCTCTATCTCTGAGTGACCCCTTCTGTCTCAGAACTGCCTCTGCTCAGGGAGAGAGGCCTGGTGCCTCTCAAGGGTCTCACTTCCCTCACCTCACCCTTACCTCCCAGATATCACTTTTGGGCTATAAGGTGCTACTTCTGTTGACAAAACAACAACAGGAACGTGAGCTTTATGTAAAGAGTGGAGGATGCTTTTGAATAATTGATGTGATATTTTTAATCCAAGTTTTAAAAATCCTAATGTTCCAAAAACAGAGGAAACACTGACGCTTCAATATTCAAACTGAACAATCTTTTACTTAAAAAAAATAAAGTCTTGGAGTTCATAACCCATTGGCGGTCTCTCAGAAAGCCCCTTTTAAAAAACATTTTTTGGCCGCGCAGCATGCGGGATCTTAGTTCCCCGATCAGGGACTGAACCCAGGCCCACGGCAGTGGAAGCGCCAAGTCCTAACCACTGGACCACCAGGAAATTCCCAGAAAGCCCATTTTTAATGACCTTGATTCTGACTCACCTTACTTAGAATATATGACTTTTATGCCCCTCTTTTGTACACACACACACACACACACACACACACACACACACACACGCAACACACTTGCTCTGTGATCCTGGGCAAGTTTCGCAATATCTCTCAGTCTCAGTTTACTAATTTATAAAATAAACATAATTTACATAATAAAAGATTGGATAACTATGTCCAAGTTCCCTTCCAACTCTTGAATTCTATGATATCAAGGGAATTCTGAGCACGCAAACTTACTGCAGCAGCTGTATAACAAGCAAACTATTTTGCCCTGGATAATCCTCAGGGCATCCCTCCAGCCATGGGCTATGGATGGGGCAGAGCTGACTGAACTAGTGAGGGAGACAAAATACTGCTCATGCTTTCAAGAAACACCTCTGTGAGCTACCCGAGGGCAACACCACATCTACCTTGCTCACTGCTGAACTGCTGTCACCTAGCACAGGCTCCTGTACATAAGAGCTACCCAAAACAGTCGTTGAATAAACAAGGGGATTAACTAACTAATTCATTAAGGCATGCATGCTGTGTCTCTTCCAGGATTCAAATAACTCTTTTCCCCCCAAATGCAAAAGTTTTTGTCACTAGAACACCTAAGATGAATTTTTTTCAGAGGATTCTAGACCAGATATTGGTAAATGTATAACATATTAAAACAGATCCAAAGTAATTCCTATGAAAAGCCTCCTCCCCCAAACGTAACCTGTGATGATACAAGCAAACAGATTTATTGACCCACTGCACCCAGGTAGAATGTTGCAGAGAGAATCCTGAAACGATGTCTCATTAGGAGAAGTGAGGCCATGGTTTTCATTTTTCTAGTAGAAGGTGGATATCAGAAGTGGAACCAGTATTTGGACTGATTATTTTCTTAAGGCAAAGGTCGGTTCAAGTGAGGTGAGGTGATGAGTGAAGAACAAAGTGTTACAGAAATCCAGACATGCTGTGGTGATAACTGCATAATTGATGGGAGAGGGGTACTGGTTCTTATCCTCCAGACCCTCCCCTTTATGGCCATTCTCTGGCCAAACCAAAGGGTCAGCCACAACAGCAGCCTCTACACCACTGTCAGGATGCTAGGCGACATTATCATCTCAGAAACAACAGTTTGGAGTTGGACAAATCTGGCCTCCCTGTTCCGTTCATCAGGTGATGAGTTGTTGGATCCTATGATGTGATTATACTTGTTCACCCACAGTCAAGACTCCGGAGAGTCTACACTCGGCAACAACCATGGACATGGAAATGAAAAGGGTGATGTTTAGGTTTTGTGGAATCCCAGGTTAAAAATCATGTCCTAGAGTCCATTTGGGTTTACCTTAGAGAGAAAGGTGGCCATCTCCTTCAGTTTCAAAATAGATTGTTATACCTAGGCAGTAATATTTATCCAGGTGTAACACAAAATGTTGACAATGGCACAGATAACTCCCTGGCCCTTTACAGAAAAAGTTTCTTGATTCCTGGTCTAAGGCACTATTACGATGGGCCATTTGGGTCATATTGTAAGTTCCCCAACCTGGCCACTGTAATTCCACACTATTCTTGGAGGGGTTCTGCCATATTGCAAAATATGCACAAGAATTTGGGTTACAATGAGACCCCTACAAAGAGTGGGCCTCTAGCCTATTGGAGAAGCAGACTTAGATTGAGATGACCCCACGTAAGTTAATGACAGTTGGCCAAATGAGTTGCTTCTTCACCTCCTGTCTCGGGCTCCCAACCAGAGGGTAGCTATCTCCAGCTGCAGTCCCTCAGCAAAAGAGGTGTTTGGAAATTTTGTCTCCCACATCTACCCTCTGGGACACAAACTCAGGATGGAGGCAAACATTTTCAGATGGAGAGCCAAGCTGAAGTTCATCCTCTGAAGGTCACCTTGGTCCTTGGGGCTGGTTTTGGCCATCGACTTATTGGTACTCATCTGCTGACTATGCTATGGCCATTTTTTCCCCTTAGAGACCAAGAAAGTTTATGACTAAACAGAACAAGACAAAGGTGAGATCAGATGAATAATGTCTAAATTGGAGAAAGCCCTTGTTCAGTTAGAGAAAGTTGTTCTGATAGAAGGAAAGCTGACTTTTATTGATCTAGTGCAGCACGGGAGAACACTACACTGACAATTCTTAAATGACCTCTTGTTTGGAGAAATGAATGCATTTTATTTTACTCCTCCTTGTGGGGCTCAGAAGCTCCTAGAGCAGGATATCAGAATAGGACACACGCTTAGACTGGTTAATTTCTTAAGGCGAGGGTCCGTGTATAAAAGGCAAGGTTCTAAGCAAAAAAAGGAAGTCTTGTGCTAGTCACCAGGTCTTCTGCTGTTGCTACTACACAACTGATGTGAACTTCTGGTTCTTACTGCCAGTCATTCTATAGTGATAATGGCTGTCACTTCTTGAGCCAGACAATGTAGATGGTTTACCTCTGTGTACCCCGTGCCAGACACTGTCCACATTCCATCTCATTTAAAGCTCACAACAACACTGTCAGGTTGGCATGATTCTTCTTTCCATTTGACAGAGGTGGAAACTGTAGCACTTGCCCAAAATGTAGCAGTTAGTAGGTGCCCAAGCCAAAGCTAGCTCTTTCTCTGCATCGGTGTCTCACTGCCTCTCCCGTGGGTGTGACCCCGTGAACACTGAAGGCCTCATTCCCAGATTCCCCTTCTACTTGGTCTTCAAGTAGTGGAGATGCACCTCTCAAAGTCCCCATACCCAGCAGTCACACACCTTCACACTCAGGAGGCCTCTTCCCATTTCTCTCCCTCCTCACTCAAAGTTCAAAGATAAAGCCATGTAAAACAATAATCACTTAAAGGGTGCTCAACCTCATTAGTCAAGCAGGAAATGCAAATGAAAACCCAACCAAAATGAGATACGATCAAACTCCCACCAGACAGAATAGTTCAAATGAAAAGCACTGATAATAGCAAGTATTGACAAGAATACGGAGCAACTGGATCTTGTATAATGGCGGGAATGTGAATGGGTATAACTTCTTTAGAAACTGTTTAGCAGTGTCTGCTAAAACTAAACATATACCTTCCCAGATATAGATCCAACAGAATTGGGTACATGCTCAAAATAGTGCTATTTCTAATAGCTAAAAACTAGGGATTACTCAAAATATCCATCAGTAGTAAAATGGATAAATATACTATATTCACAAAATGGAATACTATACAGCAGTGAGAATGAATGAACCACAACTCACATAACAACATGGATGAATATCAAACATAATATTGAACAAAGTTGTACACACGAGAATATATACCATATGATTTCATTTATAGGAAATACCCAAACCGTTTTGATCAGCATAATGGTTACCCTTGGCAGGGGAATATAAAGACTGGAAGGGGACAAAGAAAAGGGCTTCAGTAATGTTCTGTTTTTTGATTTGGGTGAACACAAGTGTGTTCCCTTTATGAAAATTCATTGAGCTCTACTCATAATTTGTACCCTATTCCGAATGCATATTATACGTAAAACTGAGAGCTTAAAACAGATGAAGGCGACTTCCCCGGCGGCCCAGTGGTTAAGACTCTGCACTTCCATGGCAGGGGGCGCGGGTTCAATCCCTGGTCGCGGAACTAAGATCCACAGGCCGCGCGGCACAGCCAAACAAAAGACAAACAAACAAAAAAATAAAGGTATATAGCCTCTTCTTTCCATCCCACTCCATCCATCTTCACCCAGTAAAGTCCACTTTCAAGGGGAAGGAGTTACAAATCCAGAGGGCCTGTGTCTGAAATGCCATGTTCATTGGTCCCTGGGATGGAGGTTCCCAGGTTCTGAATACCCTGCCCACCCCAGTGTGCAAAGTGTGCACACTCTGCAGTGCACACTTTGGTCTTGCACCATGAAGATGACAGACTGGAAGTAATGGGGCTTTTAGAGCCAGATAGACCCCAGCTCTGCTACTTACCTATATGGGGCATTGGGCAAGTCCCTCCCTCTCTCCAAGCCCCTATTCCCTTATCTTCAAACAGAACAGTAGCACATGCTGTTCGTTGTCTACCCCAAAATCATTCCTTCCCACTTCTTTGCTTCCCACTACAGCTGAGCACCCCAGTTGCGTGACTTCCTAGCCTCTCAGGTTGCTAGATCAAGAGCGTGTGACCCTTCGAAATGCAGCATGGGAGGGCACTTGTGTTCTTGGTTGGCACACTGTTGTGCCAACCTGGAACTCTGGCTCTGGACAACTGGAGGGAGACAGAGGCCCTGGGTGGCCTGTGAGGCTCAGGGCGCAGGCTCTCCTGAGGGGCTTGAGAGGCTCGGCTCCCTCCACTAGAACTGAGAGGTGAGAGAGCTTTTTCCAGACTGCAGGCCAAGTCCCAGAGGAGGATGAGGAACCAGGCCTATTGCATCCAACTGTGAGTTGTTCAGAAGTGCCTTCTTATGTCATTTTCAATAAGTATTTGTACAATGCCTACGAGTGCCAGGTACCCTACTGTGTGCTGGTAGACAAGACAGATAGGTTCCCTGCCTATCCAATGGCCACAGCAGTTCCAATGAACACAGACTTCCCAACTTTCTAAATCACTGTGAGCATAACTGTCAGCATATTCCCACCTCTGTGTTTTGAAATCCATCAATAATCCAAGGACACTCCCACAGTCCCTGGCTTGATGTTGCTCAAGATGAATTGTTTTGCAGGAAAGTGAATATTTATTGAGCATCTTCTACGTGTAAGACTTGTAAGACTGTGTAAGACTTGGTTCTATAAACATGAGGTCCATTTTCACCCCTCAGGGAGCTTACATTCTGGGGTGGTTGGAAGAGGACAAATGTTTGATCTGAGTAACACAAGTTATCATGCCTGAAGGAACCACAGGGAAGCTCCAGAGCAGCTGCGTCTGCTTTGGGGATGAGGTGACCCTAAAGGTGGTAGGATTCCATCAGGCAGAAAAGGATAGGAGATGACCCACAAGAACAAGTTAAGGGGCAATGCCCAAATGGGGAAAAAAAACAAGCTGAGGATGGGGATAGGAATCAAACTGGCCTAGAGACGGGGTTTGCAACCTGATCGGAAGACCTTAAATATTAAGCCAAAGAATTTGGACTGCATCCTATGGGCAAAGGGGCATTTCAGGCCAGGAAGTAATGTGACAGACCCAGTGCTGTGGGAAGATTACTTTGACATCTGTGATGGAGATGATTAAGAAGGAGGAGACCCTAGAAGCAGCAAACTGAGGCCTGAGCAGCTTCAGAGCTTTCAGAGAGGGGCTCACACCCTCTGGGTTTGATTCCTGGCTCAGTTGCTCTGCTAAGACTGAGCACATCCTGCTGTGGAAGACTGCTGGTCGCCTCTCAATATCCACTTCCCTCTCTCTCCTTTCTAACAAAATCTTGAGTTTGTCTGGGGCAGCAAAATTCCCTGTTAAAAATATTCACCTCCTCCGAATCTAGCTGAAGATGTCCATATTTCTGGCCAATGAGGCATACAAAGAATTTTATAGTGGGGCTTCTGGAAAGGTTCTGTTTTCTTGATAAAAAGACATTGATCCAGCCAGCACAAATTTTTTCCTTACCCACTTCTTCCAGCTTGGAACTCAGTTGTGAAGCCTGGAAGTGGTGCAGCCATTTGTGACCATGAGGATAAAAGCTACCAGTCAAGGATGGCAGAGCAGGAAGAGAGCAGGAGTCTTGATTCTTAATGACTTTCGTGAACAGCTGTACCAACCTGGACTGCCTATCTCTAGCCTTCCTATTATGTAAGAAAAATAACTGTTTAACTTGTTTAAGGTTTCTCTTAAGCAGCCAAATGTAATTCCTAACTGATATACATGGCTACCCTGAATGCCTCACTTTCTCCCTCTTTTCATGATCTCACAGCCTGGCACAGGAATGGATTATCCATCGACCACGTGCTTTTCAGAAGCTGCCCACAAGAACAGCTGAAGAGGCCCTCAGTCTATACTGCCCCCTTGGTCCCAACTCTCTCAGCCTTGCAGGGCCTCCCTAGCTTGCCTGGATCTTCCAGAGACCAGAAGGCAATGCCAGCTGGGACAGCCCCAGGAGGTCTGCAGCTGTGAATCCTAGGCAAGAGTCCTAGACCAGCAGTCAGAAGTCCTGGGATGCCGCACCACCTCTGCTACTAATCAGGACATGACCTTGACCCAGTCACTCCCAATGCCCTTGGGCCTCAGTCACCCTATCTTGGGAATGTGGGGATTGAGCTAGGTCAAAGTTTTCAAAGCATGCATCAATTAGTTTGCATTTAACTGTAAATAATAAAAGCAAAAACAAACAAACAAATAGAAAAAAATAATAATAAAAGCAAGGAAAAAATGAACAGCAAAAAATCAAAACCAAAAAGATAGTGTATTCAAACAGGCTTAAACAATGAAGAAAGTTATCATCTGATAAAGTCCAGAGACAGGACCACTCCAGGGCTGGTACGGTCAGCTGCCCACCAATGTCGTCAGGCACTCTGCAGTTCTCCATGGATTAGTTTTGTCCCTGATCTGGCTTTCTTCAGGGGCACAGGTTGGCTACCACAGTACCAGGCAGCACAACCAAGGCACACCCCTAGCCAAGAATGAAGTGAATCCATCTTTCTTGTGTTTGATTTTTAGGAGCAAGAAGTTTTTCCCACAAGGCCCTATCAGACTTCCTTTTACCACTCACTGGCCAGAAGTGCCCCTTTCCAACCCATCACAGAAAAGGAAAGATGGGATTGCCATCTGGTCTGAACGTATTCCGGAGAGCCAACCATGACCAGTGCAGAAAGGGAGCCCTCTTCTCTAAAGAAATACCACATGACCCCATGAGACAGAGCAGATAAAAGCAGAGGCCCTTGGAATGAAGTTAGGAATGGGAAGAAGGCTAGCCCCACTCCTACTGTCCTCAAAGTCCCAGTCACAGAACCCTGGAGCCCTTAACACCAGTTTGAAAGCCACTGGGCTTGATCTCTAAGGCAGCTTCTCACTCCAACACCCCATGGGTCTCTGCTTCTATGATTAATGGCTCTAGCAGAATGGGGTCAATAAGAAAGGGGAAACTACCCGCATCCCCTGAGGTCACCCTGAAGACGGGCCCAGTCAAAGGGCCTGGGGGCTTCTCCTAGCCTGGCTGCAGCTAGGAAAACTCTACGGATCGTGTTGTACACTCATCATAGTGACACACACTCATACAACCTCTTCCAGTTTGCAGGCACATAATCTCATCCAGTCTAAGAAGCTGCCTTATGAGTAGCGTATGGCGCAGATGGCTCTAAACGAGAGCCACAGAGGTGGGGAAACCGAGGCATAAAACAAGGAGGCCTTGGCTCGCAAAGCCAGGGTCTGGAAGAGCCTAGCTGGAACCACAGGCTGCCAATTTGGCCTAAGGGAAATTGAGGATACAAGGAAAAAAGACATAGGCATGACGGCAAGGCCCCAGATCACGGAGGCACAGGCTTGCTGGCTGGGTGATTGGGTCTCTCAGTCTCTCTGGGCCCCACTCCCCTCAGGGTCACTGGGAGGATGGGGCGGAGCCCTGTGAAGGGTTGTTTAAAAGAGCTGTGGGATCTTCCAGGCGGAGGCTGCAGACAGCTTGGGGAGGGCAAGCTCTGTTTCCTTACTTCAGACTATACCTGAAGGAAGACTGGGCCCCAACCACAGACTGCCACCCTGTGCCTGCCACCTCCTCCTGGGCACTTCCCCCACTCCCTGGAGGCAGACGGCTGCTGAGGGCGCTCCCCACAAGCCGGCTCATTAAAGATTTGCTCTGTCAAGCAGCAATCAAAATAAACAGACCAGCCTGAAAGCCAGGGAACTAAAAACCAATTAAGAGGGAATGGAGATGGAAGGAGGGGTGGAAGCAGGAGGGGAAAAGAGGCCGGGGCTTTCCAAAGACTCAGTTCCCATGGCAGCCAGCTTCCAAAATAGTCTGGGAATGAAAAATAATGAAAACCACAGCGGAGAGAAAAGCGATCCTGGCAGAAGAGTCCCGACCTCGGGATTGGCTAAATCCCCTTGCTCCTGGCTCCCAGAGGGCGCCTCGTGGGTCAGAGCACCGGTGACCTGTCCCTCGCTGCCACCACCCCCCCGCCCACCCGTTCCTCTTTTCCTCTCAAGGCTGTGAATGGTGCAGACCCTTGCAGGCCCTGCTGCCAAGGCCCCAGGGTGAGGGAGCCACAGTCAACACCTGCCCCACGGGGAAACTGTGATGGAGACGGGGAGGGCTAGGGACAAGACCAGAAGGGGAAGTTCAGGTCTGCCAGCCTGGTTTCAGAGGGCTTCCTGGAGGAAGTGACATTCAGACTGAGATCTGAAGTAAGAGCTGGCCAAGAAATGAACAGAAGGAAGAGCGCCTCAGGAAGAGAGAAGAGGAATAGAAAAGGCCCGGGAGTGGAGGAGCAGAAGAGAGAGAAACACCAGAAGTTGGGTAGGGCTGACAGTTATTGAGCTGGGCATGCTCTGTGGCAAGCTGAGTGCCTTTTATGCACTGAATCCTGAGTGGTGAGAACCCCAGCAGACTGCGACTCCCAGATTTTGTAAAGGTGGTGGAGCCAGGATCCCAGCCCACATCTGCGGACACTACACCTGCCCCCTTTCCCCTCTGCCTGGAGCCGGGCCTTCCGGGGAGCCCCCAGTTCCCTGCCCCTTCCCCTACCCGGGTGACAGGGGACCCTGCATGGCATTCCTAGCGTCACTTCCTAATGATATCTCCGAGGAGGCCCCTCAGCCCACCAGGAGGCATCACCCGAGGCATCACCGTTTAACCATCTCCAGACCCCCTTGTGGTCTGGTTTCTGTTTCATTGGTGAGGCAACAGGAAAGCTGAGATCCTATTAAGCTCACTTGCAGTTGCCAAAAAGGAATAACGGCCAAGATTAAGTTAACCCTTTCACACTCCCTCGCTTCCTGAGCCACAGAAATAAGAGCCCTGAACCAGATTACCATCAAGGGAAGCAACACCTCAGCCCCAGAGGAACGGGTTCCCAGGCCCAGAGGGACACCTGGCCTCCCCAGGAGGCCGGACCGCTCGGAAGCCTGTTCTGCACCAGCGTAAGCAACGGCGTGATAACGGGCAGTGCCCTGCCGAACAGCACTTACTCAGTGGACGGGCTCCTAGTTGGGAAGCAGGACGGCGCTAACTGGACCTGGGTCTTCCAAACAGGAAGAGGCGAGGTGAAGGCTGTGGAGTTCAGGGGCAGCTCTTAGGCTCTGACTTTTCACTCTCTTTCCAGGAAGCCAAGCCAGCACCAAGTGGGAGTCCACTGGAAACGGGGTGCACCTGAGAAGGCAAAAGCACAGCCATCAGATCCCAACTTCGTGTCCTCTGAAGTCTCTGAGCAGGACAAGGGGAACGTGGGCCAAGGAAAGAGCACTGGACTCAATGTCCAGAAAGCTGGCTTTGAGTAGAGTACCTGTCCTGTCCTCGTGGTGAATGAAGCATAGACTTTGTAATCAGAGCCCCCCAGGCATCAACCTTAGTTCCATCATCTGGTAGCTGTGTGACCATGGGCAGATGACTCCTTCTGAGCCTCGGGTCTCCTCAACAGTAAATGGGCATAATAATACTGACCCCATAGGGAGGGTCTCTATAAGGGTGACAAGAGGCGCCAGAGTGCCCAGTGTAAGCTGGGGGCGGAGTAGGGACTCACTAGCATTCCTTCCTCCCCTAAGCCTCAGCTTCACCAACTGTAAAATGGGGTACCAACTCTCCTAGGTTAAGTGTGCAAAGCGCTCGGAAAACTGCAAAGGCCTATGGATTCGTGCAAGGGGCCTCTGGCTGGGGAAGATGCTGAATCCCTCCCTTGCCAGCCCACGCTACCCTCAGCATTTCTCTCACCTGCCATCAGCCGTAAGGCCTTCCTTACCCTGCACAGCCCCTTCCTGGGTGGCCTTGAGGAGTCTCTGTGGCCACGGAGTTAAAAGAACATTTATGGGGCAAATATAAGAAACTCCCAGCAAGTATAAGAAATCGGGATTATGATGCACCCCCGCTCCCTGGCTTCCCACTTGCTGTTGAAGGAGATGGGGCCCGCGCACAGAAGGTGACCCTCCTGAAGTCATGGCTTGTAAGTGTCTGGGTTTGGAACCCCAGGGCTGTCCCACTCCGCGGCCATTGCTCCTGCCCCATCCACACCCCCAGTTCACTGGCTGAATGACTCCCAGGCCTGAGGGGCCTGTCCAGGGCCAGCACAAGGAGCCTCCTGAGACCTGGGGTGGGTCCCTCTGCCTCTGGGTGCCGAGAGTGGTCACCCTTCCACCAACGGGAGAGAGTGACAGGCTGAGTTACCACCGGCTTCCTCGCTGGCCGAGGGCTGCCCGGAAGTAGCCCACAACGTGATGGGAAGGACAGCCTGCCCGGGAGGTGGTGACCCTCAGCCCTGGGTTTGAATCTGCACTCAGCTGTGCAAACCTGCACAACCCTGAACCTCTCTGGCTCTCAGTCACCTCAGCAGTACGTCTGTAAATCCAGGAAAAACGTGCCCCATCTCACAGGCTGTGGGAAGATTGGAATGAGATGACTGACAGGTGTTGAAAACAGGCAAACCTTGTTGTCTTTCGTAATTAGCACACTCATTATTTGTTTGTGTTTCTAAGCAGCAGATTCACTAAGTGGGTTAAACAGCTTCTCACTCCCCACTCCTTGGGCATCCCCATCCTGTTGACACTAGTCCTCTTTGTGCACCAACAGTGAGAAGATGAACCCGTGCCCGAGTCAGAACATCCTGGTGGAGCAGAGTCGACTGCTTATCTCAAGGGCTGGCTGTGCTGACCCTGAGACAAACTGAGCCGAGAGAAGCCACGTGTGGTTCCTCCATCTGACTCTCATAAATTAATAAGATGACGCGTCAGGTCAGTAGCCACCTGACACATTTGCGTGGGGCACGGGGCTCACCCTTTACAGACAGAATCCTAGGAGCACCACATCACAGCCCTGTGATGGAGCAGTGACTGACTTATTTCCTCCCTTCCTCCCTCCCTCCCCCACTTCCTTCCTTCCCTCAGATTTCCACCTTTGATCCCTAAAGCCACATTTCCAGGCAGTCCCAGGGCTGTGCCAGGGAGGAGGGACTGCTGGCCTCAGGGCCCCCGTCCTGGGCAGGCAGGAAGGGCCCAGCCATCTGAGAGGACCCGGGGAACTGACCCAGTCAGAGCAGCAAAGGGAACAGAGCAGGGGCAGAGATCTGGGGCTCAGAGAAGGCGTTTGCTTGGAGATTTGGGGCAGCAGGCCAAGTAGGGAAGCCCTTCTGCCTGGATGTCCATGAAGGAACGTTTCCCAGCCAGCCCCACAGATCCACACCTCTAAAGCTAATGCCAGAGGCTCCCGCAGCAAGGCCTGGGGCACCAGAGGCGCACAGTCAAGGAGTTATCAAACCAAACCAACCAGGCAGTTAGATGAAAAGGCAGCCCCCGCCAGCATCAGAGGAAATCAGGGGAAGCACCCAGACAGCTGGGCCAGGTCTTGAGGAAGAAGCAGGGAGTCAGAGAAAGCCCAGAGCAGCTGAGAGGGGGGCTCTGGCCCCGAGAAGCTGGATTCAGGGGCGGAGGGGAAGCCCCTCATCCTGGGGGGCTCCGAGGAACACATGTCCCCTAGGCTCTAGGTGGCTGCACTCCCATGTCCCCGGGGGCCACAGAGAGATATGCTCAGCCACTGGGCTCAAGGGGACCCTGTGTTTCTCATGGGTCATCCATTCAACTCTCACAGCCAACCCCATGAGGCAGGAATCATCATGCCCAGTTAACTCTAAAGAGTCTGCAGCTCAGAGAGGTTAACTAACTCACTGAGTCACACAGTGTCCTTGTCAGGTTCATCTGGCCGCAAAGACTCTGCATACTTACTGTTTGACGGGTTAAAATCATTAACCAGTGACTGTTCCCGGCCTCCCTCTTCCCCTCTCCTGCTAAAGGGACTCCGGCCGACCCACCTCCTTGCCTCTCCTTCCCACCCTTGAAGTCATCCCTGCCGGGGAAGGTGGTTCCCTGGGCCTTTGAAAAGCAGAAATTGGAAGAAAAGGGGAAAGGAGAGAAAGGTCCGAGAGGCACTGGGTGGCTTTGAGGTGGAATTATGGGGAGAGGAGAAAGCTGTGTCCTGAGGAGGCACAGAGGTGGAGAGATGTGTGGGCTCAGAAGTACCCGCTTCCGTGACTGAGAAATCCAAGGACAGAACTGAAGTTCTAGTGACATCATGTTTGGCTTCTGAACTCTGTTCTCTTGAACCAACACCACTGAGGCTGGCCCCCATGAATCACAGATGTGGAAGCATCTCATTTGTAAGAAGAGAGGAGGAAAGGGAAGGGAATTGGGACTGAGGCAAGGCAGAGACCAGCCTCCTCTCACAGCATCTTTGCTTTCTTTTGTGTGGTGTTCTCCTCTGTGCACTCACCACTTGCTTTGTTCACTTTTAGTTTCTGCTCCGGTATGACTTCGGTTAGCACACAGCCCACCATGGCCACCTGCAGCATCTCTTCAGTGCTTTTCTAGAATGATGACAATTCTGTTTGCGTTCCCACTGTGAACTATTTCATTGTACTCATGTTTCCTGGTTCAAAAATCATTTTCCCACAATTAGGTCTCTTTGACGGTTTTATTTATCTTTAAAGCTTAACCTTCAGCTGTTCTTTTTTTAAAAATTTTATTTATTTGATTTATTTATTTTTGGCTGTGTTGGGTCTTCATTGCTGTGTGCGGGCTTTCTCCAGTTGCAGCGAACGAGGTGCCACTCCTTGCTGCGGTGCGCGGGCTTCTCATTGCGGCGGCTTCTCTTGTTGCAGAGCACGGGCTCTAGGTGCACAGGCTTCAGTAGTTGTGGCTTGCGGGCTCTAGAGCGCAGGCTCAGTAGTTGTGGCGCATGGGCTCAGTTGCTCCACGGCATGTGGGTTCTTCCCGAACCAGGGCTCGAACCCGTGTCCCCTGCATTGGCAGGAGGATTCTTAACCACTGCGCCACCAGGGAAGCCCCCTTCAGCGGTTCTTGATGCATCATTGTGGCCTCATGTTTTGTAGCTCCATTATCAAGTCTAGGGCTTGTGAATCTACAGAACTGTATGTTGATCCTTCAAAAATTCACAAATATAACTGGTTTATTGAAGAGTCTCAACTTAGTGGGAAATAAACACAAAAATGGCTTTATGGCTTCTATCCTCCCCTATCTATACTATGACAAATTCCTTTTCTCATTGGTTAAAGGCTCCCTTAACTATAACTCGGTCCAACCCAACTATAACTTGGTCCAACCCATACATTTTAGTCTCCTTGAGTTTCCAGGACAATCTGGTTCTGTTCATCAAGACGCATTTCTGCTTATTGGTTTGTTTCTTCTCCTCCTCCCTTTCCCAGGAGAGGCCAGAGCTGTAGCCCCAGTTAGTTGCAATGGAGAAGGGATCTGATCTGATCTTCACACACTTTCCCCCACCTCCTCCTAGGTCCAGGTCATCCAGCGTTTGGGACAAAGAGAAGGAGGTGGAAAAGGGCACACATCTTCTAACTCATTCAGGCTGAAGTCCTCTCCAGGTTGGTTGCCTCTGCTAATTATTTAGTTAAGCCAAATGACCTCTGGCGCCTCCAGTGCAGCAGGCATCCACGGGCTGGCTCTCCCATGGGATGCAAGAAGCAAAGGGCCATTTGCTGCTGGTACTTCTCACTCAGCAGGCAGCCTGCTGCGGGGGAAGGAGGGGGCAGGCAGTGGGGCGGGGGCGTTGGTGGGGAGGAGATAGGAGGAAGGGAGAAAGGGGAAGACAGGAGGGGGTAACAGTAAAGAACTCAAGACCAGCTGCCTTATCCTTATTCGGCATCCACTAAACCCACAGGAAACTTGGGAACCCTGGCTTTGCCAAATAGCGGGAGAGCCGCTGCTCCATCTCCACTCTGCCAGCCAGCCCTCTCTCCTGCTCGCGTCACACAGGGGAGGACCAGAAACTCCCTTCTCCCATTTTGTGGGCCCCTTCAAAATATAAAAAGACTTTTGCAAGCACCTCCAAAAGATTTTTTTTTTTAACTTTCTGCAAAGATATTTTAATGTGGGCAAATGATTTTTGAACCATTTTGAACCATCCAGGAGACATAAATAATGGGTCCTTTAAGAAAGGATCTCTTGCATAGAGAACAGACTTGTGGTTGCCAAGGCGGGTGGGTGAGGGATGGACTGGGAGTTTGGGATTAGAAGATGCAAACTATTATATATAGAATGAATAAACAACAAGGTCCTACTGTGTAGCACAGGGAACTATATTCGATATCCTGTGATAAACCATAATGAAAAAGAATATGAAAAAGAATGTATATATATATATGTATAACTGAATCACTTTGCTGTACAGCAGAAATTAACACAACATTGTAAATCAACTGTACTTCAATTAAAAAAAAAGTAATGGGCCTCTTGGTGTCCCCCTTTTTTGGCTTTAAGGAAGAGAAAGGACTCCCTTTCCCTCTCCATTAGAAGGGGAAGAATAGCCTCTCCCGTTATGAGAGCTGCATACTTCCCCCAAAGCCACCAATTCCCAGCTTTCTCCCAGCCCTCTTCTACCAATCGAGGGGTTGGGACTTCCACCCAGGGGCCCAGGCAACTGCAGGAGTTCCATCTGTATAAGGTGAATGTGTCTGCATACAAGGAAATGGTGCGCGAGACAAGACTGCCAACCAAGTTGCAGAGCGGATAGCTTTGCCCAAAGAGGTATGTGCTGAATCCCGTTGGCATTTTAAACTGGCAGGCCAATTAGTTGTTTCTGTCTGGACTGAATGTGCCTTCATGAGGGGCTGTGGATAACTGTGATCACATGAAACTGTCAGACAAGCTCATCTGGACAACCTAGGGGCAGGTCAGAGTGAATTATCGTGCTTCACAGTACTTTTGAAGAAAGGCAGCTTTACTGCTTTTATGTAGATACAGTAATGGGAACCAGGTGTGACTGCTTCAAGGCCCAGCTAAGAATGAGTTGTAGCCAGCAAAGCAGTTGTCTATATGTGAATGATGTGACTTTAAATGTCTTGTGTGACTGTCTCTCCTAACATCGTTGTCTATCTTTTTGTACTTCCATGAAGAAAGGCTGGCTAAGCAAAGGTTAACCTCTTCCCAGCAACATCCAAATTATTCCAAACCTCAGATGACCACCTCCCGAAAATCAGAGATGTTTGCCTGAGCTGGCAGCTCATGAGGAAGCTTGCGTTTCACAGCAGGAAGAGGAGTTTAGCCAAAATTTCCACATTGAGACAACCTTGATCCCAGCCCTAACCCATCTCAAAACGAGTATGTCCAGACTTGGGTGCTTAGTAATACGAGATGAACTTAGCTGAGTTGAAATATCAAGAGGAGAAAGAGGGAAAGCTGAAGGTTCCCCTATGGGACCAGACCTGGACCAGATCCAGAAAAAGGTATTGAAATCGTGACTCATTCAATTCAGTGACTACTCTGTATCTGATTCTTTTTGGGGGGATGCTCTGATGAACAAGCCATGGTCCATGTCCTCCAGGAAAATTGAATCTTGTAGTTGAGAAGGGACATCCGTCATAATAGTGGCACAAGGCAAAGTGAAGGAGATGCAGCAGGACAGAAATAAACAGCATTCCACAGTGGGGCAGAAGAACCACAAGAGGCCCTATGAAGGAGAAAACTTCTGAGATCAGCTTTAAAGCTAAGTTTTTATTTTAAAAAAACTAAACTGATAACGGACACATAAATGAGTATCATTAGAGCACAATTATTTGAAGAACAGTTTGGCAATATCTCCTACAGTTGAGGATATGCATTCCATCACCCAGTAATTACGCATCCAGGTATATACGGTAGAAGACTCTCCCACGTGGGCTAGAGGAGACACACACAAAGATATTCAATACCACTTTCTATGTAATGTCAGAAAACTAGAAATGACCTAAATGTCCACTAATAGATAAAAGGATGAATAAACGGAGGTATATGCATACAATGGAAAACTATACAGAGGTTGAAGTGAGTGTTCTAGAGCTTCATGTATCAATATGGAAAAATTAGAAAATTTTGTTCAAAGCATTTAAGGATATCTCTGATCAATCATGAGTCGGTCACTAGGCTGACCCAGCAGAGACTTCAATGGCTGCACATACAGGAAATACGGCTTTTATGGAATTAGTCCAGCAAAGTCACTAAGCAAGCCGATAGCAACAACAAACCCTTCAAGGAAAGGAGAATCTGATTTCCAGACTTGCCATGTTACATCATCTACGCCTAGACACATCATAGCCAAACTGTCGAAAGATAAGAAGAGAATCTTGAACACAGCAAGAGAAAAAACAAACAAACAAGACTCATCATATACAAGAAACTGTCAATCAAGAATTTTCTATCCAGCAGGACTATCCTTCAGAAATGAAGGAGAAATTAAGACATTCCCAGATAAACAAATGCAACAGAAGTCACAATAAATGTACATGAGCCAACCTAGCCAGATTGTTAAATTGGATGTTTTTAATCTAGCTATATGCTATTTACAAGAGACACACTGAAATATATGGACCCAGAAAGTGTGAAGTAAAGGGATGAAGTTAAAATATAACAAAAAATCATCACTGGAAGAAAGCTGGTATAGTAATATCAATATCAGATAAAATAGATTTTAAGGGGGCTTCCCTGGTGGCGCAGTGGTTGAGAGTCCGCCTGCCGATGCAGGGGACGCGGGTTCGTGGCCCTGTCCGGGAGGATCCCACATGCCGCGGAGCGGCTGGGCCCGTGAGTCATGGCCGCTGAGCCTGCGCGTCCGGAGCCTGTGCTCCGCAACGGGAGGGGCCACGGCAGTGAGAGGCCCGCGTACCGCAAAAAAAAAAAAAAAAATAGATTTTAAGGCAAAAGGCATAATTAGGAATAAAGAGGATCAATACGTAATAATGAAAGGGAATTCACTAGGAAAGATATAAGATTTTTTAATGTGTAGACACCTAACAACATGACTTCAAAATATATAAAGTTTGACAGAATTACGAAAAAGGAACCAACGTTTCTACAATCGCAGCAGATCTCTCTATAACCGAGAGAGCAAAGAGATACTATTAGTAATGATTTAAATGAACAATCTTAACGTAATGGACAAATATAGAACACTTCACTCAGTCATTATATTCTTCTTTTTTTTCTTGGAATACTTATAAAGACTGACCGTGTATTATGCACAAACTAGAAATTGACAGCAAGAAATTACTTTTAAGACATTATTTTGTAAATTGATAAACACATTCCTAAATAACTCAAGTGTTAAAGAAGAAATTATAATGGAAATGAGAAAATCTTTAGAACCTAACAATAATTAACATAACGACATTTCTAAATTTCTTGATGCATCTACAGGGATGTTAGAGAGAAAATCCGCATTTTCACTTACGGCTTATGTAAGAAAAGTCAAGGCTACGACTTAGAGTTAATTGTCCACCTCAAGTTAGGGAGGAGGGAAACAACAAAGTAAACCCAAATAATGAAGAAGGAAAGAAATAATAAGGATGAGAACAGAGATTAATGAAATAGAAAATGGACATAGCAAGTAACAATAAAACCAAAAACCTGGTTCTCTGAAAAGACTGCTAAAGGAGACAAATCTCTGGCAAAGTCGATCAATGTAAAAAGAGTGAAGGTGCAAATGAACACTGGTGGAGCCAAGCTGCCACACCAACCATGAACACCCATCTTGAGGATGTTACGTACTTTCTGTTAAAATAGCTTTCTATCTTGTTTAAGCCATTGTCACTTTGAATGTCTGTTTCTTGCAATCAAACCTAATCCTAACCAACACAGAGGGCTCATCCAGGCCTGGGCTGAATCTGGGCATCCCAACTAGGCTGGGCAGGATGGAGGATGGTGGGAGACAGTGATCAGGCAAAGGAGGGGTGGCAGGTCAGGCGGTAGCCAAGTTGGGTTGAGGTGGCAGCTGGGACAGTGGCCGGCAGGACAAGCGGTAACCACACTATGTGGCAGACTGCCAAGCCAGCTTCCAAGAGCCTCCTGGCTTCCCAGGTGAGCTCACCCCTGAGCTGACTCTTGGGGCCCAGACCCACAGGGCAGGTCTGGTTCCTCTGGGACAGGGGCCATATACCAGACTTTTACTTGCAAGTCTCAGGAAGCCCGACTCAAACTGGTTTAAACAATAAAGACAATGTATTCATTCACTCATTTGGCTTAGTTCAATTCAATGGCTCAAACTACGATTCCAAAGACCCACCACGCTGGCCCCACATGGTCCCATGCTACCCACCCTCCAACAGCTCCAGATTCTTCTCTGGTGAGAGAAAAATAGCTTCAGCAGTCCCAGACCTCCCATCCATACCCCACACCATCCAGGGAGAAAGATTTCCTTTCCTAGGACCTCCCTTAGTCTAGTGATTAGTGCTCTCTCATTGGCCAAAATTAGGTCATGTGCCTTTCTCTAAGCCAATCAACTTGCTGATTGACTTCAGCCAATCAGGACCCACCACTGGAGCTGCTGCTCAGCTGAGTAACCTGGACAATTTACTGAGCCTTGCTCTCCTCATGTTTCATAGAGGATGTTAATAATACCTAACTCGTAGTGTTTTCAGACATTATAAATAAAATCAGAATTTAGCCAGCACAGTGCACGATACTCTCTGCATTTGATCAATGGTAGCCATTAATAGATATTAGCACTGGAACTTCCCTGGTGGTCCAGAGGTCAAGACTCTGTGCTCCCATTGCAGGGGGCCCGGGTTCGATTCCTGGTCAGGGAACTAGATCCCCCATGCCACAACTAAAGATCCCAACTCGGCAATGAAGATCCCATGTGCCTCAACTAAGACCCAGCACAGCCAAATAAATAAATATATATATTTTAAAAATAGCTATTAGCACTAATACTAAAAACTGGGGCTCCATTCTCAAACCCGGAGTGAGAAAGTTGGGCTAGGGGTTTCAGTTTGAAATAAGTGTCAGTCTGGGGCTTGTTCCTGAGAAGAGGGACTGGTATCAACACTAAACTTGACCCCCAGCCCTAGGAGGTAAACTGAGGCAGTATGCCCATAGTACAGCTGAAAGCACAGGGATCCAGGGAGGTCCACAGTTCCCCCTGACCCTCAGCAACCCCAAGAATGAAGAGGCAGAGGTGACTCTGCCCAAACATGACTCTCTTCCCATTTTGTGACCTCCCTGGGGATCATGCAGGCCCCTGGGGTGGGGCTGTCCCATTAAATGGCCACATTCAAAGTGAGAGGAGCAGAAAGGCTGCAGATTCCCCCCTCTGGCTCAGCTCATGGTGGGTGACAGGGTCATATGCCCTGACAGGCCTTTACCCAGGGAGAAAAATCTTTCTAATAGCCCAGAAGAATGCCCTAATCTGACATCTCGTTTAGCAGATTATTGGGCCTGGCTTTGATCTCTACTGGGCATAATGAGTGCACCTCTTGGGCCAATCAGCAGTCATTAATTAGCAGAGTGGCCTGCAGCTGGGCCTGCCCGGGAATGGGGCCCTAGGCTTGCGAATTGGGAGTTGAGGGTGATGTTTGTGAGCAAGTCAGACCTGGAGTGAAGCTACGGGATAGATCTGGGTCACCAGGACCAGCCCCGGGGTCTCTCTGGGAAAGTGCTCTAAGCTGGGCCTTCACATGACACATGTGATACACCAGGGACTGGGCAGCGAGCAACGGCCCCCACTCCCTGCAGTGCATCACCCGACAGTAAGAATACAGCACCGACTCCGCACAAAACAGACGTGTGTGACACCACAGCACAGCACCAGGATGTGCAGGCAGACAGCAGAAACCACCTGGTTCTGCATCTGGCCCTCTGCTAGAGGTCAGACCCTGCCTCTCTGACTTATTGACTCTTGACTCCCATTTCTCTCTCTTCTTGGGTCCCCAGCATCCACGCATGTGGATGGGAGCTGACAGGCAAGAGAGTTGGTTTTGGGTCTTGGGGTTTCATCGTCTCTAAGAGTAGCGGGACTCAGTCCTGCCTTAGGATTGGGGTTTCAACAGGGACGTGACTGGGAACACAGATGAGGAGGAACCACACTGGTGTTCCTGGGTCAGAGGGCCTGGCGGCACAGGGCGGGGGTGCATGCTCTAGGCTTAGCATAGGAAGAGCTGGATTTATATGCCATCCTCTGCCATTCACTAAACAGCCACGTGACCTTCGGGTAAGTCCCCTTAACTTCTCTGCGCTTTGTCCTTTGTGTCAGGACAAGGTTATTTTTCCACATGGTGGTTACAGTATGGGCTATACTTAGTTTTTTAATAAAACCAAAATACAGAATTACTTAATACATGTATTTTAAGTGTTCAGAATTATTAATAAATTTCTAAATCAGTCAAACTAAACATTAAATTTATTTTAATTTCAAAATTAATAAACAGATAAAACGTGAAGTAAAAATTCATTTATAGACATATAAACATTAAACTTAATATTAATTCAGAATAAATCATTAGGAGACAAACATTTTAAAATAAATAATTATTCAAATAATTATTATTATTCAAAGGATAAACAAGAAATGTAATTAACTATGAAAATTCAATATTATTTGATCTTTTTAATACAATCCTGAAAAAAAAATTGTGTCATTGTTAAGTCAAGCACATCTGTGTGCAAATTTTCCCCATTGTTGTGAGTGCTCTTTCTGATTCTACACCATTCAGGGCAACAGTGAGGAGAGAGTTATAACTAACACCAAATTCTTCTTTTGATATCATCATAATGGGAAAAAAAAAACTATCTCTTGTTTAATAAATTTTTAATTTGTTTATAGCTCTTTGTTTCTTTCTGGCAGAAATGGGCAGAGACTGAGGCCTTTTTATTGATAGTAAGCATTCACTTTCATTTTTTTAAACGAAAGCCTCCTTTACTCTCATCAGGTATAGAAGGAGACTCCCACACCATCGGCTATATTCCTTTCAATGCTCTTGTGCTCTTTGAAGTAGAACTAGAGCTTCAGAAGAAGCTTTGCTGTGTTGATTAGCGTTTTCTTTCTCCTCTTGAGAATTATGGAAATGTAAAAACAAAAATGCTTTCTAAATGAGTGTCCCTTTGTTCTATTTGGAATTTTAATGTAGCATAGAACTCTCTGGGTGGTTTCAAGACAAATTACTCTGATTTTAGATTTTTTTAAAAAATATGAACTAATAGTATTACACTAAAAAACAATTGGTGTGTGATACATTAAAAACCCACACAGAGAGACCAGTAAAAACTGGCTTTGTCCCGTGCATAGCAACAAAGACCCAATGCAGCCAAAAATAAATAAATTAAATAAATAAATTTTAGAAAAACACAAAAACCTGGCTTTGCAATGGCTTGTTCCAAATAGATCGTTTCCAAACCTTTTCTACTGTCAGGATCCTTTATTGAGGGACCTGAATGTAGAAAACCAGCAAAAGCAGGTGTCCTGGAACCAAGTGGATGCAAGGGCTCAGAGCCACTCCCCCTCCCTCACACCCCCTACACACACTCACACACATTAGCATGACGAAGGGGATAATGGCCAAAATGCCCCAGTGGACGGTAGCCCAACATTTTCGGGGGTCTTTAGATCTCTATCTAGAACCTTTCCATCCCTGAACCTTGATGAGCAGGCATGTCCTATCTCATTCACTCCAGCCAGATGGCTGATGCCATCTTCCAGGCCTCACAGCCCTTCCTGACTTCCAGGGTTTGGGTTCAGATTTCATGAGAATTGCTAGGTCTCTCGTCATCCTCATCACCCGATCCTCTCCTCCTTCCTCTATCATTGTCATCACCTCAATCACTCCTTGCTCCTTGCCCCGCCCCCTGCAGCCTTCCAGCTCCTCGATGGCACAGATGGCCCTAAGAAGGCGCACCCATGGACACACACACACACACACACACATACACACACCATCCACAAGTCTGCAAAGGACCTCCTGGAGCTCCTGACTTAGAGGTGAGAGAAGGGCTTGGCAGCCCTGCCTGGCTCCCTCCATCTGCCCTTGTGCATTTATTTATTTATTCAACTCATTCTTTTTTTTTTTTTTTTGCGGTACGCGGGCCTCTCACTGTTGTGGCCTCTCCCGTTGCGGAGCACAGGCTCCGGACGCGCAGGCCCAGCGGCCATGGCTCACGGGCCCAGCCGCTCTGCGCCATGTGGGATCCTCCTGGACCGGGGCACGAACCCATGTCCCCTGCATCGGCCGGCGGACTCCCAACCACTGCGCCACCAGGGAAGCCCTCAACTCATTCTTCTGATAAAAGTTTATTAAGCCCCACTCTATACCAGCTGCTGTGCTAGGTTCTGGGATTACAGTGGTGAGAGAGACAAACAAGGTTCCTGTCCTCACGGAGCTTACAGTCTACTCAGGGAGATGAACATTAAAGAAATAATCATTCAACAGAAATACTTGATAACAATGGTGTAAGAATGTCTTCCACTCCCTGTGGTCCTCTGCACTGCCTGCAGACACACATGGAGAGAGATCTAAGGGCCTTTAAGGTACCAACTCACTCACCTCCTACCTTCAGGAAGTTCTGACAGCCTGAGAAGCCTTGCAAAAGAGTCCAGCTGTTCCAGCAGGTCCTCCTGGGCCACAGGAAAGACGTGGACAGTGGCTGAGTCCACTAGGCCCCTCCCCAGCCCTGCTTCCTGACTCAGGGCATCCTCAGGGCCAGGGGGAGACAGGGGCGCTCCCTCACCCCATAAACACAGACAAATGTCAGCAGCACCGAAATGGATCCAAGTTTTGTGGGGCCTGAAACTTATACAACTTAGAGAGCCGTCTTTAAGAAACCAAAAACAAAATACAAAAGTAGGGTAAAAGTGAAAATTTATTTCTTTAAAATGCTTCTCATCCTTTTCTAGAAGTCCCATCACTCACTCATTTTTTTAAAAGCTGCCAACTACACAAAAAACAGAAAAATGATATTTTAATAAATTCCCTCAGTGACACATCCTCTACACTTTGGGCTGTATGTTCTCTTTGCCTCCTCATACGGCGCACTTTCTATACAGAGTATAGAATGGTCCTTCCTCCTAATATAGTTGAGCGAACTATGCACTTTGTTATTCAGAATTTAGGAACGTTTATTTCAGCTTCTCAACCAATGTCATGTGAATTTTTAGGACTGTTGTCAGTCGGGTAAATCCTTAACAAGTTTCATATAGGAGCTGTAAGATTAAAAGAACTTTCCACAGACTAGCCTCTGGCTCTGTACATTTCAAATCTTATTTCCCTACCACTTCCCACAGCTTCCTGTCCTGAGAGCCATAGGACACGTTCTCACTGCATCACACCAGGTGAGTCAGCACCACGGGAAGTAGTTGAATTCCTGGAAACCATTCCTCCCCCAATAACTGTAACGAGACACAGAAGTGACCAAGAGCCACATTCATGAAACACTATATACATATATTGCATCCCACATAAACACCCGCCCATTCGCCCACACTAAACGCATCCCCAACTCAAGTTTCCCTAAGCTGGATCCCAAAAATGCCCACAGCTATTCCAACACCACCTAACAGGAGGGAAAATGTGACAGAGGGAAAGCCAGGGGGAAAAGAAACAGCAGCCTTCAATGACTGTGGTCGAAATAACACACTTGTTCAAGTTTTTACAAAAATATGAGACCATGTGAAAGCATCGCCAGGGCCCCTCCCGAGGCCTTGGAAGGACCCAACAAATGAGGGGCCCAGTAAGGCTCTGCAAAGGGGGAGCAGCCCTTGGAGATGAAAGAGGTGAGGAGAAGGGTAATTACTGACGCGGGGGCCTCGGGCTGCGGCCGATGGCACAATTATCTTAACAAGTTAAATTAGCCCCAGATCAACCTGTACCTAATAAACCTGGGCTGCTCCTGCCTGGAGCCTCCAGAAGGAAGGAGGACTTCAAAGCCCAAGGCCGGGTCATCAGAGGCAGTTGTCTCCCCCCAGGCCCCAGGCCCCAGGCCTGTCCATGGGCTGTAGGCCAAGGCAGGGCCTGAACCCCGCCCTCACATGCCCAGCACCCAGCTCACACAGGAGCACCCCACAGACGTCTGTACCCAGATACACCTTTGCCGCCCCTCCCCACAGTGTTTTCATACCCAGCACCTCATCAGACAGGCTTCCTGGACTGTCAGGAAGCCCAGGACTGGGGTCCCCTCAGGGCCTCCTTGTGGAGGGTGGGATGGGGCAGGCGAGGAAATGCAGAAGGGCCTTCCTTCCTACTCTCCACTCACAGGGTGGGAGTCACAGTGTGTAGGGGGCACTGGCTGCCACCTTCCTTTTTTTTCTTTTAACTTCACTGAGGAATAATGGACACATGATTGTATATATTTAAAGTACACAATGTGATGATCTGATATACGTATACATCGTGGAATGATTATTAAGATCAAGATAATTAACACATCCATCATTTCACAGTTAACATAGTTAACTTTTTGTGTGTGTGCTGAGAGTGCTTAAGATCTACTCTCTGCAACGTTCAAGTCTCTAATACCGTACTATTAACTAGAGTCACCAGGCTGTACGTTAGAGCCTCAGAACTTACTCTTCTTACAACTGAAAGTTTGTACTCTTTGACCTTCCTCACCCCATTTTCCCCTCCCCCAACAGAATGGCAACCACCATTCTATTCTTGCTCCTGTGAAATCCAGCCTTTCTTCTTTAATGCCCATGCCAGCACTGGGGTCTGAGGCTCTGCATACCTGGTATGCTCTCCTGCCCTTCCTCTTCTTTTAGCCCATGTATCTCTTCCATCCAAGGAGCAGGGACCAGACAATGGACAAGATGCTGACTCCGTGGTTCAGAGAAGAGTTATGTACTGAGCCCAAGATCATGCCAATCTCACAAGATACAGGCTGGAGAGGGGGTAATGTCACCCACTGGCCCCAGCCTCCACCCAGGACAAGTGGGAAACCATGGGGGTGACAGGCTCAGAACCTTCCAGGGCTGAAGGGCTGGCCAAAGTCCTGACTTGCCTCACGCAGGCCCTGGGGCCCAGAGACCTGCCCCGTAGCCCTGGCTCCTAGGCTTCAGGGCAGCACAAAGCCCCAGGTTTTGCCAAGGAGCTTGGCTGGTCAGCAAAGGGTCTTCAAAGAACACCAAGTTGGCAGTCAAGGCCATGGGTTCGAATTCCAGGTTTCAGGAGTTTGGGGAAAGTGAGGGGAAATAATGGCCACAAAGATCCTTGGATGGTTAGGTGAGAGGGTTCATCACCCTGAGTAACAAGAGCCATGAGCAGGCGGATTGGCCAGAACTAGCTGGGAGTGGGCCAGGTCTTTGAGGCTCTTCCGCTCAGGAAAACCCTGTTCTTCGTCCTGAGCCAGAGGGGGAAGGAAAACAGGAAACACATGTTCTGTAGGGGAGGCTGAGCACCCAGCCCCAAGAAGCCTGCAGGGAGGACCTGCCCCCAGATGAGAGTTTCCCAGCCCCACCTGGGGACCCAGCCCTGACCAGCCTTGAGGAAGAAACATGCTCATCAAGCTTATATCGACACAAAGAGCCCAGAGGTGCTAGGCCATCTGCGTTCTCACTCACAAACCTCTGTGCAGCCTTGGGCCAGGAGCTCGGCCACTCTGGTCCTCACCTTCTTCCCCTATCAAATGGAAGCGATTGACCCTGCCTCCCTGTCTGCCTTGCCTGCCTAGCTGGCTTTGGAAATGACAAAGCACCACACCACACACATGGGAATACTGTTGGGAATCCCAGAGGGCTTCCTCCCTACCTATCCTTCAAGTCTCAGCCTCCAGGCCTCAGCCTCCAGGAAGCCTTCCCTGGTTGCCCCAAAGGGAAGGACTGACTCGCTCATGTGATCCCCTCTGGCCTTCACTGTTTACCCCTCTTTGAGGGGCCTGACACATACTCTGCATCAGACAAAAGTAGTGACATCTGGTCATCCTACGCATAGATCATGAGCAGCTTGAAGCCCAGCCAGCCCTGTTATCCTTCATGTCGTCCTCGGGAGCCAGTAGGTGTGTAAGAAGCCCTGGTTGGAGGCACAAGGCCTGGGTCAGATGATAAGTCATCCCTGCCCTCCATCCCACCCACACCGCTCCCCCTTGATCCAGTCTTGACCAGCGGGGACTTGGGATATTACCAGCACAGTCACCAGGGTACCCAGGGAGAGCAGCCCAGAAAATCCCAGGGGATCCCTCTGAGATCCCTTCTGGCTGCCTTTGGCCTGGACAGGAGGAGCCCCAGGAAGCTATCTGCCCACACCCTCCTCAGACCCACACTGCAGGCCCGGCTCACAGCGCTCTGTGTCTCTAAAGGCCAGAGCCTGGTGTGGTTTGAGGGGCTCTGAGAAGGAGGCTGCCTGAAGTGTGAGGCCACGGTGTGAGCATGGAGTGCATCTGCCTGTGTTGTTCCCTAGTGAGTGTCCACTTGTGTTTCCTCTGTTCCTCTTCAGCAGCCCCCTCAGAACCTGGCCTGGCCATGGTGACCAGCAGGTGGCTTGGGGAAGGGTGGGGCCTGGTAGGGAGAAAGGAGGCCAGGTTGCTGGGTCAGCTCTCCCTAGAGAGTGGGAGCAGGGAGAGACGGCCACCGTAAACCAGTGCTCTCCCTTGCGCCGTGCAGAGTCGTCATCTCCCGGCCACTCTTGCATCTGGGAAATCCGTAAGACTGGTTCTCATGGCAGGAATGTGAGCTATCGCATCCTGGCCAAGGTGGTTAAGAGAGTTGCCTTCTCTATTTCTTCCCTGTCTGCCTGCAGGATGCAGAGAACCCCGAGGCCATGAGGGAGGGCGGAGCATTGATGCAAGGAGCCTGGATCCCTGGATTACCACACAGAAGGCCCCCTGCTGGCCAGGAACATCCACCTTGAATGGTTATGATTGAGAATTAAAGTCTGTTGTGCTCAGCTATTGACATTTTGGGATTTATTCATCAACAAACATTATCTTAATTCAGTTGCCTTAGAGGAGCAAGATTGCAAAGAAAAAGATGAGCTCGACACCCCAGATCTGCCTCCCTAGACCCCATTTAGAACTTGCAACATGATCTGAGTCCACCCCCTCAGTCTTACCCATTGGTCCGGCTCCAGTTGGGGGGAATGCTTTGAGTTCAAAAACTGAGAGCAGTACTGTCCATTTCTCACTCATCTGGCTCTGCATCATCAATCCAGCTTCTCTCAAGCCCCACCTATCCCAGGCCCTCCAATTTGGCATCCTGACTGGACCCTCTCTGGATTCCAACCTCTGGCATTGTGTCCTGGCTAGTACAAGGTCTCTCCACTCACCTTGGACCCTCCCCAGGGTCACAGTTCCTACACTTACTTGGTGCCCTCACTCTGGCCCCTTCCTTCCTGAGAGGCTGCTACGAAAGTCCAGAGGCCAGATCAGGCCCATGACGTCTACAGCAGGCTCGCGGTACGGCGAATGCCTCTGTGCTAAGGGCTTTCTGTGCCTCGACCTAATCAATATTCACAACAACCCTGTGAGGGAGGTAGACACCTAGATCACCATCCTGATTCTGCACTAGGGTGTTACAATTCCCATTTTACAGATGAGAAAAGCAAGGCATGAAGTGGTAAGTCACTCATTCTAGGGTATGCAGCTCATACATGGTAGAGCCAGGCCTAGAATCCAAGTCATCTAGACTCTGGAGCCCACACTCTGACATCACCAAAGGCCAAACTAAGCCCCCTGGGTTGGTAATGTGAGGTGGCCCTGGGACATTCTACGGAGTCTTCCTAGAGAAGATGGCGTTTGGGGTCAAGTCACATAAGCTCACTGCGCCTGGTTGTCCTTCCAAGGTTCTGCCAGTTGCTAAGGTAGGGGTGTGTGTGTGTGTGTGTGTGTGTGTGTGTGTGTAAAATCAACATAGGCTTGGACATGGAAATACAACAAGAAGGGCTTTAGAGCAGTGCTAGCCAATAGAAATAAGACACAAGCCACAGGTGCAAGCCATGTGTATCATTTAAAACTGTCTAATTGCTACATTATAAACATGAAATTAACTTTAATAAATTATTTTATCCACTATAGAATATTGTCATTTCAATATGTAATCAACGTGGAAAATTATGAATGAGATCTCTTGCACTCTTCTGTGCTAAGCCTTTGTTCAAAGTCCAGTTTGTATTCACCATGAAGAACACATCTCAGCTTAGTGCAGCTGCATCTCAAGTGGTCAAGAGCCACAAGCGGCTGGTGGCCGCTGTCTCGGACAGCACAGCTCTGGAGAGGGTCTGGGCTTGGAGGTCAAACTGACCCTAGGAAAAAGGCTCTAGGACATGGTGGGCTTCCCAGGCCCTGAAGGGCACACATGTTTTGGCCCAGCTTAGCAGAGAGCTACACGAGTCTGGAAGTAGCACGCAAGGCAGTAACTCCTGCAAAAACACAAACCTCTAAGTGTTAGGATTCAGGGAAAACAGCGGATTTTTTTTTTGCGGTACACGGGCCTCTCACTGTTGTGGCCTCTCCCGTTGCGGAGCACAGGCTCCAGACGCGCAGGCTTAGCGGCCATGGCTCACGGGCCCAGTCGCTCCGCGGCATGTGGGATCTTCCTGGACCGGGGCACGAACCCGTGTCCCCTGCATCGGCAGGTGGACTCTCAACCACTGTGCCACCAGGAAAGCCCTAGATGGTTTTAATTTGCTGCAAAATCGGCATGTGTTTGTACTGTCCTATTTACAGTAGGCCCCCTAAGAGGCTTGTAGACAACTCAAGGAGCGTCAAGGAGTCCAGCACTCCATACAGCCGCTCTGCGTTCCCTGACTACCCCAGATCCCCGCCTTACAAGCAAGTGCAGATTAAACCCAGAATGTTTTCACGACCAAGGAGTATGGTCTATGAAATGTGAAGGGAAAGAAATCTGAGCGAAAAGCCAGGTTGGGAAATTGTTGCCAGCTGTGGTATGTGGGAGCCAGGGATGGGGATGGGACCCCAAAAGGAAGCCCTGAGTTCCCCCCCACCCTGTATCATCTGGGGTCTGTGTCTAACCCCGGAGGTATCACCCAAGAGAGAAGTTTCAAAAACTCAAGTTAGCCTGCAGAATGAGTGTGAAATTATCTGTCAGAATCAGTGGTGGCCTGGCCTGGGACTTGTGTGCTCATACAGGTTCCCTCACTTACAAGGGCCCGTGCCCAGAAGGGCCCCATGCTTGGTTTAATGCTCTGCTGTCGCCATCTCGAAATTCTTATTAGTTTTGGAACCAGGGTATTTTCATTTTGCACTGGGCCCACAAATTATGGAGCTTATCCTGAATGGAGTCCGCTGCAGGAAACAAGAAGTCCCTTCTGCCCGGGGTCCCCGGCTGGGGAGGGGCTCAGCATTCTTGTGACCTTTCCAGGGACCAGTCCCCTGGTCCAGCCCCTTCAACTGTGCATAGAGAGACCATCTGGAGGAAAGGCAGAGCCGGCCTGACAAGGGCTGCCTAAGACCGCCCTGGAGAACAGCACCAGGATGTTGTGTATTTTCCAAAGTTCGATTCACAATGGTCTCTTTTCATTTAAAGAAAATACCGCAACCATTTCCTAGCAAAGGTTAAGTCTTTACACTTAAAAAAAAAATGTTTTTTAACCTGCCAAGGAATGTGCTTTTTTAAGCTTGTTTCCTGCCTTTCCTGAAGTTGAGGTTCCCTCCCTCTCACAGGGGGAGAGCCCAGGGGTCCTATGAGAGCAGTGAACAGCCGAGCAGTCACTGCCCCTAAAAGCAGGTCAGGGAAGGGGCAGAGGGCAGAGGCACTGGGAGCCAGTGTTGGGTGGCCATCCCCTGATTTACCCAGAGCCAGCCAATCAGGACAGGAGCCCCTGATGCTCAAAGTCCATCAAAGTCTCTTATTGTAGAATCTGTAGGATCTGTATTAAAGTCTTCTTTCTCATTGTTGACATTAGTTTCTCTCTCTCTCTCCCTGATTAATTTGAGCAGAGCCTTATTAATTTTACTGGTCTTTTCATAAGATCAACTTTGTGGATTCTTTCTATTGTTTGCTTGTTTTAAATTTCATTAATTTATGCTCACATCTTCATTATTTCTATCATGCTACTTTCTTTGGATTTAGTTTGCTTTGGGTGTAGTTTATTTTTCTAACTTCTTGAGCTGGATATTTAAATCATTGATTTTCAGGGGCTTCCCTGGTGGTGCAATGATTAAGAATCCGCCTGCCAATGCAGGAGACACGGGTTCGAGCCTTGGTCCGGGAAGATCCCACATGCCGTAGAGCAACTAAGTCTGTGCGCCACAACTGCTGAGCCTGCACTCTAGAGCCCATGAGCCACAACTACTGAGCCTGCACTCTAGAGCCCGTGCGCCACAACCACTGAAGCCCGCGCGCCTAGAGGCTGTGCTCCAGAACAAGAGAAGCCACCGCAATGAGAAGCCCACGCACCCCAACGAAGAGTAGTCCTCGCTCACGGCAACTAGAGAAAGCCGCGCACAGCAACAAAGACCCAACACAGCCAAAAATAAATTTATAATAAATAAATTTATAATAAATAAATAAATAAATAATTGATTTTCAGCCTTACTTTTCTACTATAAGCATTTGAGGCTATACATCTTCGAAGTCTGGCTTTAACTACATCCTTCATGTTTTGCAATGTAGTCTTTTTATCAGCATTCAGTTCAAAGTTCTTTCTAATTTCTATTGTGTTTTCTTCTTTAACCATCAGTTATATAAAAAAAAATATTGTTTAATTTCCAAACATTTGAGGATTTTCTAATTGTCTTTTCTGTTGCTGGTTTTTAAGCTTAATTCCAGTGTAGTCAGTGAGTATATTCATTTCAGTCGTTTGAAACTTGTTGAGATGTGCTTTATGGCCTCACATTGGGTCAATTTTTGTAAATATTCCATCTGCACTTGCAAGAAATGTATATTTGAAGTTGTTGGAAACTATGTTCTACATATATCAATTAATTCAAGTTTGTTAATCATCTTGTTCATATGTGTATCCTTACTGGGTACTTTTTCTGCTTGATTCATACACCTCTCACTGAAGGAGGTATACAAAGTCTCCCACATATATGACTGTGGATTTTCTATTTCTCCTTTTAGTTCTGTCACTTTTGCTTTGCTTACTTTGAGGTAATATTATTAGATTCATACAACTTTACAATTGTTTTAGCTTTCTGGTTAATTGAACCTTGTATTGTTGTGAAGTATCACTAACTCTAGCAGTGGTTTTTTGTCTTAAAATCTATTTCATTTGATATAACTATAGCTACCCCAACTCTCTTTGTACAGTATATTTTATCATTTTTTTCTTCCAGTCTTTCTGTATACTTATATTTAAAACCTATCTCTTGTAAGCAGGATATATTTTGTTTTGTTTTGTCATTTGCTCTGACAATTACACATTTTAAGTGGAGTATTTAATCCTTCTATGTTTATTTTAATTACTGTTATATTGGGCTTTAATCTACCATCTTATTTGCTTTATACTCATCCTGCCTGTTGTGACCCTTTCTTGCCTCCTTTTGAATTGATTCAATGTTTTTATAGTGCCATTTGACTCACTCTTTTGAGAGTAATACACTTTGCTGTTTTTGCTATTTTTTTTTAATGTGATATGGTTGCAACATCTGTCTTTGACTAATCAAAGTCTGCTACAAATTAAGTATGCCTACCACTTCTTGGACAATGCAAGGACCTCAGAGTGCTTTAACTCTACCACCATCCTCCAACAGATGCTATCATCATATGTTATTTCAGATATTTTAATTCACCATACATTTAAAACCCCACAAGATATCATCGTTGTTGTAACTATAGTCAATATTCATTTACATTCACACATGTATTCACCTTTTCTATTGTTCTTCCTTCCTTCCTGCATCTCCCAGATTACATTTGAGTTTATTTTCCATCTGCCTAAAGAACACCCTCTAGTATTTCCTTTGGTGTGGGTCAGCTGGTGATGAGATTTACCAAGTGTTGTTCTTCTAAAAGTATATTTACTTCCTCTATATTTTGGAAGGATCTCTGTGCTTCCATAGACTTCCACTTGGTAGTTTTTCTCTTTCAGGGCTTTGAAGGTATTACAGTATTATCTTTAGGCTTCCATTGTTTCACTTGAGAAGTCAATTGTCAGTCTTCTGTGTCTTTTCTCTCTGCCTGCTTTTAAGATTGTATCTTTGTTGTTTGCTCTTCAGCATACAGTCAATGTCCCTGGAAGGGGTGAGAAGAAATCTAGGGGGTGGGTAGGAAGGGGTGCTTCTGTGACCTCAGATCCTTCATACAGGCCAAGGGAAGCCCTAAGAGATAGTCACCACATACCTGGAGGCCCTAGGATGGTGGCCCCCAGAACTTGGGTCTTCCCCAAGGAGGGTCTTGGGTCTGATCACTGAAGAGCAGGATAATAACTCCAGGGTTGTGTAGAAGAGGATGGAAAAAAAGGAGAGAGTAGGGGAGGGAAGATGCTACCTGAGCCATTTTAAACCAACCACAGTGTTGAGTGAGGACCTTGACACCTAAACCCCACAGACAATGAATGAAGTCACATCACAACACTAGAAATTCAGTCCCATGAGGGCAGTGATTTTTAGCCCTCAAACAAAACCCCCAGGACTTCCCTCGTGGTGCAGTGGCTAAGAATCCATCTGCCAATGCAGGGGACATGGGTTTGATTCCTGGTCTGGGAAGATCCCACATGCCCCGGAGCAACTAAGCCCGTGCGCCACAACTACTGAGCCCGCGCGCCACAATTACTTAAGCCCGCAAGCCTAGAGCCCGTGCTCTGCAACAAGAGAAGCCACCGCAATGAGAAGCCCACGCACCACAACGAAGAGTAGCCCCTGCTCACCACAACTACAGAAAGTCTGTGTGCAGCAACAAAGATCCAACGCATCCAAAAATAAAAATAAATATCTTAAAATTTTTTTAACTAAAATAAAATAAAAAGATGTATCAAAAATAATGTAAAAAAAAAAAACCCTAACTACACGATCAGACTTCGTGGATCCTCCCTGGTAACCCCCTACCCAGCCCTTATAACACACATTAGGAGAGAAGCCTGTAGCCTCTAATTTCACCTCATGCCTGGCCTTTGGGTGAGTATGTTGCAGTAACACGTGTGGGTATGTATACAGATAGCTAATAGTGACTAGCCATACAGTAATTAGTTTAAGAGAATGTTTTTATTGTAAAGGAGAGGAAAACTCTTTGACACAATATTCAGAAGCTGTGCCTTTCCTGCCGTGTCAAATCCCAAGGCTGCCAGTAGAACGACACCAACCACAGCAGTGGCAGATAAAAGGCTCTTAGCACAGCCAGCTTCTTCAGCAGAATGTACACTGGCTGAGAGTCCCACCCACTATTTCCAGTCTCCAGACAAGCCTGTGCTCTAGCAAACAGCAAAGAAATAGAGCTATGAAGCCATGCCTACTAAACAATGTATTCTAAGTCTAACCTTGGGAGATCAGAGAAACTAAGAGCTCCTAGGCTGCAGACCCTGAGAAGAAAGGGAGCAGCTGGCATGGAACCACATGAGACTGAAGATGGTTTGGAACAAGAGGAGGACCAGAAGAAAGATACTGCCTGAAACCTGGGCTAGAACAGGGACTGGAACATTCCTTCCTCAATCCCTCATTGGGGAGGGATTGGAAATGAACATCAGACACATACCCTTGTATTGTCTGAGACTGCAGTGCTTAACTGTTTAGGGAAACATATATAGTTTATCTGTACTATAGGTTAGGTTTTCTCAACAAGTCCCTTCTGCTACCATTACTAAGTTGTGTGTAAAGACCCCCTTTCCCCCAGACATGCTTTAGGAGACACAGGTGGGCCTGCCTAACCATCTCAGACGAAGACCCTAGGTCTGGAGTGGGAAGCCCTGTCAGCAGCCACCAGCTCAGGGCAGAGGGCCAGGACCCGGCCCGCTCCCATCTGGGGTCCCCGGGCTATGCCACACAACATGTGGGCCATAGGTTTTGTTTCTTCTCTTAAACTGGTCTTTCCTTGTTTCCAGAAAAAGATAAACACACCCTGAAAACTCTTCTGCTGATCATTAAAGGGGAAAAAAGAGACTCAAAGGATCCTGATCTCCATCTTGCAAATGGCCAGAAAGGTGTCATTTGAAATGAACAATTATTTCTGGTTTAGAGGAGAGGCTACGTTTCTCTGGCTTGTCCAGGCAGTTCCGGTGCTCTCAGGCCATGATAGCCTGGCCTGGAAAAGCTGGACTCTTCTCCCTGCCCTGTGTCCCGAGGAAGATCAGGGTCCCACACCTCAGAGTACTACCAGTGTTGGCTTCTAAACGCATGACAGATGCCATCCAGACCTCTCCTGGTGGCCCTTGCAGGGCAGTGAGGACTCTGAAAGGCCCCCAGCCAAACCCTGGCCTCTGGCGACATCCTCTCCTCCTGGCCCCAAAGAGCAGAAGGGCAGCCGAGGGGAAGCAGAAACGAACCGTGGGTTTTTCTGCAACTGCTTTGATTTTTTGTTTTTCCAAGAAGAAAACACTCAGCCCCGATCCCAGGGGAAGCAGGGAGGACAGAAGTGAAGGCTATTTCTGAGCCTTCTACCTCCCCCAAAGGAAGGGTGGGAACAGTGCAAAGAGTCCAGCCCTGGCTTCCTGGAATCAAGCATGTGGGCAGCCTGTTGCAGTTTGCAACTATGCTTCAATCACTTTATCTCCTTTGGGGCACTCACAGTAACCCTGGTAGGTGAGAGTGGAAAGGAGTTGTTATCCCCACTTGACTAGTGAGGAAATCAAGGCTCTGGGGTGGTAACTAACTTCTGAGAAATAGATGAAGTTCGAATCCAAAGGCAGGTCCTCTGCTTGCAAAGCTCCTGCCTCATCCACCACCTGAGTGTGCCCCTCTGGTCTTTGCCTCTTCCACACCCCTGTGCCCAGGCCCTGAAGGTCAGCATCCCGGAAAAGTCCTCACTTAGAGAGAAAAGAATCAATTCCCTGCTCCAGCCCTGCCGCCATCTGGCTATGCAGCCTTGGACACAACCCTGAGCCCTCTGGGTCCCAGTTTCTTCATCTGCAAGTGGTGATAACAGTCCTCTCCTTGCCCACCTCTATCAAGTGATGGGAGGATTAAATAACGTACCTATGTGAAATGGCTTTGCAAATTCTAGCATATTCTACCAATACGGGGCTGATGAGTATAACCTTCGTGATAGGAAAGAGCAGAAAGTCTCCCAGCCTCAAATTATCTCCCTCTCCTCCCTTAATGGGCAATCCAGCTTCCAGTGAGTCTCTTCTCTTATTAAAGGGCAGATCCGCCTGGGAAGGCACACACTGCTAACCATTATCAGTCATGAGTTTCGCGGAGTAACTGAGTTTATCAGCCATCCAGGGCTCGGGGGAAAGCTACAGCAGATGGTGTCCAGTGCCTACCTTGGTAAAAACCACATGGGAGATGGTCACAATGGTGTCTCCAGGCCTGGGGGGCTTTTTTTCAGTTCTGCACACTGTGGGTTCTGAGAAAGGGGCGGGCTGAGAATAGGAAAGATCTCACCTCCTCCTCAAATCCCCACCCCACTCACATACCCCGCGCAGAGATGCCCAGGCCTCAGCCGGGGCAGGAAGTGTTCCTGGGACCAGGGCCCTCCTCCCTGACCACCCAGCCTCCAACAGAGACACCCTATGGGGGCAGGGCAGTGTGTGACCCTCAGACCCACCCTTCCACAGGAGCCCAGCTGGGAGCAAGGAGACTCAGCTTATCCCCCCAGGTGCTCCCATTCCTGTCCTCCACCTGCCCGGGGACACAAGCCAGACGGACCCATCCCTGTGCCCATTCTGGGCTGCACCCCTTTCTGCTGCAACTGTAGGGGGTGGCCCAGGCCTGCTAGAGACAGAAGCAGCAGAGGGCAGGGTTGGACTCCCCCCTGGGTCACTCCCCCCACCCCTTTCTGTGCCCCCATCCCACCTCCAGGGACCTCTCCTCGCTTCCCAAAGTCCCCAGTGCCTTCCTGCAGCCCTGGCTCTAGTGATCACAAGGGACTCATTACACCGAGGTCTTCTCAGCTTAATGTGGGACCTTCCCGACATCAATGTTCAGCCTTTTGGCGTGGGGTTCTAATGGTGGGATATCAGGCATCTTGAAAGCGGGGTGCGATGAAGTGATGCGAAAGAGGCCTTCCCACTCCCTGCATGTCCACTGGGTGTGACAACCTGCACCTGTTGTAAAATCAGCCCAGCCTGGTGGCCCCAGCACCCCAGAACGGAGTGTTCTGCAGCCTATAAATGAACAAAACGTGGCCGAGCAGGAATGTGCCCGGAGGGTTGGGGGAGGGGGTGCCCCAGCTCCTTTACATGTAGGGTGGATGCGGGCACCTTGTCAGATGGCCCCTCACTAACTCACAGCTCCTTCGCCCAGGATCAACCACTGAGACCCCACCGAGCCCCACCCATCTGAAAGAGGAAGAAATAAAAGAAGGCAAGGGCGAGGAAACCACTTGATAGCTCTTTAATAACTGTTTTGCTAGGTTCTGTTTATTCTGTTCAAAGTATGTTATAAAAAATATTCTGTAATTAAGGGAAGAAAAAAAAACAGGAAAGTCCTTTTAAAAACAGGTTTGAGGTAAAGAACAGGTTGATGCTATCAGCTTGGGGAAAACACCTCCTGCAGAGACATCCATGAGTGTCTGTGTGCGCTCACTGGGAGAGGGCCAGGGATGGTGAGGCCAAGGGAACACAGAGCCCCGGGTCTGCTTCAGTGCTGGAGCAGGAAGACAGAGTGGCTCACACCAAGGTCAACCTACAACACACAGCTTTTCCCCCTGGGGATCTGGTCTTCACAAGCACTTCACCCCACAGCTCATCCAGCCCTGCAAACGGAGCCTGGGTCAGTGACCCAAGCTGTCCTTTCAGCCTCTGCAGGAAACCCTCAGTCTTTCAGCTCACACCGCTCTCTTCAAGATGTCTGGGGATTCAAGGCGAGGGGAGGGGACTACTGATGTGAATTTGTGTTGATGGAAAAGCAGCCTGGTCCTGTGGTGGATTCTATTCTTATCTTCAACTCCTCTCTCTCCCTTCCTGAAAGAGGGTGATACATCCCTGCCCGTGGCCATGGGACTTGCAGTGACTTCTGTGGGAGGACCATCCTTTCCCACTCCACTGATATGGCCACCGTGTGACTTGCCTTGGCCAGTGGCACATGAGGGCAGATGACATGTGCCATGTCCAAGCAGATGCGTTAAGAAACCAGTATTGGTTTCCACCAGCCTCTTACTCTTTTCCCCTGCCCTGAGAAGGGCATGTCCCACATTGGGGTCCCAGACTAAGAAGACATGTGGGGCAGAGCCCAGCCAACTGCAGCCATTAACAAGTAATATGAATGCAAAATAAAATGCTATGTTTTAAGACGTGGAGATGCAGGCTGTTTGTTACTGAGGACTTACCTAGCCATAGCTGACTGATACAAGCCTTGTCTTCCTCCAAATCCTCCAAAGTAGTATCTCTGGTCCACTTGCCTAAATTCCATGGCCAGAGAATCCCACTCTGCTTTCTTTGTCTCGGGTAGGGTCCTCACCTCACCCATGATCCCCTAACGTCCAACTGTGACTCTCATCTGATGCCCAGCACAGGTGGTCTGCCCTGCGACCCTCAGCTATAGGGCACTTTACTCTTGTTGCCACAAACCCTCTGGTAAGCTTCCCAGTCACACTCTCAGCTAATTTCCAGGCTCCTTTGGGCTCGCGTGGACACTTCCAGAGCCTATGCACACAGCACAGACACAAAGGCAGCTGGAGAAAGCCCTACCTCTCCCTGACCACACTGTGCCTCCACATTTACTCTGATGTGGCCACCCACAGCTTGGTGCAGGGGGAAGACCTCCTTTAACACCCCATGAGGCAGAGTAATGCCCTTCTACCCTCAGCATCCCCTAAACCAGACCTGAATAGGGCCAGGGTAGAAGAAAGCAGAGCACACACTTCTCACCCCCTGCCACACTCTTACAAAGATTCCTCCATAATCCCTGGGCTTGGAAGGAGGGGCCCTCCACGTCCTCTTTGTCCTCACCTGAGCCTTCCCCACCTGGGGAGAGGTAAACTCTGTTATCTAATCCACCAAGCCTGACCTGAATATGCTAAAGAAGGATCTGTTAGCCATCCCTCTATTTCCACAAAGCCCGGATTTCCACCCCATTGTTTCAATAATGAGGTCAAGAAAGTCAGTTTGAGCCCCCAAGATGACCGTTTCTCCCACCCCATTCCCTGTGGCAATGTCTGATGGCTCATCTTCTGAAGTGAAAGATGCAAGAAAATATGACTGAAAGGGTGATATTTAAAAGAGATCAGTTTTTGTACTATGTGTTTTAACCAAAAAATAAATTTTTTTTAAGAAATCAGTACAAACTCAATATATTTTGCCAATTACGTTTCCCCCTTACATCACCTAGACCCATTTGCAGAGGAGATAAGAAGTAAGGTCAGTACCTAAATATCCACTTCTTTTAAATGTTACTTCTTGTGGTATTCCTGTTTTCTCCTTCTTTGGGATTCTTAGAGCTATCACTATCTACATTCTTCTGAGGAACTGTCCACTGAATAGACACTTCACCACCAGTCAGCCTGCTGGGTTAGCACTTAAGAGTGGCCCTATCCATCTCATGTGACTCTCTGGCCCCAGACCCCAATAAAATCCCCTAGAGTCTCCTTGCCACAGACACAAGGAACTCAAGAGACTTGACATATACACTAATATGCTCGGTGTCATTCAGGAATTGGGTTGGCTGCATAGAACAGAAAACCCAAATAACAGTGGCTTAAACAAAATAGGGCTCATTTTTCTCTCACATAATGAGAAGATCAAAGGTTGGAAATTCAGGACAGTCTAGCATCCCCACGATGTTGTCCAGGTCCCAGGCTCATTCCAGCTTTCTCCTCTGCTACCGTAGGGTATGACCTCTACATTAATGATTACAAAGTAGTTGCTGGAGTCACTACCATCACACCCACCCTCCAGGCAAGAGGGAGGGTCAAGGGCTCTTGTGTGCACACTGGCTGAATGTCCCCCACCTTTAAAGGAGTTTTCATGGAAGCCCAATCCAATTTCTGCTTCTATCTCATAGTTCAGCACAGCATACATGGCTACCCCTAGCTTCAAATGACGCTGAAAAATGTAGTATTTTAGCTGGGCTAATTGCCAACTCCCCAAAGAGTCCAGATGCTATATAGTAAGGAAGAAGAGCAAAGGGGAGAGTTGGTCAGGAACTGGCAGCCCCTGTCACTCATTCCTAATACCAATGTTCCGTTGAGAGCTCCTGAGGCTGGCGTATCATTTGTGTCTCCTTTCTGCCCCCTTAGATGATAAACCTCTTTGCAAACAGAGACTAAATGTTATTCTTGGGCTTCCCTGGTGGCGCAGTGGTTGAGAGTCCGCCTGCCAATGCAAGGGACACGGGTTCGTGCCCCGGTCCAGGAGGATCCCACATGCCGCGGAGCGCCTGGGCCCGTGAGCCATGGCCGCTGAGCCTGCACGTCCGGAGCCTGTGCTTCGCAACAGGAGAGGCCACAATGGTGAGAGGCCCACGTACCGCAAAAAAAAAAAAAAAAGTTATTCTTTTTTGGTACTGTCTCTTCCCCCACTCCAGCCTTTCAATCCTATTGTCCCAGCTCAATAAATGCAAATTTTTAAAAAGAAAAAGAAATGACTCACTATTAACTATACACACCTTGTGGCATTTCCCATTACTTACTTGAATCACTCACTCTTCTTTCGTCATTTTACATTTCCTAAGTGTATGTAGTAACTCCTTAACTCAGTTGTAAACTCCTAAGAGTCGGGAAGTGCCCCAATCCATTGACCTTCGTGCCAGGAGTGCTTTCAAGGACTGTGAGACTATAGGACCAGGGTTTTAGTGGTTATCAGTAACCACAACAATAGTAATTTGATCTCTTTGTGATGCTTCAGAGTTTACACAAGCTACTTCGGCCTCATTATCTCATAGGTCTTTTACATAACTCTTTTAAGTGAGAAGCGTTGCTGTAATTATGCCTTCTTTACAGATGATGAAACAGAGGCTAAGTGAAGGTACACAACTTGCCCAAGAGCATGCAGTGAGTATCTAGTCTAGAACTTAAGTGGAGGTCTTTTGACTTCAAGTCTGGCGCTCTTTCATCAAACTTTTGGCCTTAATTCCCTCACTTTCAAAATGAAGAAATTAATTTAGGTGATTTCTCATACACTGTTGTCCAATAGAAATAGAATGTGTGCCACATATGTAATTTTACAATTTCTAGTATTTTTTTTAAAGTAAAAAGCAATGGGGACTTCCCTGGTTGTCCAGTGGTTAAGACTCTATGCTTCCACTGCAGGGAGCACGGGTTCAATCCCTGGTTGGGGAACTAAGATCCTGCATGCTGCAAGGCAGGGCCAAAAAAAAAGGAAAAAGAAATGATGAAATTAATTTTAATAATAAAACTTTAATCCTAAATATTATAATTTCAATATGAAATCATGATAAAATTATTAACTAGATATTTTACATTCTGTTTTTTTAGTCTTTGAAATTCAGTGTGTTTATTATACTTTCAGCACATCTCAGTTTAGACTAAGCACATTTCAGGTGCTCAAAAGCCACACATGTCCAGTGGCCACCGTGTTGGAAAGTTCAGCTTTAATGTTTGAAGGGTAAATTTAAAATTAAGCTCTGAAATTTCATTACCAACAATTTTATAATTATTTTCTATACATTCTTGCAATAAAGAACTGTGTCTCCAGCAAACATGGAGGGGGGGGAGAACCTCTCTGCTTAGATCCATCACAAAGCACCACTGCCATCTGGTGGCAGCCTCCTGAATTGCAAGCAAATTCCCCAAGACGACGAAATAGTTAATTCAGGTCCTAGGAATGTGATTTTCAAAGCATGTTCTACTGACCAAATATGATTTACCATGGAAGTTTCTTAAAAATGCACATTTCTGGACCCCACTAACTCAGACTCTCCAGGACAGATCCCAAACACCATATGCATACTGAAATTTGAGAGTCGTTGATCTAAAGAACATGCCTACGTAATGCAACCATAGAAAATTCAGTGGCAACAAATGTCAGAGGGGGAGCTCATTTTTCCATGATGCTGCTCTTATATTTTGAAGACCACTGCTTTCCCTTTGTAGTCTGCTGGGTTCTAAGGAGTTGTGTTGTTGTTTCTAAACAGAAAAAACACCCTACTCACCCAACACACACAGAAAGTTGATAAGAATCCATAACTTAATCACGTTAAAAAGACTTAAGGAAAGAGGTTTATATACCACCCCCCTCTCACGCAACCCTGTTGATATATATATATATATATATATATATCAAGGCTGCACACAAGCCAGCCTCTGCCTCTCCTCCTGCCCCTGCTCCACTCACATCCTGTGATCCAGCTCAAGGCCCTCCCCTGCCTGAGACTTTGCAAATGCTGTTCCCTCTATCTGGAACGGCATTTCCCCATCCCCCAGTCTCAATGACAACTCACCCCTCAGGATGCAGCCTGGGTGGGCATCACCTACTGAGAAGCCCCCCAAGCCTTGGGCTAGGTGCCCCCCACTTTTCCTCCCAAAGTTTCCTGCACAGTCATTGGCTGTGTTTGACTTCCCCACAGAACTGTCAGCTCCTAGAGGGTGACGGCGTGTCTCTTTTCTCTGTATCTCTACAACTAGCAAAAACTAGCAAAAACTCTGCCACAAAGCAGCATTTAAAAATATTTGCCAAGTAAATAAATGTTTTCTACGGCAACAAGTAGTTAGTCTGATTTTTAAAATAATAACCATGATGCTAATGTGTCTGGAAGAGACTCACAAGGTGGCCCTCCCTCAGTAAATGCATTTCACAGGCATCTTCTGAAGGCATCCTGGCGATCAGTGACCACAGTGGACCTTGGAGCCTGTAACTAACTGAGCAGGAGACTCTGTTTGGGGGGCTGGAGGTGGACACCCATGAGGCAGTGAGACAGGGAGGGGCGCAGGGAGAGGGCAAGAACAGAGTAACCTGGGAATGTCCTCACCACCTCCCAGGAAGGGAGCCATTTCCCCAGAGGACGGAGGCCTGTCACATCTCGCCCAGTTAATCTGACAGAAGCCAGCTGCAGCGCTGGCTGGGCCTGCCCCTGCAAAGGCGTGCTCAGGCTGGGAACCACAGACCGCTGTTTGCCCCCAGGGACAGGGGCACAGAGGGAGGGTAATTGACTTGTCTCCCAAATTTATTTATTAATTCCTAGCTGCACCATTTGATGTGGTTTCCAAGAGGCATGCCGTTGAAATCTGCCCCCTCCCTCTGCCTCCCCACCCCCTCCCCCCGAACCTCACTAAGCTTGTGACGCATCATCCCCCAGGCAGGTGGGTGAGGCTCAAAGCCAGCCCCACAGGGAAGACTGTGTGCAGGCGGGGGGCTGGAAAGGGTGTCCACTGTGCAGAGGGGCTCACAGCCCCCAGCTCAGGCTTATGAGCAGGTTTGAGAAGCTGGTGGGACAGCATGCTCAGGAGGCCTGGGTGGGACGAGGCAGGGTACACATCGGGACAAGTCTTACTTTTCTGCTTCAATTTCGCAGCTACGAAAAGGAGAAAACGGGGACTGCTGATGGCCCTTCACAAGGCTGTGCCACAAGATCGAATGTGACAAGAACAGGAAGGTGCTGTAACAAGTATAGGGCACCCACAGCCGACGGGAACTCAAACGTGGTGGGCATTCCGAATGGACAACGGTGTGGCTCTCCAAGAGCCGGGTTTAAGCCACTACCATGTTCTACTTTATGCTTTCCCAATTTTCCATGTTTCCAACAATTAGTATAAATGAGTTTTATGACCAGGGAAACACCAGAATAAACAAAAGATGGGAAGATTGTGGACCAGAGAGGGAGCACATGCCTAAACTTGCATCCTGTAAGAGGCAAGCCCTTGGGGCTGAATCCCAACAAGCAGGGTGGTTACAGGGTGGAGGGAGAAAGGGGGTCCTCTCTCCACCTCTGCTGAGCCAGGTAGGAGTTCCCACGTGGAGGGAGAGGGTAGAGACTTCAGGGTAAGGGGCAGGGTTGCTTTCTTAGGTAAATGTAGCCACAGACCCCAGCCGGAGGTAACAGGAGTCAGGCCCCACAATTCTCCATTATTAACCCACCTTCAGCCTTTGCAGGATCAGTACAGGCGCCCTCGATTTAGCTGGTGTGCTGGGAGCCATGTGGCTCCCAATTCCCCAGACCCTCTCTGAGGAGAGACTCCACCCCCTTCCAAGATGGAGGAGGGCGTGACAGCGCAAGACAAGGGGAGTTGACTACAGGGGTCAGGCGGCCTTGATGCTCTTCACACACACACATACCCTGGCCCTAGCACCCTAGGAATGTGTGTGTGTGTGTGTGTGTGTGTGTGTGTGTGTGTGTGTGTGCGCGCGCGCGCGCGCGCAGCCCGGGTAGGGTTATGAGCTGAGGATGCAGGCTGGGTCCAGTACACCCTGATCCCGAGGAGGCAGGAAAGGCTGCTCCAGAGCACAGAGGCCCATCCGAGGCCTCAGGCCAGCTTCCCTGGCCCCTCACCACAGCCTGGGGCTCCCCTGCTCACCCCCGTCGACCCTCTGGAGAAGCTAATGAGGAAAAAAACGTTCAAAGGTCTCAAAGTGGGCAGCAAGCCAGGGGCCTGGCAGTCCTCAAACTGACAAGACATAGACACACATGCCAAGATGCCTGCCCTTGGAGATTCCAGGAGAACCGGCCCGAATCCTGTCACTCACACCTGCCCAATACAGGTCTGCCTCTCGGCCCTGGCTTCCGCTGGAAAGTTCAGCAGGCAGATAGCATCCCTGCCCACGTTCTCAGCCCCACTTCCACACGGACAGGCTGAAGCCCGGGATCCACCCCTTCCCTTTACTCCCCCAGCAAAAACTCACTCGCACAAGGCCAGTGCATATGGAGCGAACCCCACTGAAGGTCGGGGTGGTGGAGGGCTTCACGACCCCCTGTAGCTCTTTAAGGCCTCCCAGCCTTCACATTTTCTAGTCTCATCCCCTCAAGCCCACCTCCATAGAAATGAATTCTTTTCACTTCATTTCACAGACTTTTTTTTTTTCCCCTCCATTCCAACCCTGCTCCCTGCTTCTCTTTCCACTGCAAAGACCCACCCTCCCACTTGGTGGAACCCTGGGCTGGGCCCCTTCCCCGAGGCCCTGCCCCTCAGCTCCATGGAAACATTAGCAGAAGCTCTGAAATCTGTCAGTCGTTTTCTCTCCCTCCTTCCCCCACCCCCTCACACACACCCGCATGCTCCAGCCTCTACAAGCCACTCCTAGAAAGGAAGAGTTCCAGTCAACTTCCAGTCCTGGATGTTCCAGGGCCCTGACCAAGGAATCCTTTCTCTTTGCACTCCCCTCAGGTGCAAACTCTTAGGGACACCAAAAAAGTCAGTAGGCGAGACAAAACATATTTTAATGCAATACTTTTAAAGACCAAAACTAATGCAAAAATCCACGATGGATGAATGAAATACCAGATTTTTCAATAAAGACAGGATCCATATGACTGATTTTTCCTTTTGCCTCAGGCTCCAACACAGTGGAGCCCAGCACTGCGTGGACTGTATGTCGAGATGAGACCATCGCAAACAGAAAGGTACTCCCCAAAGGTGCCAAGAGGATGACAGAACACGCAGCTCAGAGTAGATTTAAGGAGACTCTGCAACCAGCCAGATGATGAGTTTTGCACAGGCTTGAGCAGTCTGTGCAGCAACACCCATGAAGGAAAAGAGCCCCCAAAGCAGCTAGAACCTGAAAAAGCCAGCTGGCCGGACGAGGGCTACACACTCCAGCTTCCTGGGAAGGGAGAGGCAGAGGGGTAAAGGGACAGACATGAAGCTGAGCAAGGGGACAGGGAGGGAGAGAAGCAGAAAGCAGGGCAGGACCTGAGCCTGCTCAGGCCTGCCTGCATAACTCGGGCTGGGCTGGGCCTGATAAGACACTAAGTGCTCCTGTCAAACACCAGGCCACCTCCATCTCCCCCAGGGCCACCAGGACGCCTCCAGGAAAGAACACCTGGCTCCAGAGACCCCTTTACAGAAGGGGTGGGCACCAGAGGCTGGGCAGGCCATGAGTCCAGGGGACCCTGACCTAGGAGCCCATGTGGTAGGCCAGGGCCCAGGAGTATAGGAGTCTCAGGGTCCTGCGTGCACAGGGATCCCATCACCATGCCTGCCAGAGAGGTTCACTTTTCCCAGCTTGGAAAAAAATTCACACCAGCTCATGACTCTGCCTCTTGAAGACTGAACTCATCTTCGTCTCCAGAAGGGAAGCCTGTGTCTGCTCAGTCAGACCACAGAAGAGAGTGGACTCCTGCCCCCATCACCCCTGGACCTTCCCAAGGACAGCTGGGGAGGACGGGCTGACAGTGTTCTCTGGTCAGGGGAATCCACACACCGCACCAAGACCTGAAGAGCGTCCAAGAGTCACAAAACGTGAAGCAGAGTTAGTTCTGCCACCTTTGACCCCACTCATCCCCAGGCTTCGTCACCCCGAACACCCACTCCCTCCACTCTGCTCTGCTCTCACGGCCTCCATCCCCACCTACCACGTGACCTGACCATCGGCCAGGTCACACGTGGCCAGAGCACACACGTGTGCAGGCACACACAGATACAAACACACAGGTGAGCAAGCACATGGTCTCAGACACAGGCATACATATCACCATATACCCCCACAAACAAACATGCACGTATGTACACATATGCACAGACAGGAGTACATGTGTAAGCGCAAGAGACGTGCACACACAAACACACAAGTAAATGCAGACCTGCACAGACACACGCATACACAAGCACACGCACACCACACACCCTGCTGCTGGTGGGCTGGGTGGTCCAGCTACCTCTGATGGGGCCGAATCTCTGGCAAAAAGCCCATCCCTCCTCTCGCCAGAGCAGGTCAGGAAGGGCCAAGACCTGATTTGAAGCATGGCCAGATCATTTTTCACAGCTCATCTTCAAACGGCCTCAGCCCCAGGAGATAGCACACTTTTTAGCAGAGACAAAATAAAAGCGTTCCAATCATCCTGCCCCCACCTGTGGCCCAGCGTAGGGACACTACGGGGAGGGAGAGAAGGAGTGGACAGGCCAGATGCCACACATCTCTGGGCTTCTGGAACACGGTAGCTGCAGCGGCCCACGTCTGCCCATTGGACAGCAACATGGGAAGGGCCTCACTGTCCCCTCGGAAAGGTCTGCTCAGCACTTGGGTGCTGTCTGCCTGCCAGTCTTGGAACTGAGAACGCAGGAGGGGGAAGAAGCACAGGAGAAGTTGGGGGAAGTGCTCATCCTCAATCCCACGGCCCAGCAGGGCCAGCCAGGGGCCAGGGCACCAGGCAAGTAGCTGCAGGGCAGCAGTGACACGTGTAGTACAGGCTCTGATGGTGCAGAGCCAAGCAAACGGCTGCACTCGCAGCTGGGGAGCCACACGGGCCTGGGTCCCAATGTTGCTCTGCCGATAACTGGACGTGGGACTTGGGGCACCCACCTGACCTCAGTCTGTGTTTGCACATTTGTGAAATGAGGATGATAGTATCCACCTTCCAGGGTGGCTGTAGGATGGGAGCGTGGTGGGCTAGGGGAGAGAGTGCAGCGCAAGCACTGGTTTGAACCGCAGTTCGATTGAGTCAGACCTTTGGCATTTGGGGAGCCAAGACTTAGGAGTTGAAAACAACCTGGAGAGAATGCAGGGGAGTGGTGGTCTCTCTGTCTCTGAGATATGGACCCTAAACGATTCGTGCACTTCTCTGGTAGAATCTGAGGTGTCTGAGAAGCTTCACCCCCTCTACTCTCCCCACCACAAGCCTAGTTCTCAGAAGTCCCCAAGGGTCTCTCACAGGGGAACCGGGCAGAGAGGAGGACAGGCAAGCCGTGAGGACGCCGCCGTGCTCCTAGCTCACAGAGCTCACCCGAGGGCTGCCGCCCTGGCCCCCATTGGCCCCCACTGGCACCTCTATGACTCTAGGCTTCCCTGACTCCTTTCCCTCTTCCTTCTCTTCTCCCAACCTCCCCTGCAAAGGCCAGCCCCTGAATGGGGATATCAGGGACCAGATGCCATGTGCTCAAGGCAATGAGATGTGCAACGAGATAGAGCTTTCTAGCAGAGGTGGGTGGGCTCCAGAAGCCCCTGGGGCAGTGAGGAGGATCGTGTGGTCATGCCAGCTTTGGCCACCAGGCTCCCAGACAGTTCCTGGATGGTCAGAACAGGGATAATTCAAGACCACACCTCATATTTCCCTCTATAGATTGGAGAGGCTTTGAAAGTAGATTCTATCAATGTTAGAAGGAATATGGTCATTACAAGACCAAGAGAAGCCACAGCCACATGACCAGCCCAGTCTAAAAGGTCGCTGGAGTCATATGACCTGCTCCCCCCATCCTTCGACTTAATCCATGAAAGTGTGACAATCACATGACCTGGCTCAGACTCAGTCAATATGGCTAACTGGGCTTCCCCGGTGGCACAGTGGTTAAGAATCCGCCTGCCAATGCAGGGGACACAGGTTCGAGCCCTGGTCTGGGAAGATCCCACATGCCGCAGAGCAACCAAGCCCATGTGCCACAACTACTGAGCCTACGCTCTAGGGCCTGCGAGCCACAACTACTGAGCCCAAGTGCCACAACTACTGAAGCCCACACGCCTAGAGCCTGTGCTCTGCAACAAGAGAAGCCACCGCAATGAGAAGCCCGCGCACCCCAACGAAGAGTAGCCCCCGCTCGCCGCAACTAGAGAAAGCCCGCGCGCAGCAATGAAGACCCAACGCAGCCAAAACTTTTTAAATTAAAAAAAAAAGAGGTGATTAAGTGAAAATGAGGTTCTTAGGGTGAGCCCTAATCCAATCTGACTGGTGTCATATAAGAGGACATCTGGACACACAGAGGGCCACCAGGGGTGCCTGCACAGAGTAAAGGCCGTGGGAAGAGGCCACAAGAGGGGTGGCCACCTGCGAGACAAGGAGAGAGGCCTCAAAGGAAACATAACCTGTTGACACCTTGCTCTTGGACTTCTAGCCCCCAGAGCCATGAAAAAATACATTTCTGTTGTTTAAACCACCCGGTCAGTGGTATTTTGTTATGGCAGCCTGAGCTAATACATCCCCTTCCTTAGTTACTGTAACCATCCCATTGCCTCATCCCCAAGATAGAATCAGGGCTTCCCTCAAAATAAACCCCTTGGGCTGGGGAACCGTCCAATGGCCCTGATAATGCAGACTAACACACCCTTGACCTGTACACAGAAGATCACACCTTCACCTTGGACAAGCCCTAGGGTGGATTCCCCACCATAAGCTACAGTCCTTTAACAGTTCCAGTACAGGGTGATCTGGAAATGCCACCCACCCAACACCAAACAAAGGCACCGAGGAGGATCTGCCCCGTGGCCCTGTGTAGAGAACTCAGGCTGCCCCCTGCCCCCATAAGGCAGGCCACGCACAAAGCCCTCTGTTCACGTGGCACTCAAGCCCCCATGATGGGAGAAGAGGCCTGGGGAGGTTGGGGCTTAGGGAAGCCACGCCCACCTCCCCTCCAGCCATGCAGGGCAAGTGTCCTGGAGAAGAGAAGGGTGGCAGTCTCCATAGAGGGAGGGTGTTGGAGGCTCCGCAGTAGCCATCAGGGTAGACTTCTCCCTTGGCAGGCCCAGGGCCCATGATTCTTTTAGGGGCCCCCCAAAATGTTTTCATTTCTTTTAAAATCAGGAATTTAAAAAATATATAATAATAATGAATATATAATAATGAATCCAGCCTCGATTGTATTCACCTTTATACCAGCACAGTCTGAATATTATTTATTTAGAATAAAGTATAATTTTAAATATTTTTTTATGGAGGAAGAACCCCACAAAAGCAAAGGAGCTCTGTGTGCGGCGGGTGTTGAGTGCTGGGGTCTGGACAAGCGTGGAGCCTTGCTGCCTCTCTCCTCCTCTTTTTCTATTTCTCCTGTAACAAGTCACTATACACTTAGTGACTTAAAGCCACACAGATTTATTATTTTACAGGTCTGGAGGTCAGAAGTCCAAAATGCATTTCACGGCGCTAAAATCAAGGTGTTGGCAAGAATGTGCTCCTTCTGGAGAGTCTCGGGAGAGCCTGTTTCATTGCCTCCTCCAGCTTCTAGAGGCTGCCACCATCGCTTGATTCCAAGGCTTCTTCCTCCATCTTCCAAGCCAGCAAAGGTGGGCTGAGTCCTCACATGTACCCACTCTGACTCTGAATTTCCTGCACCCTCTTCCACTCATGAAGACCCTATAATCACATTAGGCCCCCCCAGATAGTCCGGAATGATCCCCCATCTCAAGATCCTTAACTTAAGCACCTCTGCAATGTAAGGTGACATATTCACAGGTTCCAGGGAGTAGGACACAGACATCTTTGAGAGGCATGATTGTGCCTACCGTAGTCTTTACAGCAAGACAATCATAAAATATAAATTATAATACTCTTTTATGGAGGAAAGGGTCCACGAAGGCAGAATTACGTAGACGCACGGAAGTCATCGTGTGGCTTTGGGAGCTCTGGGTGCAGCGGGTGTTGGGGGTCGGGGTCTGAACTAGTGTGGGGACTTGCTGCCTCTGTCCTTCTCAAGGGTCTAAAATGTAAGCCCATCAGGACAGGCTGCCCCCGAGCAGGTCCCAGAACCTCACTCCCCCTCCCTCAAAGTTGCTACAACCACCTCCATCCTCACATCCACATGGCCAAACCCATCCTGGATGCCACTGGACAAAGCAAGAGTGGTCAGCGCAGAGAGGAGTGTGGGCCTCGAGCCAGGGTCACCACAGGGGCTCTGCCGGGGGCTGTGGCTGCTCCGGGGTCTCCCCATGCACTGGAGAAGGGCTTGCCAGCACGTCCCGGTCAAAGACCCTGTCCATGTGGAGCACACAGCTCCTTCCATCCAGGTTCGAAACAGCCTGCCTGGCTGCGCTCAGCTGGTTGCAACTGCAGCCCCATTGGGCTAGGGTTTCACTTTAAACATTGATTTATGGCAAACACAAGGTTGCCTGAAATCCACTCAAATTCCTCCTCCGTGAAGCAACAGTTCTGGGAGGGGAAGAAGGGCTCTGGCACCCTAACATGGGGTGGGGGAGATGGAGGTGGGGGGCATCCACACAGCTGGAGCTCCCTGCACAAGGCAGCATCCCCAGGGAGCAGAGCCACCCCTCAGCGGGCTGGGAGGAGGTTTCCTTGGAGAAATGATGTAGTCACGCAGTGGAATTCTACATAGCGCAGAAAATAAGCGAGCCAGAGTCACACATGTCCACGTGCTGGAATCCCTAAACATATTGAGAGGCAAAAACTGACTGCACAAGAATACATATTAGAATGATATTATTTATACAGAGTTTCAAAGCATGCAAAACAATTCTGTAAATACGTCAAGAAAACATGCATATGTAGTAAAAAGTTAAAGAAATTTGTGATGCCAAATACTGGATGGTAATTACTTCTTGGGGAGGAGGGGATGCAGTGGAAGGGAGCCATGTTCGGGTGGTGCTCATGGAGGCCTTCGACTGGATTTGTAATTGTATTTCGGAAACCGGTTTGTGGCTACATGAGTGTGCATGATATCCCTATTCGTTCTGGTATTTTCAGGAGAATGAGGCCTGAAGAGGGTGGAGGATGAAAGAAAAATGTCCAGTTTCGCATCCACTATACCCCAGATCCAAAGACCCAAGGAGCTTTCCCGATGACTCACCCTCACAGCTCAACCTGGGTCCCTCGCGTCACTCCTCTGCTGCCCAGGGATGAGGGCGGGAGGGGCTGGTGAGGTACTCAGAAGAGACCCCTGGCTGCCCCGAAGCGGGGTGCGGGCACTCAGTGGGGGTGACAGCGAGCTCCTTGAGGCCCCCAGTGTGTTCGAGGCCGGCGTGAGGAAGTGCACCCCAGGACCCCTGCCTGAGGTCCCAGAGCCCCACTGTTGCCCTGTAAGCTGATTCTCCCAGACGGCCCAACCCTCACAGCCCTAGGCCTTCCCGTCCGTCCACACAGGCCTCGTAGGAAAAGCGGGGGCCCCTGTAGCTGTTCAGGTCCAGAACCCAGGTCGGGGCCATAGCTGCAGCCGCAAAGCCCAAAGCTACCCAGAGGGCCCGGGGTACTGCCGTCTCCCCCTCGTGCTCCTCCAAGAGCTCGGAGACCAGGCGTGGGCCTGCTCCTTCCTGCCTGCAGCAGAGAACTGGTGACTGAGTGTGTCCTAGTTAAAGGCTCTCCCTCCAACGTGCCAGCCTGGTCCAGCCCGGGGCCCAGCTGCTCCCTGTGATGTCGCCAAAGGGCTGCATCTTAAAACCTTAAACATTCAGAGACAGTGAAAGGACTTGGGAAAGTGGTCACTGTGGGGCAGTTCTGGAGGAGGGTGGGGCGGGGCAGGGCCGGGCTGTAGAAGATGCCGGGCTGGGAGACGGGTTCCAGCCTCCAGGCCCCAGCAGCCCTCAGCCTGCGGGCGCCCTCGCTCCCAGGATGAAGCCGCAGCAAAAGTGTTCCCTTGCCCCAGGGCTCTCCTGCCTGCCTCGTTCTCTGCTTGTGGCCTGCTCCCTGCTGCCAGGGAGCTGGTTTTGCTAATTTATTCAACAAAGACATGCTAAGCACCTACGATGTGCCTTGTGCCTTGCTGGACACCCGGGAGTCCGGGGTGAAGCAACAGTCCCATCCGTGCTCTGAAAGACGCGTCAAATGGCGCTACGGCAGCAGCTGGCAGCAGTCATCGTCAGAGAACGTGGAGGCTGGATGGAGGCTACAGACCAACGAGACAGACCCATCGACAGACAAGGGACTGACTCCCAGGAGGTGACGTCACTGGCCAAGGTCACAAGCTAATAAAGTGCAGAGCTGGGACCCAAGCTCTTTCCCTGCCACTGGGTGATCCCAGAAGCCTCAGTGACCGTGAAACCAACATGAGTATCCCTCCCAAGTTTGGTGTGACTGCCGGGCTGTCCCTGGGGACTCAGGCTGAGCTCAAGAACAGCTTCTTGGGACAAGACTGGGGCTCTGGGTCCTGCTTTCACCCTCCCGGAGGCTACACAGGGGGTGAAGCAGAGGCCACAATCGCAACGCCCCATCTCAGGCCAAAAGCTGCCCTCCGCCTTCCTTACAACCTAGGAAAATGAGGCAAAACCTAGAGATGTCCGGCTGTTGCCCCCAAACCCATTGATTCTCCAGTATCCCCCCCTCTGGAGGAGGTACCACATCCCCCCATTGCACAAACCAGAACCCTGGAAGCCGTCCTTGACATCCATCTGTCACCTGCATGGATAAGGCATCCTGACCCAGGATGGCCACCGCCCGCCCTCCCTGCCCAGGCTCCCCAGAGGGGCCTTCCACAGGACAACGCTCAGCAAAAAAACAGGGGTCTGCATCCCTCCCTGGAGACCAAGCAAACCTATGCTACCCCAGGACAGTGCAGGCTAAACATCCAGCTCTCAGGTAACCGGCTGTGTCCAGCTTTTAGCAAAGAGCGTGAGCCCTCACGGCACCTGATGGAGGGATTCCCCAGTTAGCTGAGGGCCGAAGGCCTGCACATCGCCATGTACATCCCCAAACAACCACAACACAAGCTCCCCGGCATCTCACACCAGCAGAGGGGCAACCGAGCCATGACTGGCCAGCAGGCGTGTTTTGCTTGGCCCACACCATGTTTTAAGCTGGACTTGGTTGCCAACATGTAACATTAGGAGAGTCCACATAAAAGTCCAGATGTGAAAATAGAAGAACTGGCTTCACTGGGCTGGCATTCCAAAAATTGTAACCCTTTCCTGCTGTGAAGGGGTCACCCCTGTGGACAGAGCATGTGCTCCAGGGAGCCTCAGGGCCACCCCTCCCCACTGCCCCTAGCCCTGGGGCCCTCCCGTCCTCTCCTTATATTACCTCCTGGGTCCCTGCGGGCAGCGGGGCTTGTGGATCCTCAGTTTAGGACCTGAGAACAATTTTGCTGATGGGAAAATATGGCTTTGTGATGCATATGTCCAGCGGGATGGCCCTTTCCCTGGCCTGCAGTGGCCAGGTGGGAGGTGAGCACACCGGTTAGGGAAGAGAGCCTGGGTCGGGGGCAACCCCAAAGGCCACAGCGAGAAAGGACAGCCTTGCCACACAGCCTACAGTCAAGCAGGGAGGAGAGGCTGGTGAGCCCGACCGTCAGACAGCTGTGCTGGTTAGAGCCAGAAAGGTGATGGATGGTTGAACCTGGTGAGGGCTGTGAGCTGGTGCTTTCTTCTTAGATTCTAAAGTAAGCCTGTTTCCAGAGTACACCCCTCGCTCCTTCTGCCCCCCACCCCGAGACTCAAAGCTCCCCACTTCTCCCTAGTCACAGGCCCACAGGAGAGGGAAGGAAGGGCTGGGACTTAAGAGCCATGCAAGGCCTGAGCCTGCTCCAGAGATTTCCAAGACAGAGGTGGCTGGGAGGCTCACTTACCACCGAGGGACGGCCACCGGCCTAGGAACGAATTCAACTGCAAGAAGGAGTTTAAAATCCCAGGGTGGGGCTTCCCTGGTGGCGCAGTGGTTGAGAGTCCACCTGCCGATGCAGGGGACGCGGGTTCGTGCCCCGGTCCGGGAAGATCCCACATGCTGCGGAGTGGCTGGGCCCGCGAGCCATGGCCGCTGAGCCTGCGCGTCCGGAGCCTGTGCTCCGCAACGGGAGAGGCCACAACAGCGAGAGGCCCGTGTACCGCAAAAAAAAAAAAAAAAAAAAAAATCCCAGGGTGACTGGAAGGAGGGACGAAAGCAGAAGCAGGAGGAAAGGAGGGGCACTGAGGGTAGGGGCCAAGGAAACACACGCTCCCAGGGCACGAGGAAGGGGCGGGGAGGCCTACTCTGAGGACAGGGCATTCCACAGAGACCTTCAGATCAAAAGGGCAAATCCCAACTTTTCAAATGCCTCCCCACTGTCCTACCCTCAAGTCTGTCCAAGTTGAATTGTTACTGGAAACCAGAGTACTGAGTTGATGGACATCCTTCTGCTCCTCGTCTTGAATACACCCCGGCCGAGGGGAAGAGCAGGCCCCGAAGTCGAATTTGCTCAGGTCACAGGGAGACAAAGGGATGACCATGAATGTCACCTGGCCAGAGAAACCATGAGACAAATGGACAGCTTCCCCTGACCACCCCAATTCACAGTCAGGTTATGGATGCCAGAAAAAATCACCATTGGAAAGCCCAAGTCCATAAAAACAAGCTTTCAGGCAAAGCACAATTGTACATTTCTCTATGTTTATATAAATATCAACTGACGTATCATTTGACAGGCACCAGAGATTTAATGAAATCTTACTGGCGGAAAACTCAAGAGGGAAGAACTCCAATATTTTCCTGCAGATTGGGACAAAGCAGCCAAGATTTGGTCTGAGCTGTAAGAAGACATCTGTTTCGAGTAATGAGTGTGAGGGTTCCTCGAGCACGTGGTTTGGGAACCACTGTCCTAATTAATACGCCATCACTCCTGCTGGGTCATTTAGGGGTGACATAAAAGACATCTGCCATCAGGGCCACCTCCTCCATGCCAGTTGGCCATGGGCATCCATGGCTGGTTTCCCAGCAGTGGGAGGGGTCTACATGGAGACTTCTGGACTCTCCTGCCCAACGCAGACTGGTGCATTGACTGGCCAGGGTCAGAGTGACCAACTATGGGATGAGATTGAGGACCACAGAGTCCACCAGGCCCTTCCCCAGCCCAAGTCAGCACCTCTTTTCCCTTCTGGCAGACCCCAAGCACTCCGCCTGACTCCTGACCCCCACCTGGCGGGGACATGCCCCTCACAGCCTCCCGCCACAGTTTGGTTCCTTTTCCCAGGAGTCTGCTTGTGCAGCAGTCTCCCTCCTTTCTTACAGCACCCCCCAAACAAGCCCACTGAGCATCCTTTTCACTCTGAAGGTTTACTGTCAATGCTGAAGAAAAACAGAGTGGGAATGATAAAATTAACAACCACAGGGAAGGGATGCCTAGGCCTTCCTCTGCAGTTTTATAGTTACAGTCCTTGGCTGGACAGTGTTAATGTTCCTTTTGCCCTGAAGCCAATCATCCTCCCTTTTAACCTCGGTTCCCCCTCCCCTCCTTCCTCCAAACTCCTCCTCCAGGCGTTTTAACTGCCAACAACTTACTTTCCCAACTTTGATTTATCTCTACCGGAGGGAATGCAAAGTTACATCCAACCCCACCCCCACCCAATACCTTTTAAACCCAAACACACCCCGGCAGAACTCTTAGATTCAGGGGTAAACACTCAAAGCCACTCAGTCCCAGACAGACAGAGGCGCAAAGACACACATCCATATACTCAGAGACAAAGCACGGGCCCACACACTCCCTCACACTCAGGACAGACCCACAGACACGGTCAGGCACACACACCAGAAGCCTGCCCTGCCCTGTGAGCCATTTGGAATATCTTTTGAGGAAAAACACTCTGTTCCAAAGAAGGCTCCTGACACGGCCTTTTTTTTTTTTTTTCCCCCCAGAGCGGCTGGATAAATTGCTTTTGTGCAAAAATAAACACAAGTGAACTGCATTAGCTGAGTGAGTGACACATTAGTTACAGATGTGGGGCCTGTCAGAGCATTGAGAGAACAGCTTTTATTGGGGAAGAGCTGAGAGACTCATAAATAACCGGTTGGCAATCTTGCATAAACATTTGTGCATTCACATAAACACCGCCTACCACAAACGCTGGCCTGGCTGCCAGCTCGGCCTGGAAGAGCCCTCTCCCCCTGTCCTCAGAGGAAAACCAGGCCGGAAGGTGGGGGAAGGGTCACAGGCGCCTTTTCTCAAATAGTCCCAAATCAGAGGGAGGGATCCCAGCTCCGTCCTAAACGTCTGCCAGAAAATGAGGGTCGAGGCCCAGCCACAATAAGACAAGAGGTCTGCTTTCTTCTATCTACACAGAAGAACAGGACAGAATAGAGGATGTTATTGCACTGGGGACTGCGTTATTAAATAAAGCCAAGTAAGGAATTGAAAAAGAAAATGCCTTGGAAATGACTCCCGGATGCAACTCCAGTGGTTCCCGTTGGAATCATGGAGAAAGTGGAATGAGGGCAGCACCACCCTTGCTCCAAGGGCAAAGTCCGCACAAGTTGGCACCAGCCTTGTCCAACCATCAGGGCTTCCTCCCATTGGCTCTTGGGGATGCCCTTGCCTTGGGCCCTGGGCTTCTCTACGCTTGAGTCGAACACCTCAGAGCCACATGGAGCTGATCCCATAAGGAAGGCAAAGCAGGCCGTGTGAGCTGACAGGAGGCTGTCCCCTCTGCTTCTCCTGTGGTACCCTCATATGCCATACCTGCCGCAAGCAAAATCCACTCTCTAGAAAGCATTTGATACACTTATTTGCCCAGAGGTATAAGTAATAGTCTATGGCTGTGTGTTTCATTCTTACCCCTCTCCCTCCTCTCTGTCACAAATGCTTAAGGGACAAAGTATGAAGTGGTAGGATTTAAAGCAAATGGCTAACACTTAACATTTCTGTTAAATTTTTGAATCGGCCAAGAGGGGAGAAGAGTTGGGATCTTTTCAGGAAAGAGAAAGCAGAGAATGCTCACTGGCCCCAAGATCACATCACAATGATTAGCTTCAAAATCAGCTCCACCCTCCCACAGCTCAATAACTTTCCATTGATCGTCCACTTCCCACCATATAAAAGGCCCAAATCCTTGGACTGAGTGGCCTTTTCCTTTATCCATCACATTTCTTGATCTACACCCACTCCACCCTTCAACCTGATTTCCCTCACTGAGCCTCAGACACCTTGGGGTCCAGCCCAACTGAATCCATTCCTCTCCTCTTCATCCACGCATTACAATTTTGCACTTTCCCTCACATCAATCCCTCTTCCAAGAAGGCCTTTTCCTTCCAGTTCTGGGGGTCTAGATCCAACCCATCCTTCCAGACTCAACTCAAAAGCTGCTTCTCCCTCCTTTGAACTCTGGGAGAACTTTTCGGTACCTTGCTGTTGACTTTCCTTCTTGTTCTGAGTTATTTGTACATCTGGCCCATCTTCCTGGAGATTTTTAAATCTCAGATCTGTGTCATATTAATTTCCCAGGTTTCCCTCCCTCCCAAACCCTAGCCAATGCCTGGGAAATGGTAGGTGTGTTGCATCCATGAAGGGTGATCATGACGGTGTCTGGATTTATGGTCATGACGGTGGTGGGGATGTGATGGTGGGGTTGGAAGGAGGGAGATGGTAGGGGTGACGGAAACTAGCCAACAAATCTTCCCCTGGGCAGCCTCCCTTTCGGCTTTCATTTTGCAGTTCCAGAACAAGCAGAGCTGTTGTTCCTTCGGAAGAGAAATTAAGATACCAGGCAGGTACAGACAGCCAAGCACCATAGCTCTATTGAGTCAACCTCGGCCTTCTAGGCCTTTTCTTGCCATCAACAAATGGAATGCTTTATAAGAAGAGACAAAGCACAGACCCAGACAGAAATATTGAAGGCTCTTTGGCCAGGACATCCCTCAGGAGAGAACACAGTGTAGTCATAATTTATTGCATTCAATATTTTTGCTTCCAATCTTATTTTTATAAACATTATTTCTTAGGCTGCAGCTTAAACACAGATGGAAAAGATTCCGGCTTTGTAATAAGAGAAGGTTTATGGCGCACCAGCCCACTGCTCTGTGTTTTTGTGTGGGTAAATGCACATTACCATGTCCTTAGGTGGGGCAGGGAGATGCCTTTATTATGTGTTTGGACTTTGATCCAACAATTCTGCCTTCATCTCTCCCCTTGGCCAGGGCCTCCAGATGCTCCCAAGGGGAGGAAGTGACAAACACCACAGTGGGGCAAGGGGGAGGAGGTATGGACCAGCCTTTGAAATGCATGCCTGTCTCTGGCTGGATCTGCCATTCCTGCGGTCTTCAAAGGGCCTTGACCCAGGGACAGGGCCTAGACCCCAATGGGTAGAGTAGAAAGGAAGCGAACACTATGGTGCTATATATATGACTGTGTTGTGTGATTTGCATTGTCTTTGGGTGTGGGGAGGGGCATTTAGAAAACTGAGCTCATACTGCCCGTAATGCCTTGTGAGCCCCTCTTCCCTCTGCAGGATATTCACGGGTAGGTTCATGTCAACGAACATTCTTAAAAACACGATTTGACTTACGATGTTCATAGTCTGGACCTACTAAGGTTTGTTTAACCAACCTCATTTGGGTGGAGAAGAGGGAGAGAGAGCAGGAGAGGAGGTGGGGGGGGGGGACTATGGCGAGATTTAAGGAGGAAAAAAGGAGAAAGGGAGACGGAGTCAGAGAAGAAGGGTGGGAGGAAGCATTGCGCAGACCAGAGCAGGCGGTCAGGCACGTCTTGGCCCAAGGTGTGGCCTCCACACATCCACAGATGCACTGCCCGTGGGCAGTGGGCCTAACGGAGCTTGGGCAGGCAGCCTGGAAGACGTGTCATTCCTGCCCCTCCTTTCTTTCCTCCCAGGGTTTTCAGCCGGCTCTGAGGAACCTTGGGAGTGTGTGTCAGGAAACACTGGGGACTTTGGGCTGATGGGGGAGAGGGGAGGAAGGAGCAATGGCTACATTCAGCTGGGAGGGTCAGTGGAAAGTGAATCGAGGGAGGGGAGAACTGGGGAGGGACCTGCGGGGCCTTGGGAAGGGTAATCGGTCCTACCTGCCAGGCTTCTGGGGGAGTCCATGTGGAGGAGCAGCCGTGTGAAGCGAAATGTTACGAGAGGCCGTCCACAAGGGTCTCCGTCCACAAATGGCCTGTCGTTGGAGCTCTGGGGGAGGGGAACGACCCCCTAGTTGCCTGGCAGAAATGGTGTCTTCGCTGTTTACCGTACAGACAATTCTACTGCGCACAAGTACAGTGGTATGATTCTGGGGGAGCCATCCTTGGAGGATCCCCGAGTGCTGAAACAGGCCAGAGGGAATGGTAACCCACACCTAGAAAGCCTTCTGCCTTCACTGGGCTCAGTCATTTCTGCCCTGCTGGTGACTGTCACACCTGCCCCAGGGGCTTGGCCAGGGATTGAGAGCTTTGAAACAGGAGTGGGTGAAGAATCTGCTTCCGGCAGCCACCAGCTTTAGGAAGATAGTGCCTACTACCTGGGCTGCTTGAGAAACCTGGCCCAGGTGCCCAGCACAACAGACCAAGAAACTGAATTTGGCAAACAGTTACAAGCAGGCGTGGAGGGCATGCTGGGTTCTGGCTGCCTCCCTTCCTGGGGGCAACTAAGCGCACTTGCCCGCCCCCTAACTCTGGGAGGTGAGCCGTCTGTCACTCACATGGCTTCCCAAACCCCACCCCTAAAAACAAAGTGTGAGCACTGTATCTCCGCCCTTGGACTCCCCAGTTGTGAGAGCTAATGTGTTCTCTTTCTGCTTAAGCCTGTTTGAATTGGTCTTTTGTCGCCTACAGCTAACAACGTCTCAATGGATACACCAGGCTAATGACTATGAAATATGTTTCAAACGGAGAAACTAAGTCAGAGTGAGAATGAGTCTTCCAAGGGTCAGGGTTCTGCAGAAGTTCAGGAGAGAGGCACACCTCTGCCAGACCTGTACCGGATGGTCGGAAGCAGCAATCACACATGTACGCACACACACAATTAAAGAACACACTGATGCCTCTGCCCTTGGGACCCAGCACTCAGCACTAGCACAGGTGATCTCTAACCCTGGACATCCACTCTCCTGGGTAACACCGTTCGGGACCCAGGGAAATGCTTCTCCACATCATTCGTGTTAAGTCCTTGAATCAAAAGGAGACTGTGTCTAATTGCTCTAACAACGTGGGGGTCGTGCTGCTACTGACATCAGAGACGGACCCTGCTCCGGAGTGTAGGGAGGACTGAATGGTAGAAGCACTTAGGTAAGAGAAAAGACAGCCTGATTTATCGAATCCTTCCTCTCAGATAGCTAGAATGCAGTAGAAGTAGCGTGTCTCAATAGCGGTAAACGTGCATTTTCTTGCTTCTCTTTGTGGTTCCAGAGGTACTCATAAATTAGCACAGCAGTTGTTACAATTGCACGGGCAGCTGAGGAACATTTTCCAGTATAAATAATTCATATTTCTCCTACAGTTGTACATATGCAGGTCAAGATGTAACATGCAGTGTGATACTCTTCACGTTGGCAACTAGACAGACAGGGAACAACCCTAGAACTGTGAATGATTTTATTTTTATAAAACTATTTACTAAGATTTAACTAAATTTTCAAAACTTAAATTAAAATTCAGCTCTAAATATTTCATTAAAAGTTTTGCATGTATTAGATAAAATGTAGTAGCTATACTATTAGTTATATTTGCCTTTTAATTTTAATAGATAAATTTGAATATTAAAAAAAGTTTAAAACTTATGCAGAAAGGAATTTGAACCGTTGATCTCACAATTTAATTTACATTTTTTAATTAAAATATCAGGAATTTTTTTTTTACAGTTTCAGTTATCTATTGCTATATAGCAAGTCCTAACACTTAGTAGCTTAAAATAAATTACTTTTCTCTCTCACAGTTCTGTGGATTCGCTGGCTCAGTGGTCACTTGGAGTGGGGTGGGCATCTCTTGTGTGGTTGTAGCTGGTGACAAGGTCTAAAGTCAAATGCAGGTTCAGCTGGACTGTACGTCCAAGATGGCAGCATCTTTACTCTCACATCCAGTGCTCAGCTGGGGTAGCTGGAACCAGTGGAGTCTGGCTGACTCTACTGCTTTCTACTGTGACCTGTCCACATGGCGAGCTTGGCCTCCTCAGAGTGTGGTAGTCTCAGAGGAATCAGCCTTCTTACAAGATGGCTGGCTTATCCCAGAATGAGCATCCTAAGAGACCCAGGCAGAGAAGCCAAAAGGCTTCCCGTGACCTGTCCTCAGAAATCACGAAGCACCACCGTCGCTGCTTTCTACTGGCTAACAGTGAGTCACAGGGACAGCCCAGATTCAAGACAGAGGACTACACAAGGTCATGCATACCGGAGATATGGCTCCCTGGGAGCTAGCGCTCGAGACCACCACAGTCTGCCCTCTGGGCTCTAATGAATCACACCCCTCACACTTACAGAAGATGCTCACTGTCCGAGACCCCCAAAGTCTCATCCATGAACGAGACTCATCAGGCTTAGACTCCAGACCAGGGCCTCAACATCTACTTCAGGTCCGCTGCAGAGGAGGGCCCTCGGGTGTGGGTGCTTAGGGAGGCTTCCTCTTGATTTGAGGATCTGTGAGCAGAAGAGACACGTTGTCTTCCTCCCCAAACTCAACACACAACAAGGAGGTCAGCACAGGTCAACTGCAATGGACACTCTCATTCAGAAAGGATGAGAACGTTGCACAGAGCAATTCTGCGATCAAGCCAGTTCCTTTATTAGGGTCTGGTCCTGCTCTCTGGGGGTGGTTGTCGGTGGCTCTCGGCTCCACACTCTGAATTAGCCTTCCTTTTCCAGAAGAAATGGTCAGTGTCTGCAACCAAATGCACTTCTCCGCCTGCTTCCTGCCCATAAAAAAGGTCTCTTCATTTGGGACTGTCTCTGTCCCTTTCAATCCAAGCTGAAAAAATTCTTTTAAAGATCTGTGGGTTTCTTACATATCAAATTATAACCTACACCTTTAGACAAAAGGCACACCCTCAATTATCTCCAAAAAGGCCCTTCCTACCTTAAGCCACCTGTGAGGTTACTGTGGGATTCTTAGTCCTGCTCTCCAGAGCAGAAGACCCAAGAGGTACACCTTTGGCCTTCTTAGAAGCCCTTTTGTCTATCCAAGGGATCTAAAGACACACCCTTAAATATTTCTAAAGGGTCTTAACAGCCACATGCATGACTCTGCATGAAATCACACTTTTCTGGCAGCACCCTGGATGCTACACATATTCTCTTTGTCCTGAGACCATTTCTTACTTTTCCAGCCTTTTGCTGGCTGGGACAATAGACCTGGCTCCTTAGATTTCCTATATTCTGCTCCAAAGCTTCTTTAGTTCATCTCTACCTTTTCCTGTTTTATCAGAGTCAGCTGGAAGAAGCCAATGAGCACTTTCAACATTCTGCTTGGAAATCACCTCAGCCAGATCACAAGGTCATTAGGCACCCTTTCTATTTTGCCCATTCTCACATAATCCTGAGTGACTATCTCAGGTCCCCTCTTCTCCAGCCTCCAATAAGTTTCCCCACTGTTTTGAGCCGTTAGAAACACTCTTCAGCTTCTGCTCTCCAACTGTCCCAAAGTAAACCACAGGCTTAAGGCTTTTTGTTCCATCACTCACTTAACAGCACTCAGGTACCTAAGTCTCCAAAGAAGGCCCCAATGAACAAGACCTCCTGAAATGTATGCCCTGTGTGGTCCCCCCCTCACTGAATCTGGCCTGACCTGTGACTCATGCTAACACATGAAATGCACTGGATATACATGGCACAAGTTTTGGATGTGGACTTTAAGGGGACTGACAGTTTCCTCTGCCTCTTTTTTGAAATACTCCCTTCTGGGAGTCCTGAGTTGCCATCTGGGAAGTCCAGCTACCCTACTGGAGAAACCACATGGAGAGAGAGAGGCACAGAGATTATATGGAAAGAAGGAAAGGACCAGCTGTCCCAGCATCCCAGTTGAGCCTCTTGATGACTCTAGCCCCACCCACCACCCAGGCACAAGCACGTGAGAATTCCCAAGCAAAGCAGCAGAAGAGATGTTCAACTAAGCCGAAGCAACCCAGAGAACCATGAAAGAGAATAAAATAGTGATTGTTTTAAACCACCAAGCTTTGGAGTGTTTTGTTACACAGCAATAGGTAACTGAAACCACCCTGAATACAAGCACATTTTATATTTAATCCTTTAGGTCATTACTGTCACTAGAACACAAATTATGAGTTCTCTATTATAAAAGCATGATTACTGGGCTTCCCTGGTGGCGCAGTGGTTGAGAGTCCGCCTGCCGATGCAGGGGACACGGGTTCGTGCCCCGGTCCGGAAGATCCCACATGCCGCGGAGCGGCTGGGCCCGTGAGCCATGGCCGCTGAGCCTGCGCATCCGGAGCCTGTGCTCTGCAACGGGACAGGCCACAACAGTGAGAGCCCCACGTACCACAAAAAAAAAAAAAAAGAAGCATGATTACTAATTTTGCTGAAATTAAGGCCAGAAAATAAATTTTAAAGAATAAATATATACTAATTTACAAATCATAAATGTTGTTATAAATGTCTTTATTATTCATTCAAACATCACTGGTCCATCAACAGAACCCCTGATGTGCTCAGAAATAATTCAATTCAGTGGTCTTCAATATTTTGCAAACTTCCAGTCGTATAAAAATCATAACTTTACGTGTCTTTTCAGTTTTATCATTTTGAAGATAAACTTCCCAAGGTTGAAGGATAGAACAGATTTTAATTAACAGTTTGTTAGTTGGACTTAGAACTTTGAAATATTTAGACATATGGTCTGTGGGCCTCCATTTTACCTTTCCCCAGGAGTGGATATCACTAGAACCAACGAAATAGATGCCTAACCAAGGTGGGGGCCAGAAGAGATGCTGGGCATTTTCAGGGCTGGAAGGGACACCTGAGCCAACACACCAGCAAAGACCAGAGAGGAGCACTGAGGTGGGCTGGGATGTTGAGAAGCCCGCTTGCCCCACCACTGCTCCACTGGCCATACCCAAATGGCATGGCCTGGCCTGGGCCCAGGTGTGGGAACATCCCCAGAGTCATCCTAAAACCTGACTTGCACTGAAGAGCATCACATCCTTCTGAGGCCCCCAGGTCTGGGCCCAGGGTCTAGTGTTCCACTCAGAGGAGTCTGTAGTCAGAGTCAGAGTCTCCTACTGATGAGTAACTGAGATCTATGTCTTCCACATTGACCTATTTCTACAGTTTCAAATGTGCTTCTTTTCCCTAATAGTTTTCTTCCAAGTATAAGTTCTGAAAAACCCTAATCTTTTCTTTGCAAAATTTAGGTGAAAAGGATTTGTCCCTATTTAGTCAAAAGTGTAGAGTTGGGGAGAAGAGAAAGGGGGATGGGGAACTTGGATTGAGATGGTAACAGCTGCAGCTTTTCTTCCTTTTTTTTTTTTAATCTTTATGAGGGCTTTTTTTTTAAATTTAACATCTTTATTGCAGTATAATTACTTTACAATGGTGTGTTCATTTCTGCTGTATAACAAAGTGAATCAGCTACACATATACATATATCCCCGTATCTCCTCCTTCTTGAATCTCCCTCCCCCCCACCCTATCCCACCCCTCTAGGTGGACACAAAGCACCGAGCTGATCTCCCTGTGCTATGCAGCTGCTTCCCACTAGCGATCTATTTTACATCTGGTTGTGTATATATGTCCATGGCACTCTCTCACTTCGTCCCAGCTTACCTTTCCCCCTTCCCATGTCCTCAAGTCCATTCTCTATGTCTGCAACTTTATTCCTGTCCTGCCCCTAGGTTCTTCAGAACTTTTCTTTTTTTTTTTTTAGATTCCATATATATGTGTTAGCATACGGTATTTATCTCTTTCTGACTTACTTTACTCTGTATGACAGACTCTAGGTCCATCCACCTCACTATAAATAAATCAATTTTGTTTCTTTTTATGGCTGAGTAATATTCCATTGTATATATGTGCCACATCTTCTCTAACCATTCATCTGTTGATGGACACTTAGGTTCTTTCTGTGTCCTAGCTATTGTAAATAGTGCTACAATGAACACTGTGGTACATGACTCTGTACTGCGGGCCTCTCACTGTTGTGGCCTCTCCCGTTGCGGAGTACAGGCTCCGGACATGCAGGCTCAGCAGCTATGGCTCACGGGCCAAGCCACTCCGCGGCACGTGGGATCCTCCCGGACCGGGGCACGAACCTGCGTCCCCTGCATCGACAGGTGGACTCTCAACCACTGCGCCACCAGGGAAGCCCCATGACTCTTTGAATTATGGTTTTCTCAGGGTATATGCCCAGTAGTGGGATTGCTGGGTCATATGGTAGTTCTATTTTTAGTTTTTTAAGGAACCTCCATACTGTTCTCCATAGTGGCTGTATTAATTTACATTCCCACCAACAGTGCAAGAGGGTTCCCTTTTCTCCACACCCTCTCCAGCATTTATTGTTTCTAGATTTTTTGATGATGGCCATTCTGACTGGTGTGAGATGATACCTCATGGTGGTTTTGATTTGCATTTCTCTAATGATTAGTGATGTTGAGCATCCTTTCATGTGTTTGTTGGCAACCTGTATATCTTCTTTGGAGAAATGTCTATATAGGTCTTCTGCCCATTTTTGGATTGGGTCGTTTGTTTTTTTGATATTGAGCTGCACAAGCTGCTTGTATATTTTGGAGATTAATCCTTTGTCAGTTGCTTCATTTGCAAATATTTTCTCCCATTCTGAGGGTTGTCTTTTCATCTTGTTTATTGTTTCCTTTGCTATGCAAAAGCTTTGAAGTTTCATCAGCCACAGCTTCTCGAAGGCCAGGGAAGCTGGGACGTGTGCGTAACCAGGCTCACGTGTAGGTCTCAGTTCTGCAAGGCTATGCAGGTCAATGATCTGGATCTTAAGATGGCACAATGTCTGGGGCTCGTGTGCAGCTCTCTGGCTGCCTGAGCTTTCTTCTTACTGCACCAGGGGGTCACTGGGAGTGAGACTCTCAGAACTGTCTAGGGGAGCAGCTGGCGGTGATGGCTGACCATTCTACTGGAGGTCCAGGCTCACGGCTCTGGTGTGGAAGGGGCACTGCCTGGGATTGGGCCCTCACTCTGTCCCTTTCTAACCTGGGGGCCTCAGGCAAATTACTAAATCCCTTTGTACCACAGTCTCCTAACGGATAAAATGGGGATGATGATGATGATGAAGATGATGATAGTTGCTGGGAGGATTAAATGAGTAACAGGTAAAGTGCTAAGAACAGAGCCTGGCTCACAGGAAGTGCCTATGTTAACATTTGCCAATAGAGAGAACAGTCCAGGAGAAAAATGGGGTAAACGCAGATTTGCATGAGGGTTGTTTCTCAGTTAAATGCAAATTCATTAAGGAGGGGTGTTCAGATCTTTCAGGCCAGAAGTCATCATGTGGCTCAGAGCTGGGGCCCTGACCGGGAGCAGAGGTGTCTTCCAAGTCACAGCCACGCAACTGCCCGAGTTTTTTCAAAAAGGGGTCCTTGGGTCTGGATTAAAATTGTAGTCGGTCACCCAGAGCAAGGATGCCTGCACCTCTGGTTCGTCCTGAGTTTCCATAACTTGTGCACTTAGGGAGCTTTAGTCTTCCCCCCGACGGAGGCTCATCCTGTGACACGCTGAAATTAGAGTCGGAGTTAAGACGTGAGGTTGGAGATTCACGGGGTGACCTCAGGCATATCCCTTCCCGTCTCAGAGACTCGAGCTTTCTAGCTTATAAAATGCAGTGGCTGGACTAGATAATTTCAAAGCCCCCAGTTCACTCTAACATTCTGGGACATGGAGCCTCACTACCCGCCCAAGCCTAGCCCTGGGTCAAAGCCCACGTTGGGAGCAGTGTCCACTCAGCCAGGGGCTGTGGAAGGCCATTGAGGTGGCCCCTTGGGCTTGGTTGAGCCACCTTGCCCTCCCCTTCGTGCAGAGACCTCTCCCCCAGGTCCCAGGATGCCCAAGGGACTTCCCGGTTGGGCCCTCCTCAAAGCCTGGTCCAACTGGGGGACACCTGGTCCTGGGGATGGAGATGAGGAACAAAAGCCAGTCTTGGGCAAACACAGAGAAATTGAGACCATCACCCAGGGGCAGTATCCTGCACTCACAAAGGACAAGGGGGTGGGAAGAGGCCAGGGGTCCTAAAATCTCAGGCAAGGCCAAAACTTGATTTAGCTCCTGGAGATGAAGGCAAGTCTGGCCTCCTCCCCAAAACCATGCTGAGCCCCCAAAAGAGTGTGAGTTGTGAACCCAACATTCACTACAGCAGGTAGCAAGATTGGAGCTATATGAAAGTCCACTCAGGAGAATAAACACTATCACGTTAGGCCAGTTAGTCGGAAAGCTAGACAGTTCTGCAAGGTTCAGCACGCGTGTGGTGGGGATTCCATGCCTCGTGACATGTCTTGTGGAAGTGCATCTACCTGTATGTAGGAGGTTTCTTCACATCTGTAGGAAAGTCTGTGATGGGCCTGGGGTGTCTGTGAGAAAAACAACAGAATAGCTGGTGGTTCCCTATGTAGCCTCTGAGGCCAGACTGACTGGGCTTGAATCCCAAGTTTACCCATTATTAGCTTTGTGACCTTGAGCTGTCACCTCTATGCAACTCAATTCACCCATCTGTTAATTGGGATAAATAACAATACCTACTTCATGAAGTTGTTGTAATCCTCTTGTATAGCGTTAGAACAATGCCTACTGTGTAGGAAATCTCCAGTAGGTTATAATTACCATGCGTGATGGTATATCCACATCGACAAATACAGATTCAACTGTTTCTACATAAAGGTTTAAGGGTGTCTGTATGTCTTTGAGTATGAATATGTACACATCTGTGTCTCTCTCTATTTGCTTAGGTGTCTGAGACCTTTCTGTGCATAAGTGATAATAACGGCTGGCATTTATTTCGTGCTCACTATGTCAGGCACTACCCCCAAGAGTTCTACAGGTAGTCACATGGAAACACATGTGAATGTGAACGGCTGAGCACGTTTCCAGACACATGCCAGTGAGTACCTGTGAGTGTGGCCTGTCAGCCCTGCCCAGTGAGACCCCCTTCCTGAGTGAGCTGTGTGAGAGATGAAGACTTGCACCGTGGCCTGCCTGCCCACAGCACTGAGTTGGGAGCAGTAAATTACACCCACCACCCACCCCCTTTCCCAGGCTCTGAGTTAGCTTGAATCACCTGCATCTTCTTTCTTCCAATAGGAAAGGGCAAACAGGAGCCTGGAGAGAAGCCCACCAATCACAGCCTTCCTTTCATCCTACGCCTGCCTTGGTCTTGCCTTGGCCCCAGGGAGCTCAGGAAGGATTCCCGCTTGGCTGGGCCATCTTTTCACACTGTGTACCGTTTTTATGCTGAGTGGCATCTACTTCTGACTCACTGTGTATCCTGCCCGAAAGGGCAGGGTCTAACACGACCAAGATAGTGAATTATCCTTGTGGAGAAAGTCTTCACATTTTAGCTGTTATGTTTCCTTTGGTTCCATTATCCAATGCTGGTAACATTTCAAGCATAAAAGAATATTTGAAAATTTATGAATGTGCTTTCCTTTCTTGCCTTTATGAATACATGACCTTCATCTTCCTTGGCCCGAGGCATCCATCTCTGCCTGGGGAGAGACTAGGATGGAGGTTTGACATAGAAAGCACAAAAGAAAAATGCTGTAATGTTTGGCATCTGACACGCAAAATATGATTATGCGGTAGGTCAAAAGTCTTCTAAACCAGGCTATTCTCTTCAGAGCATATTTTCTGGATGCCTTCATGTCTCTCCTTGGGTGTGATCATGACACTTTATGTAATGGATGTCCAGACAAGAAGAGGAAGTCCCATCTGCTTTGCTCCAGAAAGGGAACCCTGGTGAGGGCCCTGTCCCAGTCTCCCAGGCTGCTCTGAACCCACCTGGCCTCTCTGCCTCTGACGCCAGGGCTCCGGGTAAGGCAGAGGAGCCTCCGGAGTTCAGCTTCACAGGCCAACTGCAGTTCCCACACGCCTGGCTACCAAGCTGTGAGCCCGCAGTGTGGCCAGGGTCATGGCTGCACAACAAGGAGATGCCACAGGAAGGGAGGGGGCACCGCTGGGTCAGTGGGAGGCCCTGTGGGAGTTTAGCCAGGAAAATCCAGTGGGCTGGGCAGCTGGGGGCACCACAGGGGCTCTGGCCAGACCAGGAGGGACCAGACCACGAGTTACAAACTCAGCTTCAAGTACAATCCCTGGCCAGCAGGCAGAATGGACCTTGCCGGGAAACCAGAGGACGCCACACCACAGGATCCCAACACCTTGCTCCTACCAGATGTCACATAAGCTGCCCTTGTCCATCCACACACCTCGACCTCATCTTCGTGGGAGGAGCTTAGGAAGGCAATCTGAAAACTGAACACTCTTCTCTAAGAGAAACAAACATCACTTAACAGGACAGGCTAAACTGTTGGGTGCCCTGACATTTAAATCAAGTTGAACATTTCATTGTTTTTCTCACTACTCATCAGATAGGGCTTGGGGGAAAGGCCAGATTAGTTACATAATAAAGAAATTACTTTTTATTTTGCACAGATGAAGTGTGAGTGAAATTTTCAACCCTACTGCACACACAAAAATAGACGACCCTGCCCTGCCCCCACTGAAGTTCCAGCTGGCCTGTCCAACTAAAGACCACGATCCTGGCAGAGGACAAGTCCTGGCCTCCTCCAGGTGGTGTGAGACAGGTCCTGGCAGAGGCATCCCTCCCGCCCAAGCGCTCACATCAACCTTCTTGGGCTCACACACAACGGGTCCCTTCCCCCTGCCCTATCTGTGCTTTTTTGAGGGAAAGAACAAGGTTTTAATTCTCTTTCCAGGCCCTTCCCGTCCAGGCATTTGGGCTCCTAGCCCTGGCCGCTGTCTCAGAGGCCTTTCCGATCCCTCCTCCTTCCCCTGGGAGGTGGGAATGCGGGGTGTGAATTGAGTGAGGTCCAAGGTGTCTGGGAGGAGGGGCGGGGGTGGAGAGCAGCCCACGCAGATGGCGATGCTGCCACCTACTGGAGTCCTGGGGAGAGACAGCCCAGCTGGGGAACCATGTTCCACTGGCCCAGGGTGGACCACCTCAGAATCCTGACCTCGAATGATTCGTTTTCCTTTTTCCAGAACAGTGTCTCACCTATTCCTCCATTTGGTCATCGGGTTTGCTGGTTGGAGCAATATCATTCGTCCCATTTTATGGATGAGTAAACTGATACTCAAGAAAGAGCCGAATGTTCTCTGACATCACATGACTGAGGATGGCTTGAAGGCAACATTTAATCTCAAGCCTCCTGGCCAAGAACTGAGTCCCCAACTCAGTGGTCAGACTAGGGTGTCCTGGGAAACGAGAGGGGCCCCCTTAGGGTCACCCCCAACATCCAGGGAGATAGTGTGAGGGAAGGGGGGCATCTACATCCTCCTGCTGGGACTAAGGCACCAGGCAGTAATAACGACCCTGTAGTAGCTCAGGGCCTGATGTATGTCCACAGTGATACGTTTTCTAAGGATTCGTACACACATTAGCACACAGATCATTTCAGCTGCTCTGGTACCATCTTCTGAAATGCCACAGAGCAGGCTGGCTGCCAGGACCAACGCCTGTCCTGATTAATTGGGCTCCTCCATACCTCAGAGGGCCCATCCCACCTGCATGGTCCTGTTCAGAGTTCTCAGTCTTATGGCCTCCCTGGTTCCCCATTCTCTAGGATCTGGATCCCAGCTCTGCCCTGTGGCTGGTGGGCAGGACTCCCCAAGTCACAGGCTGTCCACCAGAATTGCCCACACTTGGCCTCCCCAGGCACCTCAGACCAGCTGACAAAGGCACCAGCTGACTTGCACCTCGGACCAGCTGACAAAGGCGCCCAAACGTTGAACAGAGTTGGCCCTACCACGTCCCAGGTCCCCACGGCAGAGTCGGTTTCCCCAGGCCCTCTTTTCCAGCAAGAAGGACGCTAGCCCCTCTCAGCCTTGTCCTGCTGTGAATAACTGCCAAGTGGGGAGAGGGTGTACGGTTCAGAGCCAGGGCTGGAGTCTGAGCCCCAATGGCCTTCAAAGGCACTACCCTCAGGTAGCCACACCAGCCTTCCATCTCAAAACCACAGCACGAATAGAAACTTCTCTGAGGTGGCTTAGGGGGCAAATTGTGAAGCCATGAAAACACAATTGAAGAAAAAGACTATTGAACTGATCTCAGGATAGGCAATGACTTTCCAGGCAAAGAAGAGCTCGTACAGGGAAAGACATGGCTTAAAACGTTGGAACTTCTGTACATCAAAGACAACTCAAAATAAAAGGCCTCAGAGGACGTTTTCTATACCCTTAACATGTTTCTTCCACCTACGTCTTTTGGTGTCCTTGCTGGTTTTTGTTGGGAACATTAGGTTGTGCTTTTATATATTAAAGGAAAAGTTTACTTACTTTGAACTCTTTGAATTTTGAAACTTTGAGTGTATTACCTACTGACTAAAAAAGAAACAGATGGCATTTTAAAGATAAATCAGACAAAATACTTTAATTGAGTCTATGTGAACAGTTGATGAATGAAAATTTAATATTAAAAAAAATTCCTGGGAATTCCCTGGCGGTCCAGTGGTTAGGACTTTTTGCTTTCACTGCCAGGGCCTGGGTTCAATCCCTGGTCAGGGAACTAAAATCCCACAAGCTGTGCAGCATGGCCAAAAAAAAAAAATTCCTAAGGGCACTTCTGCCCCAGCCCTCAGCCCAGACAGCAGGGCAAGGCAGAACTGTGAAAGTGACCAAGTTTGTCTCTAGCAGCCCCACCCTCTGCTTTCTGCTCCCCTGTCCCGCTTCCAAGCACCCCTCTTTCCCAAAGCCCCCCTGCACCCTCCCTCCCTCTCTTTCCCCACCCTCACAACCTGCTCTCAGATGGGCTTTGCTTGACTCACGCGTGCTGAGGGGCTGAGGAGGGCCTGACAGGCCACCGCCCACTCGGGGAAGCATTAAGGAGCAGGAGGAAAGCTGCAGCCATCGAGGTCAGACATTATTTTAGGTTCTGAAATCAACCCTGCAGGCCAAGCCCACTGCTAAGCAGCTGATACATAGCAAATCATGGCTTTCTGGCACTGGTGTGGGCCTTAAGGAAGAGTTAAGGGGCTTCCCTGGTGGTGCAGTGGTTAAGAATCGGCCTGCCAGTGCAGGGAACATGGGTTCGATCCCTGGTCCGGGAAGATCCCACATGCCACGGAGCAACTAAGCCCGTGCGCCACAACTACTGAGCCTGCGCTCTAGAGCCCGCGAGTCACAACTACTGAAGCCTACAAGCCTAGAACCTGAGCTCCGCAGCAAGAGAAGCCACTCCAATGAGAAGCCCACGCACTGCAACGAAGAGTAGCTCCCACTCGCCACAACTAGAGAGACTGCATGCAGCAATGAAGACCCAACGCAGCCTAAAATAAATAAATTTATTTTTAAAAATCGGGTGCTTCCCTGGTGGTGCAGTGGTTGAGAATCCGCCTGCCAATGCAGGGGACACGGGTTCAAGCCCTGGTCCGGGAAGATCCCACATGCCGCGGAGCAACTAAGTCCATGCGCCACGACCACTGAGCCTGCGCTCTAGAGCCCACGAGCCACAACTACTGAAGCCTACAAGCCTAGAGCCCGTGCTCCGCAACAAGAGAAGCTACTACAATGAGAAGCCCGCACACCGCAACAAAGAGTAGCCCCCGCTCGCCACAACTGGAGAAACCCTGCGTGCAGCAACAAAGACCCAACTCGGCCAATAAATAAATAAATTTTTATATATATATATATATATATATATAAAAAGAGTTAAAAGTTTGTCGCGGTGATGTTGTTTTTTGATGACAATCTCGAAAAGGCCTGAGCCCTGGGGTAGAGCCCTGGATGAGTCCTTATACAGGAAACAGGTGATAAGAGATCCGGCTCCCAAGGGCCAGCATCCTAGGAGTCATTTTCCCAAATGGCAGGCACAGCCAGAGAGCGGATGGGGACCTTTTCTGTGCCCTGGCTACAGCACGGGGTTGACAGGCAAATGACTGGGGGCCATCCCTCCCCACAAGCCCAGACCTTCACTGGACAAAACAGTCTGTAGGATAGGAAAAGCACCTCTTCTCTGTCCAAGTCCCAACCTGCACCCACCATGAGGGAGCAAGTCCACTTTTCCCTATGTGTTCCCTGCACACTGGGAGATGATTTGTGTCAGCGTCCCATTAGTCCCGGGACAGAAGTCCCTGCCCCTCCTCCTGACAGCGGCACTCAACCGTCACCCTCACTGCCAAGACTCTGCATTGGCCCAAGCCTCCTCCTCTCCAGACCTCCTGTCCCTCTCTCCCCTCTCTCTTCTTGGCCTGCTAGAGTCTGGGAAGGGCAGAAAGCTCTGGACAGGCCCTAGGTTGCCCTGCAGGCTGCAGATAAAACAAGGCTCAGTGGCTGGACCTGCGGCTGGTCCTGTGGCTGGTCTTGTGGCTGCCCTGCTTGGGCTCCACTCTTAGGGGAAGCCTCCTACGGCAGAGCCACAGCGCCACCTGGTGTACAGGGCCATCTGTGCAGCTAGGCCGGAGCCTGCCCAAAGACAGACGACACCTCCTGGATGCCTCTTCCTTAACTATTTCACTGTCTAGTCACTGGGGGTCTTCCGTAGATCCCAGGAGAGCCCCATCCTGAGGGATGATGGATGACCGTCAAGCTGAGGTCCCAGCCACATCTCTGACACACACAGCCCCATACACATAGCAAAACACACAGAAAGGGCCTGGGCTTCTGCATCAGGTGGAGTGGATCACTCCCATCTCCTCTGGTTGGTGTATGTCTGAGCTCAGGCAATTACATAACCTCACGAGCCTCAGTGCCCTGCCTCTAAAATGGGAGCAATAAAAAGGCTGCTGAGGAATAGATCAGGTAATAAAGGTCCTACAGCAGCCACTGGCTCATTGCAAGGGTTCAAGAAATAATGGTTTCCTTTCCCTTCTGTCTGGGCTCGGTGCCTGGGAAACATAGACTTACCCAAAGGCAGGGCCGAAGAGATAGCCAACACCCAAAGTCTAGGATGGGAAATGTTTCTATCTCAGCTCCTCCAAAAAGCCATTCCAAGATACTCCGCCAACTGCTATTTGCCTCTCTGAACACCTTCAGTTGAGGGTGACCAACCCACCTCATTTGCCAGGGAATGAGGAATTTTCAGGAAGTAAGAGATCTTTGGTGCTAAAACTGGGGTGTCCCAGGCCAGCTTGGATGCATTGGTCACCTAGTCCTTATCTTTCCACACAGTCTGGTTCTAGGGCTTCACAGAATTGCAGGCTGTAGCCCAGGAATCTGCGTTGTAACATTCCCCAGGTTATTCTTATAAACACCAAGTCACTGTCCCCACTCTCTGTGCTTTCTCTTCAGCTTCTGGGGGGAACACTACTCTTCAACTAGATGGGAAGCCACCTGAGGCACGGCACACACCTTGGAAAGACTCCAGAGAACTTTGTAAAAACCAGGCTCCAGACCTGAATCTGCAAAGTAAACCAGCAGCAACGAGGCCCACGTTCTCCATTCAGCTTCAGCGTTTGCACCCATGTGTTGCTCCTCTATTATCTTGCACTCATTCATTCATTATTTGTTGAGTACCTATTAGCTCAGCACAGGAGGAACTAATATTCTAATGGTAGGAGACAAGCAACTGCCACTTACATAACACAGTAATTTTTTTTAATTTAATTTAATTATTTTTTTATACAGCAGGTCCTTATTAGTCATCAGTTTTATACACATCAGTGTATACATGTCAATCCCAATCGCCCAGTTCATCACACCACCATCACCACCCCCCGCCGCTTTCCCCGCTTGGTGTCCATATGTTTGTTCTCTACATCTGTGTCTCTATTTCTGCCCTGCAAACCAGTTCATCTGTACCATTTTTCTAGGTTCCACGTATATGCGTTAATATACGATATTTGTTTTTCTCTTTCTGACTTACTTCACTCTGTATGACAGTCTCTAGATCCATCCAGGTCTCTACAAATGACCCAGTTTTGTTCCTTTTTATGGCTGAGTAATATTCCATTGTATTATATGTACCACATCTTCTTTATCCATTCATCTGTCGATGGACATTTAGGTTGTTTCCATGTCCTGGCTATTGTAAATAGTGCAATGAACATTGGGGTGCATGTGTCTTTTTGAATTATAGTTTTCTCTGGCTATATGCCCAGTAGTGGGATTGCTGGATCATATGGTAATTCTATTTTTAGTTTTTTAAGGAATCTCCAAACTGCTCTCCATAGTGGCAGTATCAATTTCCATGCCCACCAACAGTGCAAGAGGGTTCCCCTTTCTCCACACCCTCTCCAGCGTTTGTTGTTTGTAGATTTTCTGATGATGCCCATTCTAACTGGTGTGAGGTGATACCTCATTGTAGTTTTGATTTGCATTTCTCTAATGATTAGTGATGTTCAGCAGCTTTTCATGTGCTTCTTGGCCATCTGTATGTCTTCTTTGGAGAAATGTCTATTTAGGTCTTCTGCCCATCTTTGGATTGGGTTATTTGTTTTTTAATATTGAGCTGCATGAGCTGTTTATATATTTTGGAGATTAATCCTTTGTCCGTTGATTCGTTTGCAAATATTTTCTCCCATTCTGAGGGTTGTCTTTTCATCTTGTTGATGGTTTCCTTTGCTGTGCAAAAGCTTTGAAGTTTCATTAGGTCCCATTTGTTTATTTTTGTTTTTATTTCCGTTACTCTAGGAGGTGGATCAAAAAAGATCTTGCTAAAAAAAAACAAAACATCTTGCTGTGATTTATGTCAAAGAGTGTTCTTCCTATGTTTTCCTCTAAGAGTTTTATAGTGTCTGGTCTTACATTTAGGTCTCTAATCCATTTAGAGTTTATTTTTGTGTATGGTTTTAGGGAGTGTTCTAATTTCATTCTTTTACATGTAGCTGTTCAGTTTTCCCAGCACCACTTATTGAAGAGACTCTCTTTTCTCCATTGTATATCCTTGCCTCCTTTGTCATAGATTAGTTGACCATAGGTGCGTGGGTTTATCTCTGGGCTTTCTATCTTGTTCCATTGATCTATATTTCTGTTTTTGTGCCACTACCATATTGTCTTGATTACTGTAGCTTTGTAGTAAGTGTCTGAAGTCAGGGAGTCTGATTCCTCCAGCTCCGTTTTTTTCCCTCAAGACTGCTTTGGCTATTCAGGGTCTTTTGTGTCTCCATACATATTTTAAGATTTTTTGTTCTAGTTCCATAAAAAATGCCATTGGTAATTTGATAGGGGTTGCACTGAATCTGTAGATTGCTTTGGGTAGTATAGTCATTTTCACAATATTGATTCTTCCAATCCAAGAACATGGTATATCTCTCCATCTTTTGGTATCATCTTTAATTTCTTTCATCAGTGTCTTATAGTTTTCTGCATTACAGGTCTTTTGTCTCCCTAGGTAGGTTTATTCCTAGGTATTTTATTCTTCTTGTTGCAATGGTAAATGGGAGTGTTTCCTTAATTTCTCTTTCAGATTTTTCATCATTAGTGTATAGGAATGCAAGAGATTTCTGTGCATTAATTTTGTATCCTGCAACTTTACCAAACTCATTGATTAGCTCTAGTAGTTTTCTGGTGGCATCTTTAGGATTCTCTATGTATAGTATCATGTCATCTGCAAACAGTGACAGTTTTACTTCTTCTTTTCCAATTTGTATTCCTTTTATTTCTTTTTCTTCTCTGATTGCCGTGCCTAGGACTTCCAAAATTATATTGAATAATAGTGGTGAGAGTGGACATCCTTGTCTTGTTCCTGATCTTAGAGGAAATGGTTTCAGTTTTTCACCATTGAGAATGACGCTTGCTGTGGGCTTGTCGTATATGGCCTTTATTATGTTGAGGTGGGTTCCCTCTATGCCCACCTTCTGGAGAGTTTTTATCATAAATGGGTGTTAAATTTTGTCATAAGCTTTTTCTGCATCTACTGAGATGATCATATGGTTTTTATTCTTCAATTTGTTAATATGGTTTATCACATTGATTGATTTACATATATTGAAGAATTCTTGCATCCCTGCAATAAATCCCACTTGATCATGGTGTATGATCCTTTTAATGTGCTGTTGGATTCTGTTTGCTAGTATTTTGTTGAGGATTTTTGCATCTATATTCATCAGTGATATTGGTCTGTAATTTTCTTTTTTTGTAGTATCTTTGTGTGGTTTTGGTATCAGGGTGAGGTTGGCCTCATAGAATGGGTTTGGGAGTGTTCCTTCCTCTGCAATTTTTTGGAAGAGTTTGAGAAGGATGAGTGTTATCTCTTCTCTAAATTTTTGATAGAATTCACCTGTGAAGCCATCTGGTCCTGGACTTTTGTTTGTCGGAAGATTTTTAATCACAATTTCAATTTCATGACTTGTGATTGGTCTGTTCATATTTTCTATTTCTTCCTGTTTCAGTCTTAGAAGGTTATACCTTTCTAGGAATTTGTTCATTTCTTCCAGGTTGTCCATTTTATTGGCATAGAGTTGCTTGCAGTAGTCTCTTAGGATGCTTTGTATTTCTGCAGTGTCTGTTGTAACTTCTCCTTTTTCATTTCTAATTTTATTGATTTGAGTCCTCTCCCTCTTTTTCTTGATGAGTCTGGCCAATGGTTTATCAGTTTTGTTTATCTTCTCAAAGAACCAGCTTTTAGTTTTATTGATCTTTGCTATTGTTTTCTTTGTTTCTATTTCATTTATTTCTGCTCTGATCTTTATGATTTCTTTCCTTCTGCGAACTTCGGGTTTTGTTTGTCCTTCTTTCTCTAGTCCCTTAGGTGTAAGGTTAGATTGTTTATTTGAGATTTTCCTTGTTTCTTGAGGTAGGCTTGTATAGCTATAAACTTCCCTCTTAGAACTGCTTTTGCTGTATCCCATAGGTTTTGGATCGTCGTGTTTTCACTGTCATTTGTCTCTAGGTATTTTTTGATTTCCTCTTTGATTTCTTCAGTGATCTCTGGTTATTTAGTAACGTATTGTTTAGCCTCCATGTGTTTGTGTTTTTTATGTTTTTTTCCCTGTAATTGATTTCTAATCTCATAGTGTTGTGGTCAGAAAAGTTGCTTGATATGATTTCAATTTTCTTAAATTTACTGTGGCTTGATTTGTGACCCAAGATGTGCTCTATCCTGGAGGATGTTCCGTGTGCACTTGAGAAGAAAGTGTAATCTGCTGTTTTAGGATGGAATGTCCTATCAATATCAATTAAATCTATCTGGTCTATTGTGTCATTTAAAGCTTCTGTTTCCTTATTTATTTTCATTTTGGATTATCTGTCCATTGGTGTAAGTGAGGTGTTAAAGTCCCCCACCATTATCGTGTTACTGTCAATTTCCTCTTTTATAGCTGTTAGCAGTTGCCTTATGTATTGAGGTGCTCCTATGTTGGGTGTATGTTGGGTGCATATATATTTATAATTGTATATTCTTCTTGGATTGATCCCTTGATCATTATGTAGTGTCCTTCCTTGTCTCTTGTAACATTCTTTATTTTTATTTTTTTTGCAGTACGCGGGCCTCTCACTGTTGTGGCCTCTCTCATTGTGGAGCACAGGCTCTGGATGCGCAGCCTCAGCGGCCATGGCTCACGGGCCCAGCCGCTCCGCAGCATGTGGGATCTTCCCAGACCGGGGCACAAACCCGTGTCCCCTGCATCGGCAGGTGGACTCTCAACCCCTGCACCACCATGGAAGCCCTAACATTCTTTATTTTAAAGTCTATTTTAACCGATAAGAGTATTGCTACTCCCACATTCTTTTGATTTCCATTTGCATGGAATATCTTTTTCCATCCCCTCACTTTCAATCTGTATGTGTCCCTAGGTCTGAAGTGGGTCTCTTGTAGACAGCACATAGACGGGTCTTGTTTTTGTATCCATTCAGCAAGCCTGTGTCTTTTGGTTGGAGAATTTAATCCATTCACCTTTAAGGTAATTATCAATATGTATATTCCTATGACCATTTTCTTAATTGTTTTGGGTTTGTTTTTGTTAGTCCTTTTCTTCTCTTGTGTTTCCCACTTAGAGAAGTTCCTTTTGCATTTGTTGTAGAGCTGGTTTGGTGGTGCTGAATTCTCTTAGCTTTTGCTTGTCTGTAAAGCTTTTGATTTCTCCATCGAACCTAAATGAGATCCTTGCCGGGTAGAGTAAACCTTGGTTGTAGGTTCTTCCCTTTCATCACTTTAAGTATATCATGCCACTCCCTTCTGGCTTGTAGAGTTTCTGCTGAGAAATCAGCTGTTAACCTTATGGGAGTTCCCTTGTATGTTATTTGTCTTCTTTCTCTTGCTGCTTTCAATAATTTTTCTTTGTCTTTAATTTTTGCCAATTTGATTACTATGTGTCTCGGCGTGTTTCTCCTTGGGTTTATCCTGTATGGGACTCTCTGCGCTTCCTGGACTTGAGTGGCTATTTTCTTTCCCATGTTAGGGAAGTTTTCGACTATAATCTCTTGAAATATTTTCTCGGGTCCTTTCTCTCTCTCTTCTCCTTCTGGGACCCCTATAATGCGAATGTTGCTGCATTTAATGTTGTCCCAGAGGTCTCTTAGGCTGTCTTCATTTCTTTTCATATTTTCTTCTTTATTCTGTTCTGCAGCAGTGAATTCCACCATTCTGTCCTCCAGGTCACTTATCCGTTCTTCTGCCTCAGTTATTGTGCTATTGGTTCCTTCTAGTGTAGTTTTCATTTCAGTTATTGTATTGTTCATCTCTGTTTGTTTGTTCTTTAATTCTTCTAGGTCTTTGTTAAACATTTCTTGCATCTTCTCGATCTTTGCCTCCATTCTTTTTCCGAGGTCCTGGATCATCTTGACTATCATTATTCTGAATTCTTTTTCTGGAACGTTGCCTATCTCCACTTCATTTAGTTGTTCTTCTGGGGTTTTATCTTTTTCCTTCATCTGGTACATAGCCTTCTGCCTTTTCATCTTGTCTATCTTTCTGTGAATGTGGTTTTTGTTCCACAGGCTGCAGGATTGTAGTTCTTCTTGCTTCTGCTGTCTGCCCTCTGGTGGATGAGGCTATCTAACCAGTAATTTTTGATAGTACTAAATACTACTATAGTATATCCAAAGGCACCCCTGAGGAGGTGATATCTGACTGAGCCCTGAAAATTAAGGAGCCAGCCCCCTAAGATTTGGGCAAAGATGTTGCAGGAGAAGGAATGGCTGTTACAAAGGGCCTGAGGCAGAAACAAGGAATAGAAAGACTAGGGTGGCTGGAGCATAGTAAGCAGGGGTAGAGTGACAGGAGCTGAGGTTGGAGAGGCGGGCAGGGGCTGGTGCAGACACCACAGCAGGCCTGTGCATTTTATTCTGTATGCAATGGAAAGCTGTCAGTGGTTTTAAGCAAGGAAATGACAGGATCTGATTTGTGTTATTAAAGGCCCATTTGGGCTTCTGTGTGAAGAAGAGACAAGAGAGGGATGAGAAGTGGAGACAGGGAGTCAGTTCAGAGGCTCCTGCAGAGTCCAAGCAGGAGATGACAGAAACTGTGGATGGAGAGAAGGGCAGGGTCCAGGATACATACTGGAGGGAGACTTGGGACTTGATGGATTAGATCTAGGGGGGAGCAAAAGGGGACCATAAAAGCTGCCACCTAAGCTTTTCACTTAGAATCCAGGTGAATGGATGAAAGGACCATTTGTGGGATGGGAAAGACGAGGGGAGAAGCAGGTTTGGGAGGGGGAAAAAAATCAAGTGTTGTGCTTTGGATGAGTCACTCAAGTGGAGGTGGCAAGTGTGCTGATGGGGAGGGCTGGGCTTTGTACAAAGGCATGGAGAAGTATCTATTAACTTTATCCCCAGGCCTGTTTAAATGATTGGATACTGCCTTTTCCTTCTTAAAGGAATACTCATTAAGAAATTTGAAAAATCAGTCATCAATGTAAAATGATATTTTGTACAATAACAGTTGCACAAGTCAAGACCCCTTTTGGTTACAAGTGAGAAACTCTTAACTGGCCAAATGCAAAGGGGCACTTTTTTTAATATATAAATTTATTTATTTTATTTATTTATTTTTGGCTGCATTGGGTCTTCGTTGTTGTGCGCGGGAGTTGCAGCAAGCAGGGGCTACTCTTTGTTGCAGTGCACCGGCTTCTCATTGCAGTGGTTTCTCTTGTTGCGGAGCACAGTCTCTAGGCGCACGGGCTTCAGTAGTTGTGGCTTGTGGGCTCAGTAGTTGTGGCTCACGGGCTCAGTAGTTGTGGCTCGTGGGCTCTAGAGCGCAGGCTCCGTAGTTGTGGAGAACGAGCTTAGTTGCTGCACAGCGTGTGGGATCTTCCTGTACCAGGGCTTGAACCCGGCTTGAACCCGTGTCCCCTGCATTGGCAGGCGGATTCTTAACCACTGCGCCACCAGGGAAGCCCCAAAGGGGCACTTTTTTAGCTTGAACATTCAAACCACAGAAAGAGAACTGATGAAGCTAGTCGTTTAGAATCAGAGACTCAAACACTTGCCGACCTCTTTATCTCACTGCTTTGCATTAAATGTAGCCTTTGTTCTCCCAGGCCAAATAGCTCAACTAGAAAGATATCGGGGAGCTGCAGGAAGCTCTGGATTTATATTCTTTATGTTTCTAAACAGAAAGAAAAAAAGTCTCCTCCCAGATAGCTCAAGATAGAAACATCCCATGGAAGGACTCTGGTAGGTTTTGAGTCACATGCCTGTCTCTGAAAGGGGAAATAGTAGCTGGGAAGATAATAACAAAATCTAAGGTACAATGTCTCTTTTCTGAAAACAGAACTAAGAATCGTAGCATTAAAAGAGATCTTAGAAGCCTCACCCACCCCTCAAACAATGCAAGATTCTGTTCTACTACATTACAGCTTCAAATCACTTTTAAAGTTGGGAAACACGCCCCTTCACCAGTCAACCTATCCCATTTCTCAACACTGCTAATCATTTTAAAAGTAAATTTGCTTCCTTGTCATTATCGCCCATGGGCTATAGTTTTTTGGGGGTTTTTTTGGTTTGTTTTTTAATATTTACTTATTTATTAACTTGGCTGCCCCAGGTCTTCGTTGAGGCATGCAGGATCTAGTTCCCTGACCAGGGATGGAACCCAGGCCCCCTGCATAGGGAGCATGGAGTCTTAACCACTGGACCACCAGGGAAGTCGCCGTGGGCTGTAGTTCTAAGTTCATGTTCTTCCCTCTAGGTCAAGACTGAATATATCTACTCCTTTCATGAATATCTGAAAGCAAGTCATATAACCGTCTTCAGCCCGCTCTTCTCTGGGATCCATATTCCTTGGAGTTTCAACTGTAGTCATCATGGATGGCTTAGTGTTATGGAAAGTAAGAGGGGCATCTGGATCATTAAGGTCAGGGGTTGTCAAGGACTCTGTGGGGAAAGGCAGGAAACCAACAGAAGAGGGGAACGATCCTCACCTCACCAGGCTCGCCCCCAGCATGAACTCCACCCCAGCTGCCTGCCTCTGCTCCCAAGGGGCCCACCAGACAGCAAGGAGCATAGAAACACTTAAAGAGAATTCCGTTTTACAGTTTATGTTAAAAAGAAGAAAAAAATAGATAGGAGAAGATAAAAATAAATTTAGAAGAAAAAAGGGAAAGAAGGCTAAGAGCAAATGAATGAAAAGACTAGGTATGGAGGGAAGGGTGTAATGAAAGTTTTAAAGAGAAGGAATCAACTCATTAACCAGAGTATTTAAAAGAATGTAACAGTTAAGGGGCTTCCCTGGCGGCGCGGTGGTTAAGAATCTGCCTGCCAATGCAGGGCCCTGGCGGCACAGTGGTTAAGAATCTGCCTGCCAATGCAGGGGACACAGGTTCAAGCCCTGGTCTGGGACGATCCCACATGCCACAGAGCAACTAAGCCCATGTGCCACAACTACTGAGCCTGCTCTCTAGAAGCCACCAGCCACAACTAATGAGCCCACATGCCACAAGTACTGAAGCCCGCATGCCTAGAACCCGTGCTCTGCAACAAGAGAAGCTACTGCAGTGAGAAGCCCATGCACCACGACAAAGAGTGGCCCCTGCTCGCTGCAACTAGAGAAAGCCCACCCGCAGCAACGAAGACCCAACACAGCCAAAAATAAATAAATATATATATATTTTTTTTTTTCAGTATGCGGGCCTCTCACTGTTGTGGCCTCTCCTGTTGCGGAGCACAGGCTACGGACGCGCAGGCTCAGTGGCCATGGCTCATGGGCCCAGCCGCTCTGCGGCCTGTGGGATCTTCCCGGACCGGGGCACGAACCTGTGCCCCCTGCATCGGCAGGCGGACTCTCAACCACTTCGCCACCAGGGAAGCCCAATAAAAATATATTTTTTTTAAAAAAAGAGAACATAACAGTATACAGCCAATAACAGAGCTTCCAGCAACATGAAGGAGGAAAAGATAGAACTAAAAGATAGAAAAACCTATCATTGCAGTCGGTTATTTTCATACCCTTCTCTCAGTGACAGACAGAACAAGCAGGCAGAAAAATCAACGGTATAGAAGGCTTGAAGAGCCCTATAAACCAACTTGACATAATTGACATTGACAGAGCACACTGCCCAGCAACAGCACAGTATACATGCTCTTCCAGTGCATCAGAATCAGATGAAAAGCAGGAAGACAATAAAGAAAAACCGATGAAACCCAAAACTGGATATTTGAAAAGATAAATAAAAGTGGAAAACATCTTCTGAGACTGATCGGGGTGGGGAGGGAACCATAAATTACCAATATCAGAAATTAGAGGGGAAAGCACTACAGATCCTAAAGACAAGAAGGGAATATTATGAATAACTTTATGCTAATAAATTCAATAACTTTAACGAAATACACAAATTTCTTGAAAGACACAAAGTACCAAAGCTCACTCAAGAATAAATAGGTAACTCGCATAGCCCCCAAATCTATTAAAGAAATTCAATTTGTAGGGTTTTAAAGAGAAAACTTCCTACAAAGAAAACTGCAGGCCCACAGTGCTTCACCAGTGAATCCTGCCAAATATTTAAGGAAGAAATAATATAACATTTCAATGCTGAAAACAACAAAACATTGCTTAAAGAAATTAAAGCCCTAAATAAGTGGAGACATGTATAACTTGCTTATAGCATCAGAAGAGTCAATATTGTTAAAAGAGGCAATTCTCCTCAAGTGGATCAATACCTTCAACAGAATTCTTGTAAAAATCCCAGGATATTTTCATAGAAATTGGCAAACTGACCCTAAAGTTTATTTATATATATATACATATATATATAGCGTTATATGTGGATTACTATAATCATATAATTGAATCATGATTCATACAAATTATATGATTATAGTAATCCACACATAACACCACACTGACATATAGCTCAACAGAGTAGAATGAGAGTCCAACAAAAGACCAACACAGCTAAGGTCAATTCATTTTTGACAATGTGTCAAGGCAATTCAATCAGGAAAGGATAGGCTTTTCAACAAATGGTGCCAGAATTGGATATCCACATACAAAAAAAGAAAAATTTAGACCTCTAACTCACATCATATACAAAAGTTAACTCCTAAATGTAAGAGCTACAACATAGAATAAAATCTTGGTGACATTGGGTTAGGCAAAAATTTCTTAGATATAACACCAAAAGTATCATCCATAATGGAAAAAAATTGTATAGATTGAACTTTATCAAAATTTAAAAGTTTGCTTTTCAACAGACACCATTAAGAAAATGAAAATTCAAACCACAAGCTGGGAGAAATTATTTACAAAACATATATCCAACATAGGAATTATATCTAGAATAGACAAAAACTCTTATAACTCAATAATGAAAAGACAACCCAATAAAAGACAGACAAAAGATTTGAATGGACAATTCACCAAAGAAGATATCTGAATATCTAATAAGCACTAGAAAAGCTACTCAGCATCATTCAGGCAGTTCATTGTATGTCAAATACTTTAAAAAAAAAGCTGTAAAATTAAAAAAAACTAATTGGTCACCTTTGGGAGTTGTTAGAGCATCAATTCATTATTCTAAAGACTAGCAGAAAAAGGAAAAGAGTCCAGGAATATTACCTGGTCTTTTCTATGTGAATTGTGCTTTAGGAAAACCAAACAGTCGATGGAAAAAGGGGGTTTTTAAGAATGACAGTTATAAATACAGAAGGAATAATTGAATTAGAAAACGCTTGTTGAGTAATCCTTAATACAATAATAAATCTAGACAAGGAGCATCAACAGATGCTAAAACCATTAGGTTAGAGGCTGATGTGGCATTTTGTAATGGATGGACCAGGCTGACCACATCTGAAATCACCAGTAAAATTAACATCAGTAAAAGTGGAACAACCAGACATTATGTACTTTCTCTCTTGTGATACAATAGTATATAGTACCACCTACAATCTATTTTTGCAAAAAGAAAAAATTGCATCTTAACATTACCAAGCTTCTAGATCTAATTGTCAGGGGGGACTGAAGAACTTGTGAAAGGATTCCTTGAGGATGGAATTAGCCAAATTCTGTGGGAGCTTCTATAGATCAATAAATATCAAAAAAGGGAGTGGGTAATTGGTAAGAAATTTAAAAGATACATTGATCGAATGTAATATATGGACCTTGTTTGGATCTCGATTCAAACCAACCAACCATAAAAATATCTTTCAGAGATAAGTGTGGACATTTGAACACAGACGAGGTGTTAGATGATGCAGAGTTTCTATTATTACTCTTGTTAGGTGTACTAATGGTACTATGGTTATGCTCTTTTTAAAAGTGGTTACCTGTTGGGTATACATACTGAGGTATTTACAAGTTAAATTAAACCATAACTGGGGTTTCCTTTAAAATATTCTAGTGACAGTGCTAGGGTAGGGGAGAATGTTGTGGGAACGAGATAGATGAAATAACGTTGACAATTCTTGAAAGTAGTGATGGATGGATACAGGGTGGTTAAATATACTATTTTCTCTATTTTGGGTATGTTTGAAATTTTCCATAACAAAGAACTGGAGTTTTGTTTTGTTGAATTTTAAATGGGCTGTGGTCACCCAGATCACAGCCCTCAGGCTGACTTCAACATGAGTATTCCCTACCTTGATCCACACAGTCAACGTAGGTCACAAATGAGAGAAATGAGTCAGGGGTTAAGAAAACAGCAAAGCAAGCAGCTGGTACCCACCTCTGCGAGGATTAATGGAGAGTGGTAGGACCACGGCAAACGAAAGATCACCTGCCCATCCAAAGGGGGCAGCCAATGTTGCCATGTGGGAATAAGGGCCCGAGATGGCCAAGTCTTCTAATTTTTCATTAGAAACTTGAAATCTAGGCATTTCAGTAAAACCTCCCAATATGCAGGCAAACGATTTTTAAAAATTTAAACACTTGCAAGTCAGTGCTAGAAAGCCAAACAAAACCTGTCTGGAGGCTGGATTTGTTCCACAGACTGTTGTTTTGTGATCTCTGATGCCACACCATGTAATGCATTATATAGTAATGCATTAATAATTGGCTGACATTCTTAACAGTTGAATCACACGGCCAGGACAACTGAGGTTGTGCATATCCGAAATGCCCAGATCCTTTATATGCAAACAGCTGTCAAGCCAGGCACGCCCCACACTGAACTCAGAACTGAACACAGGCTTACAGTTATCTCCATCAAATTGCATCTTGTCATTTGTCAGAAATATTTGTCCCTGGATTGGCTCCACTCTTCCTCGAAATTCTACTGAATTTGCACTCCCTTCCAGCTTTGTATCACACACAGTTTTAATAAGCCCATCCAAAGCCATCTACAAAGCTAATGTCAACCTGTGTGCATAGTTCAATAGAGTTCAACGGATTTCAACGGGTAGGTAGGTCAGGCTTGTCTCCAGCTAGACGTCTACAGCTGTTCAGCTATAACTTCAACCTACCTTCTGGGTTCATCCACCTCATATTTACCCGTCTTCCTCCTTAAAGCCACCATACATTGCATATAGGCCTAATCCACTAGTTTTGTGGTGATAGGAATGCCACCTCCTTACACCTGTATATGGAGTACTTTATGGTTTTTATAGCATGTTCCCATAATTTTCTGATTTGATCTTTATCACCCATCACACCCTTTAAAAATCCTATCAACCTCACATTAAGACATTGATCTACAAATCTGCCAGTGGTCTATTTGTTTGTTTATAATCCACTAATAATCTATCTGGTGATTTCCAGATTAAATAGAGCAAGGGCAACTATTGATAATTTAGCTTCTTACCTTCCCACTTGACCGTCTCACCAAAAAAGAGTTCCCCAAACCACCACCATTCCAGCAATAACCTATAGGGACAGAAACAATATTTAAGAGGAAGAATGTTCTAACCATGAGAGTTGACAGAAAGTGGAATGCATCATCTTGTGAAGAAATGACATTTTGATGCTAGAACTTTTCAAATAGGAGCTAGGGTTTTGCAGAAGGGACTCCAACATGGATAGGGAGTTGGGCAGAATGACCTTTCATTCATGCATTTCTGTCCACGTGAGGAAACTGCTCCGTGCTCAGCTCTTGGCTGAGCTCTTGGAAATATCTTACCAGTTCTTGCAGTGATAACCTCTTAAGGTTAAAAACATACACTTGGCAAGGGTGACTGTTTTTATGCTTTGTACATTTTAAAATTAATTCCCTTATAAAAAGCAGTTTTCAGCAAATGTGTTTAAAATGCCAACCTTTTCTCCATTGTTCAAAATTGGGAAGAATCCATATAACGGAATATTATTCAGCCGTAAAAAAGAAATGAAGCACCAATACAAGGTAGGATGTGGATGAATCTTGAAAACATTAGGATAACTGAAAGAAGCCAGTCACAAAAGACCGCATATTACATGATTCCATTCATATAAAAGTCCAGAATAGGTAAATGTAGATACAGAAAGTAGATTAGTGGTTATTTAGGGGTAGGGTGAGGTGATAGCTAAAGGATACAGGATTTTCTATTGAGTTGATGAAAATGTTCTAAAATTGACTGTGGTGATGGTTGCACATATCTGTAAATGTACTAAAATTCGTTGAATTGTACATTTTAAATGGGTGAATTGTAGGGTATATAAATTATATCTCGATAAACCTGTTTTTTAAAAAAAATTAAGCAAACTTTTTTTGGTGGGGGTTGGGGATAGATGTTTGCTTCCAGGCTGGCTAGAATTCTAAAGGGGAGCACTCAACCATCTGCTGAGGATGAGCCTGTGAGCGAAAAGATCCGGTTCAGCGAGGAACTGGCAGCCAGGTTGGGTGAGGTGGAAGGATTTTCTCACATTTCAGGAGGCATGGGGCTCCCCTTTCGGAATCTGGCGCTGGGATTAGCAGCCGAGGAGACAGACAAGAGCTCCACCTTCCACCCACTACCTCCGAGCTTTCTAGGTCTTGCTTCTCACCGCTCCTGGTAGTATTTCCATCCCAGGAGTTAACTCCTAGCACGCCCATAAAAACAGCTGAAACCACTCTTTCGGGAGAACACGTCCGGGAGGCCTCTCATCCCAACTAAGCTTGCTCCCTACTTCACCCCACCTCCTGAGGATGTGGGGCATCCGTCCACCCCCTGACAAAGCGGCCCCCCTGCCTCAGAATGTTCGCGTGCTGGAAGATTTCAAAACCCAGCTGGCATATTTCCTGCTCCCCGGGGGTACTTCTGACCCTGGGGTGTGCAGCAGGCCGGAAAGGATATCCCTAGAAAACGTCTGTTCTCCCGTCTGCCAGCGAATTCCACCACTCCTGACTGACACCGGGGAGCAGGGGCACAGATAGGGGGAGGGAAACGCCCAGGCACTTTTCCCAAACTGCAAATCCGCCCAGGGAGGCCTGGAGGCCTGGGTAAGGGAGAAGGGCCCGCGGTCTAGGGGTTCTGCAGATCGAGGGAAGGCGGCAACGACCAGTTAGCAGCACTGAGTTGGCCAAAAAGTTCGTTCGGGTTTTCGTTCGCGGTTTTGGTAACGAGGTTACGGAAGAACCCGAACGAACTTTTTGGCCAACCCATAGTTAAAAAGGAGGAGAGCGACTGCTTCACTTGAGGCCCTGCGCTGGGCCTCGGGCCCCAGCTCGCGGGAGCGGTCGCCCCGCTCGGGCCCCGACAGCCAGCGCTCACCACGCCGCTCCCGGCCCTGGGTGAGGGGCAGCAGCAGGGAACTGGCGCCGGGAACTCGGGCACGCCCCGTAGAGAGGGCGCCTGGAATTTTCGATGACGAGGCCCAGGTAGGGTCCCATCACCGGTGCAGCGCCCCGGGACTTCCCGTCCTCATCCCCGGTACCGGGACCCGGGACTGTGCCGTTAAAGGAAATGCCTAGGAAGAGGGAGCAGCAGGTAAACGTACGGGTTCGGGCGGCTGGACGGTGCACTGCGCGGGGGCAACAAGTAGCTTGGAAAGCGAGTGAGGCGCCAAGGAGAGCGGCTTCCTGCCTGCAGCGAAGCAGGACGTGCAAGCAGAGCAGTGAGAGACAGGAACTGAGGAGACTAAAGAGAGACTGACTCGTTCCCTTGAGCAAGGGGGTAAAAGGGGGGTCCGGGTATCCAAAAGGGTCATGCTCCAGGTGAGGCTCGAACTCACAACCTCGGCATTGCTCTGCATGTACTGCTGTATAAGTACCGCGCGCTAACCGATTGCGCCACTGGAGCTCCGCTTACCCCGCCTCGCGATGGCTCTATCAGGGTTCACCCGGGCCCTGTGCGGGCCTTCGCGGAGCATGCGCACCCGCGGCTTGCGGCTAGGCGAGAACGAACCGGGGCCCCGAGACCCCGCAGCTTCCGGTCCGGCGGTCCCCGGCCTAGTGTAGGAGGGAAGGCTGCTAGGTCTCCCTCCGGGAGGGCGGGGCCCTTTGGCGGGACCTTGAAAAGAGCACAGCCCGCCTCCCTGGGTAGCGCGGGAGGAGGAGCCCGGGCGCTGCGGTCTGAAACCACCTCCGCGCCCTCAGTGTGGAGTTTCGCCTCCTAGGAGCAGGCCCCGCGAGAAGCAGGCCTAGTCCGGGAACCGGGCTGCGGCCGGCGGGCGGGCCTTGTTCCGAGGGGTGGGGCCGAGCGGGGAGATGCCCTGGACTGTCGCCTCTGACCCGCGCCCCCGCGTGACCGGTGAGCTGGAGAAGCCCACCCCCATACCCCCCGCGCCGCCCTGGAAGTCGGCAGGAGCGGGAAAACCCGTGAATGCGCAAAGCCCGCGCCTGCCGGTGGGGCAGCCAGGGAGCGCCTGGGCCGGAGTGGCGACCGAGCTTCCAAGACCGGACCGGGCAGAGATTTAACCGTCAGACCCTTGTCCTGCCCCGAAGGCTTTCTGCTGCCCCTTCTTACATCCTGAGCGGGGTGCTCGGATCGTGTCCAACCACGGGCATGCTGGGGACACGGTGATAGCCCAGGCCTTCAAGAGGGTGCAAGCTAAGCTCCACGTGTTTTGTTGGGCCACGACGTGTATGTTTTGTTTAATTTTAAAGCGAGTTCCTAATATTTAAAAACAAGAGGTCCCCTACAAATATCTGGATATCCATTTCTTTTTTTAAAACCAGAAACTGTAAACCGTACCCAGGGCCGAATTATGACTGTCCTGTGCCTTACACACTTTTGTCTTCGTGGGACACTTTGTCCATCAAAACAACAAAATTTTTTTTAAATTATATTTTGCTACTACAAACCACAAATATAATCCAGGCTGGATTTATTGTTACATTCATTATTATATGTCTGATTTCAAAAAAAAATTAAAATTAAACATCTGGGGGGCTCTAGGCACTGTGCCTACTGCCCTTGACTGATAACTCTGCTAGGAACCTGCATCCCTCTGGGAGGGTAGCTGTAGCCTCCTCCACAAAATGCCCCCCTCCCCCCTCCCTCTCTTCCTCTGGCGTTGCATCAGTCGATTGTCTCCTGGGCCTCTGTTGGCATGTTGGTCACCCTGTTCCGGTGACCTCTGCTTTCCTGGGAGAGCCAGAAGAGTAAACAACAGAGCACCATGTCAATAGATTTCGGAACCAGCATGAGCAAGTGATGGGGGCAGAATAAAGATCATGCATAATCACCTTGATGGTGACTAACCCACATTAACAGGTTGTGTTCGGGTGATGAGGTCGAGAGTACGATTGTAGAAGAGCCTTGAAACTGGAGCAGAAGAGATTAGAGAGATCAGGCAGATGATGAGACAAGTACAGGTTCTGTTTAAGGCAGAGGCCTCCTGAAGGTGTTTTCAGGAAGTTCATTGCTTTGTACAGACTGGGTTGTGCACCCAGAGAAAGGAGATAGGCGAGCCTCTCCTGGTGGTTTGTAAACTGTGAGAGACATACATCCAGAGCAAGAGCTCAGAAGGGGGATGGTCAACACCCTTGCAAGATCCCATCAGGTACTAGGCAGATGGTGGGATGCAGAGCTGTTTACAACACACCAGGATTAGGGCTCCTTGGAGCGTGCTTTGGCAAGTCCTTGGTAAATCAAGGGCAGCAGAGAGTGAGCCTTTGAAATAAGTCCCTCCCAAAAGATGGAACAAGTTCTAAAAGTAAAGGCATGATTTGCCCCCAGGTGGGAATAATTTTTCCCCCTAAATTGAAAGGAGTTAATTTCCTGAAAGACAAGAAAGTAAGTTGTAGACTCATACACAGCATCTTCTCAAATCCAGTAGCATCTGCCGAGTCTGCTCTTTCTCCCTCCTGAATCTCTCAGGTAGAATCTGCCTGGTGAACTATAAGCAGCAAAAATGGCCCCTGGGGAAAAAAAAAAAAAAATGGCCCCTGGTGGTCCAGCTTCCCTTCCCACTCTCCGCTTTCATGGACTTACTCCTTAACAGTATTGGTTCAGCAGATACTGTCTGACCCTGGTTGCATGGGAAGGGAAGGCAGCATCTGATACAGCCTTTGGGAACTAAAATAGCTTAGTCCCCAAGGAAATTGGGGCTCTAAGGGAGGAGTGAGGGCAATGTTGAACCTAGAGGGGGCAGTATCAGAATCTCTGCCACCAGAGAGATTTTTCAGCAAGAACAAGTATACTGAGACCTTCAAATCACTTAATCTCATACACACTCACCCTGAAGAGCAAAGAACTAAGAGTGAGTCTGAGGCCCTTCCTGGCTCTGTGACCTTAAGTAAATCTCTTACCCTTTCTGGGCCTCAGTTTCCTCATTTATAAACTGAGGGATCTAGACCAGATAAGAGCTTTCTAGCTTAACTGGAGAATGCCTTTTACCATGTATACTCTTGATAACAACTTGCAATTATTTAAGCATATAATAATTTGTGTGATGTGTAATAAAGAAGTGATTTTTAAAATAAAACCTATTTTAGATATATGTATAATATTAAAATAATCTTGAGTAATACCCATACTGTAATAAGACTAGTCTCAACCTTCTTCCATTTACCATGTAATGCAAAATGTTTAATTTACTTTAATTATGTAAGGGAAAAGCACGCTTTGTTAACAATAACTTTTAAAAGAACATATATCATATTGGTCTTAGGACAAATGTATATTAAAATGTATGAAATTTAATGACTCATTGTAGCATCAAAAATAGACACAAACTGCTTTCCTAAACGAATGTTTAGAATTTGTGCTTTTTGCACTGTAAAAAACTGGTTTATTTTTATTCCTTTCATGGTTTTGTGTCTAAATGATGAGCTAAAACAGAAGGGTTCTGGCTGCTATATGTAAGCACCATTCTGCAAATAACATGAAGAGGGTATGGTTGGTCTTCATCCCTAATAACGAAAGACCAAATTGGATATAATGATCACTATATTTTCTCTTTTGGGCTTTTGTTTCTGACATACAAGATATTTTGATTAGCAGAATGCAATTTGCACATTTAGTAAATGAATATCATCTTGAACCAAATTTGTAGAATTTTCAGTATATGGTCTTCTTTTACTTTATTTCAGCAAACTTTTTATGTGCTTAGCCAGCGTTCCATTATGGTTGTATATGAAGCAGTATATGACTTTTAAAAGTTGCTGTAGAGGAGTCACAAGTCACCTACGACCCACCTCTTCAGCTGAGTCATACGCACACTTCTTGTATGCAGGGACCACTGCAGGTGCTGGTCAACAGGCACTGAGACGCTCCCCAAGCGATCGCATGTTGATGGGACAAGAGGTTGTCTGAAGAATTATTTTAATTATTACTTTTCTAAGTAGAAATTGAAAAGATACTCTGCCACCTGTAACAGTGAAGACCGTCTTGAATGTCTTTCAGAACTCCTAGGATTTGGCAGTGTCTAAGATCCCTTCCTATCCTAATAGTCCATGATCCTCACCAGCACCACGTGGAGAAATGACCCTTTATTTTCCCTTAGGAGGAGAAAGATGCGTAGGTCTTAAGGCCCAAACTCTAGGAAAGTATGATGCAGATTTGAACCAATTACATATAGGAGTGGAACATGATGATACTTTGGGAATCACAGATTCCCTTCACTCTGGACTGAAGCTGAAATGAGGACATGGTGAGAGCCTGTCAGAGGAGAAAAAGTCTTAAAGATTGGTAACATTCAGTGTTGAGGAGAGTGTGAGGAAATGAACATTGTTCAGGGTTTTTGTTTGTTTGTTTGTTTTTAAGTCAGTTTAGTAGAATCTATCAAATATATGACCTTTGACCCAGCAGTTCCACTTCTAGGAATCTCTCCTATAGAGACACTGTACGTGGGAACAAGTATACCGTAGGAACAAATAGACTGTATTTCATCAAACCTAAGTGGCCATGACCTGTAAAATGTGCCATTACTTTACGTAGCGATAAGAAAGATGCTGCCGTTTTAACAATGACACTGTGCTTGCATGTCAGACTTACTTTATGCTTATTAAAAGAGCTCTTTTAGACAGACTCAGATGTACATTTTTAAAATCACATACTACCCTTGAGAACTATTGCTTTTGGTTCGGCTTTTCAGCCTCTTAGTTTCTGCCACCTCCAAACCAGCCAGCGCTTCAAGGGGGAATCAGGCTGCCGCGCTCACCTCAGTGCCCTTGTCTTCTCCCTGAATCTTGTGGCCTCTCCACACCTGGGCTGTCTTCAAGCAGGTTTGTTTGTGTGTATTTATTGTGTCTCTGGCTACTATCTGTGGGAATACTATCGTCTACGTGACCACACACTTCATCCTCCCAACAGGGACATTTCTGAGAGAGAGGGGCGTAGGGGTGGGTGGCTGTAATAATACGGGCTCAACGGGCACGACTAGTGACTACAGCGGACCGCCGGGAGCACGGGACTGCCCTAACCACAGCCCCCTTCGTACCGCTATCAGCACATGAAACATAAACAGGAACCACTCCCAGTTAAACGTCGTTTAATTATGAGGACGTTGACGGGGTGTGCGCCTGTTGTGAACTTGGTGCTTCTTCAGCTCCAAGTACACCGTCTCTGCCCTGCCCTGCGATCGTGCCAGCCAGCACCACGCTCGCGCCGCGTCAGGGGGAGGCGTCCGCAGAACACTGAAGGGCCTTCTCTCGCTCTTCCCAGGGCTTTTCTTCCGGCTTCTACTGCACAGCTGCCGGCGGCCGGCTTCCGGTCAGACTCGGCCATCACCGTTTCCGGCTCGCCAGCCCCAGCCTGCAGCTCCTCAGCAAACTTCTCCCGCCACGCCCCCACCCGTGAGTTCTGAGCCTCAGCTGTGGCAGGGAGCGAGTTTATCCTTCCGTGGGTTTTCTGTGTCATCTCTGGAGGTAGTGGCTGCTCCCTTTATCCGTTATTCCTGTGTCCCTTAGAGTCCCGTTGACCCCTCTTAGTAGGTAGTCCCCGTTAACTGGTTGTCAACAGTTCTTCATGTTGAATTTTCCCTGTTCAAAGTACTGGTGTGGTTTCCGCCTCCTGACTGGATCCTGGCTGGATCCTAATTATTTCTTTCACTTGTCATATGAGAACAAAATCTTTCAAAGAATATGGAGAACATGGGGGTAGGTGGGTAAAAAATAACACACTTACACAGCACTTACCATGTGCCCGGCACTGTTCTAAGAACTTTACACCTTATTAACTAATTTAATCCTCATGCCAACCCTATGAAGTAAGTAGTAGTAGTATTTTCTTTTACAGATGAGGAGACTGAGGCACAGGGGGGTTACCTAAGTAAGTGGTAGGGCCAGTTTTCAAATACAGATGGTAAAACTCAGGAGTCCATGCCCTTCCAGAGTACAGTGCTCAGTTTGCCTTGGAGAAAGAGACCCATGAGGGGTCACCCTCAAGAGAGGCACTAATCAGGGCTCACAGAGACCCCACATGATGGTGGCCAAAGTGTTCTAACTTGAAATATGGGAAAGACCAGATAGAACTACGACCCCTAGAGAGATGAAAACTGGGATCCAGGTATGCTGGGGCACCCAAATAAATGCCCAAAGCCCTTCTGCTGAGAAGATGGGGTACAGGATGACAGGTCTTAGGGACTAAGCACAGATAATGATGGGGTCTTCCCTTTGAGAGGAGGAAGGAAGAGTCTTAGCAGAGGCACCTATGGAACTCTGGAGTTTCAGTAACATTCAGGGCTGTCCTTAGGTCAAAATTTTGGAGTGAGTAGGAAAACTCACCCTGTGCGGTTGAAGAAAGATAAGGAACTGGAGTAAAACAACCTTTGTTCATATCTCTGTTTAGCCAACAACTGACTGAGTGGCTTCAATAATATTTCTTTACATGTATACACCGCAGTTGCTTAGCCGTTCTCCTATTAATGGACATCTTGGGTTATTTTCTGTTTGGAGCTATTATAAACAAAGCTGCTAGGAGCACTCTTCTACAAGTCCTTTTGTTTTAATTTCTTTTCAGTAAATACAGGAGTGGGACTGCTGGGTAGTGCAGCCAAAGAAAAAGTGTACAATTCAGTGGCATTAAGTACATTTATATTGTTGTGCAACTGTTACCACTATCCATCTCTAGAACTTTTTCATCATCCCAAACTGAAAATCAGTACCAATTAAACAATAAACTCTCCATCCCCCTTCCCTCAGCCCCTGGTAACCTTTATTCTACTTTCTGTCTCTACAAGTTTGAGTATTCTAGGTACCTCATATAAGTGGAATCATCCAGCATTTATCCTTTTGTGTCTGGCTTATTTCAGGTAGCATAATGTTTTCAAGGTTTATCCATGTTGCAGCATGTGTCAAAATTTCATTCCTTTTCTATTGTATGTATACACCACATTTTTTTATCCATTCATCAGTCAATAGACACTTAGGTTGCTTCCGTCTTTTGGCTATTGTGAATTATGCTGCTATGAAGATGGGTGGACAAATATCTGTTCAAGGTCCTGCTTTCACTTCTCTTGGATATATACCCAAAAGTGGATTGCCACATCATATGGTGATTCTGTTTAATTTTTTGAGGAACCATCATACTGCGTTTCACAACAGCTGCACTGTTTTACACTCCCACCAGTAATGCACAAGGATTCCAATTTGTCCACATCTTTACCAACACTTATTTCTGTTTGTTTGGGGTTCTTTTTAGTAATAGTCATCCTAACAGCTGTGAAGTACTATCTCATTGTGGTTTTTATCTTCATTTTCTTAATAATTAGTGATGTTGAGCATCTTTTCATGTGCTTATTGACCGTTCGTGTATCTTCTTTGGGTAAATGTCTATTCAAAATCTTTTGCCCAATTTTAATTAAGTTGCTTGTTTTTTTGTTGTTGAATTTTATGAGTTCTTTGTATATTCTGAATACTAATCCCTTACTAGATATATTATTTACAAATATTTGACCCATTTTGTGGGTTGCCTTTTCAGTCTCTTGACAGTGTCCTTTGATGCACAAAAGTTTTTAATTTTGATGAAGTTCTATGTTTAGTTTTGTAAGAAACTGCCAGACCCTTATTTCTAAAGTAGTTTTGCCATTTTATACTCCCACCAGCAATGCTGATCATTCCAGTTGCTCTGCATCCTTGTCAACACTTGGTGTTCGCAGTCTTTTTAATTTTAGGCATTCTACTGGGTGTATAATAGTATCTCCTTGTAGGTTTAACTTATATATCCCTGATGACTAACGGTGTTGAGCATTTTTTGACGTGTTTGTTGGCTATTTGTGAATCTTTGTGAAATGTTTGTTCAGATCTTTCACCCATCATTTTGTTGTTTTGTTTTTTTTGTTTTTTGGGTTTTGATCATTTTTTTTGATCATTTTTTAAATTAAGTTGTAGGAGTGGCTGATATTTCTCAGTTTCCTCATCTGTAGGTAGCAGGTATGAATTCCGCCATGACACCTGGGCTACAAGAAATGCCAAGCTTAGCCACTGTCCACACAGCCCTGGACTCATAAGAGCCCACATATGTCCACTCCTGTCCAAGGCATTTGAGATCCATGCTAGGAAGAATGAGGGGGATGCCACAGGATGTTGGGGGTTGCGGTAAGAGGGCAGTGGAAGTGTCTAACACAGAGTGATTTGAAGGGAAGTAGCGTTCATGGCCCCTGGCAAAGAGGGAAAAGAAGACCAGAAAGCTAAAGAATATTATCTCCACAGGAGGAAGGAGGGAGGGAAGGGAGGGGGGAGAGCTCACTGGCCATGGAGCCAGAAAAAAATGGAAATGTAGCAGACATATAAGCCAAACTGAAAGCTCATAGCAGAGCTGGCCTGTGACTGTCTCCCTGAGGACTTTCCACCTGTGAGGTGACAGGGAGACATAAACTTCCTGCTCTATTTGCAGAGACCCCTGAAAAGCTGACAGTGACCAGCATGCAGTTGCAGGGCGTTCTTCTCAGCTGCCCTGCCCTGCCCTGTCCAGTGGGGTCTTAGCTGCAGTTACTGGCTCCATCCCAGGGCCAACAGCCAACTATGATCACATTAGAGAAGTAGTATATTGGAGGGTCAATCCGTTTTATTATTTGATGCCCCGATTTTAGAACCTAACCCTCCCTGAGTTGCAAATCACAACCATAAAGAAATCTTTTAATACAGAGAATTAAGCTTATAAAAGTATATTAGTCAGGAGACAGAAATCATGCCAGTTGTTTAACAAAGAGAATGTAATACAGAGAACTGTTAACTAGGTTTAAAGTTGTTAACTAGTAACTGAAAAGTCAAAAAAAATCTGCAGTATCACAGAAGTAGCAACTGTAAGAAGCAGTTATACCTGCTAGGGCTGAGGGAACCAAAGAAGAAGGTGAATTACTAAACCTTGGAAAGTGGAGGATGACTTCTGCAGAATTGAAACTCAGACCTCTGACAGGGCATGCCAGCTTCTGGAACTGGTAACCCTGATGGGGTCACTTTAAAGCTGATTCTGCGAGAACTGGAAAAATTGCAAATTGGATTTAGAAACTGCCAGGGGAAGAAGCCAAGGTGATGAGCCCAGAAGCCACAGGCAGCCAGGAGACAGGACGCAAAAAGGAAAGAGCAAGTCCCCTCTCCTTCCTCCATCCCTGCAGTCTCCCTCTATTACCTCCACTTTGCAGGGGTAACAGAACCAGCTGGCAAAGCATAAATGGAGTTTGCAGAATCCCAGCCCCTGCATTATAATGCAGAGTATAGAAAGTGAGTTTGGAGCTGAGAGACAGTAGCTTAATAATTGGTTAATACATTAGAAAAACATATAAAAACATCTAACTCTTGCCTGTATAAAACTTTAAAATAATAATCTAAACAATATCAACATAGAAGTTGCCAGTAGGGAGTTCCAGCAGGAAGTTAAATCTTGCCCAGATTCTTTTGTCCTTGACTTGTTCTAGGGGTCGATACAGATGCTTATTAACAGTACACATTAGAAATTACAAGTTTACAGACGTGCATGTATTTAAAAAATAACCACTAGGACTTTCCTGGTGGTGCAGTGGTTAAGAATGCACCTGCCAATGCAGGGGACATGGGTTCAATCCCTGGTCAGGGGAGATCCCACATGCCACAGAGCAACTAAGCCTGTGCGCCACAACTACTGAGCCTGCTCTCTAGAGCCTGCGAGCAACAACTATTGAGCCCATGGGCTCTAGGGCCCTTGTGCCACAACTACTGTGCCCATGTGCTGCAACTACTGAAGCCTGTGCACCTACAGCCCATGCTCCGCAACAAGAGAAGCCACCACAATGAGAAGCCCGCGCATCGCAACGAAGAGTAGCCCTTGCTCACCACAGCTAGAGAGAGCCCAGGCACAGCAACGAAGACCCAGCACAGGCAAAAATAAATAAAATTAAAAATAAATTTAAAAAAATATATATATAAGGCTTCCCTGGTGGCGCAGTGGTTGAGAGTCCGCCTGCCAATGCAGGGGACACGGGTTCGTGACCCGGTCCGGGAAGATCCCACATGCCGCGGAGCAGCTGGGCCCGTGAGCCATGGCCGCTGAGCCTGCGCGTCCGGAGCCTGTGCCGTGCAACAGGAGAGGTCACAACAGTGAGAGGCCCGCGTACCGCAAAATAAATAAATAAATAAATAATAACCACTAGACACATAGGACTAGAAGGTAGAGGGGGGAATGGGTCAAAGAAAACTTAGTCAAAAGTCAGGTGTAGTAGACATGGTTCACTACCTTCCAAGCATCATTTCCCACCTCCCAGTCATGAGCCAGAGTTTTATGTGAATATCCCACCCCACCCCGATGGCCACAGACTTTGAGGGAAGCCAACTCTGCCTCCAGTTTCAAGCACAAATCTTAATTTGAATCAATCAATCAGAATATCTCTCCCTTCACTCCAGTAATTGGTTCAGGTTGGGGCATGTGAAACTTGTACTGCCAGTAAACACACCTGGTTCTCACTTGGGGGCAATTTTGCCCCCCAGGGACATTTGGCAATGTCTGGAGACATTTTTGGTTGTCCCAACTCGGGGAGAGATACTGGCATCTAGTGGGGAGAAGCCATGAATGTGCTAAACATCCTACAATGCAAAGGACAGCCCCCTACAAAAATTATCCACCCAAAATGTCAGTGGTGCCAAGGTTGAGAACCCCTCATCTAAAAGAAAAGCTATGGATAGTTTCCATCTCTTGACCCCTCAGGGAATCAGCCTTGGGATGAAGCTGATGCTGCAGTTAGCAGATCTGAGGAACAGAAAGAACCAGGGTCTATTATGACACCACTAGTTCACAAGCTCATTCTTCCTCTGCGTATCCAGTTATATAAGTCTTTAACTTTCTCTTGGTTAAGCCGTTGTTTAACTGGGGCCTCTGTTATTTGCACCCATGAGCACCTTGATAAACTAGAAAAGAGATAATTTATGTAACACAGCAGGTTAGGCTAACAGAAACCTTTAGAACTACATTCCAAGCAGAGAATACACATTCACAAAAATTGACCATAGACTAAGCTGCAAAGGAAATCTTAACACATCCCCACTGAAAAATAATACACAGACCATCTTCACTCACCACAATGCAATAAAATTAGAAACAATAAACAAAACAAAATGATAGCTGAACAAAAATCAAAACAAAAAAACCCCATCAAACCAACCGTATGTCTAGAAAATTTAAAACAGACTTGTCAATAATACAAGATAAAGAGATAGCAGGGCCAGAACCCAGATTTCCAAATAACCAGTACAGTTCATGACCTAGCCCTTTTATTCATGTTTGTTCTTAAACATTTGCTTAATTATATGAAAGGGAGGGAAAGCGGGACAGAGAGGCAGACAGAGACAGACAAAGGTGAGCTGGGATAGGGATCGGCTGGAGAAACTAGTTCTGTCCGTTGACAGATTGAAGAGATCAGACTGTTAGCAGCCAGACTCAGCGAAGCCTGGAAGTATCTACTGGCTTTAGTGACCTGGGCAGGCAACCACCATCCAGGGGAGAGCAGAGCCAGGCACCAGCAACCAGGACAGGCTCTGATGAGCTTTGGTCCTCGGGCAGCGACTGCTTCTTGCTCCACGTTGCACGTGAGCTCCTGTGTGCAGAGAGGAGAGCTGGCTGCTGTGAGCTGGTAAGAGCCAGAAACTAGAAGGAGCCCATGGGTCAATAACTGGAAGGAGTCCAGGTGGCTGTGACTAAACAATGCCAGCACACCCAGAGAGAATTCGAATTGTTGACTTTCTGAACACTGGAGTCAGATGGTGCCCAGCATCTTTTCATATGTCTCTTGGCCATCTGTATGTCTTCTTTGGAGAAATGTCTATTTAGGTCTTCTGCCCATTTTTGGATTGGGTTGTTTGTTTTGATGATCTTAAGCTGCATGAGCTGTTTGTAAATTTTGGAGATGGTTAGCAGGGTGGAAGGGTGGGGGGCAGGGATAGTTAGGGAGTTTGGGATTGACATGTACACACTGCTATATTTTAAATGGATAACCAAATAACCCAATCAAAAAGTGGGGGGAAGATCTAAATAGACATTTCTCCAAAGAAGACATACAGATGGCCAACAAACACATGAAAAGATGCTCAACATCTCTAATTATTAGAGAAATGCAAATCAAAACTGCAATGAGGTACCACCTCACACTGGTCAGAATGGCCATCATCAAAAAATCTACAGGGCTGGGCTTCCCTGGTGGCGCAGTGGTTGAGAGTCCGCCTGCCGATGCAGGGGACACGGGTTTGTGCCCCGGTCCAGGAGGATCCCACATGCCGCGGAGCGGCTGGGCCCGTGAGCCATGGCCGCTGAGCCTGCGTGTCCGGAGCCTGTGCTCCGCAACGGGAGAGGCCACAACAGTGAAAGGCCCGCGTACCGCAAAAAAAAAAAAAATCTACAAACAATAAACACTGGAGAGGGTGTGGAGAAAAGGGAACCTTCCTACACTGTTGGTGGGAATGTAAATTGGTACAGCCACTGTGGAGAACAGTAGGGAGGTTCCTTAAAAAACTAAAAATAGAGCTACCATATGCCCCAGTAATCCCACACCTAGGCAGAGATCTGGAGAAAACCATAATTCGAAAAGATACATGCACCTGATGTTCATTGCAGCACTGATTACAATACCAGGACATGGAAGCAACCTAAATGTCCATCGACAGAGGAACGGATAAAGAAAATGTGGTACATGTATACAATGGAATATTAGCCATAAAAAGGAACGAAGTAGTGCCATTTGCAGAGACGTGGATGGACCTAGACATTGTCATACAGAGTGAAATAAGTCAGAAAGAGAAAAACAAAGATCGTATAATATTGCATTTGTGGAATCTAGAAAAGTGGTACAGATGAACTTATTGGCAAAGGAGAAATAGAGTCACAGATGTAGAGAACAAACTTATGGTTATCAAGGGGGGAAGGTGGAGGGGTGGGACAAATTGGGAGATTGGGATTGACATATACACACTATTATGTATAAAACAGATAACTAATGAGAACCTATTGTTTAGCACAGGGAACCCTACTCAATGATTTGTGGTGACCTAAATGGGAAGGAAATCTAAAGAAGAGTGGATATATGTATACGTATAACTGATTCACTTTGCTATACAGCAGAAACTAACACAACATTGTAAAGCAACTATACTCCAATAAAAATTAATTTAAAAAAATAAAAATAAAATGGATAATCAACAAGGACCTACTGTATAGCACAGGGAACTCTACTCAATATTATGCAACAACCTAAACGGGAAAAGAATTTAAAAAAGAAGAGATACATGTATATGTGTAGCTGAATCGCTTTGCTGTACACCTGAAACTAACACAACATTGTTAATCAACTATACTCCAATATAAAACAAAAAGTTTAAAAAAATAAAAAGTAAAATGCAGGGTAACTGTCATTCTTTTCTTTGAACTACATATCAGAACATCTGTTGGGCTGAAATCATGGAGGTTTTTTTTCCTTGTAGTGGGAATTCATTCATGCCTTTATCCACCCACCCACCCATCCATCCATTTAACGAACATCCAATCATCTCCTCTGATTACTTGTAGATGAGAAAGACAAAGAATATGGTTTGAGTTATTTTGGTGCCAAACAAGAGTCTAGAAAGAAATTGCTCAGAAAAAAAAAAAAAAAAACTAAATAAATACCTAAAAAGAAAAAGGAGGGAGAAGGGGGGGAGGGGAGGGGTATGTGGAGAGGAAACAGGAGGATCCCAGCAGGGGAGGGCAGGAGTCTTGTTTGCTATCAGACTGGGGTTTTTTTGTTTTTGTTTTCCAAGCTAAAAAATTTATTTTTTCAAAAAAAAATATATTTATTACAGAAAATTTAGAAAATACAGATAAGCAGAAATATGAAGAAATCATAACTCAAAGATGACTTGCCAAAATTTTGGCACTTCCAGATTTTTTTCTATGAAAAAATATCTTTAATTCAAACTGCAAGTATTATCTTCAAATACAGTTTTTACTTAATAAAAGTAATTCGTCTGACTGGGTTTTGATTTGCACAAGGAGCCCCTGTGTCTGAGGGTGCTGAGAAAACCCGCCCACCCCAGGCAGCAGGGAGTGGCCAAGATGGGATGGGGGACAGGAGTCGGAGGGGTTTCGAGTTTCTTAAGCTCTACAGTCTGGATGCTGGTGTCTGAGCTATGTTCCTTCTCCCCCACCCTCACCTCCCTCCTCCAACACACAGGCGCAATCTTCCTAAGAATTCTGAGTCGGGAAGACAGCAGGTGTCCAATCGTCCTTCCCCCTCCTCCGCACCCACACAGGCAAGCATCGGGTCTCCCTGCGCCCCGAGGGTCCCGGTTAGCGCCTCTCACCCCAGGCTGGAATCGTTAGCCCATTAGGTTTGTCCGCCCTCCGCACCCCGGATCCCAGATTCCTGAGGTCCGAGTGCCCGGTTCTTCATCTGTAAAACTCCTCATAAATTGTGGTGTGACTTGAATATGCCCCCAAGACACGAAAGGAGCTGAGAACAGTGCCAGGCACCTTGTCGGTGCTCTATCCGCCACCTGCGAACGTAGGTGAGTGGACGGCGCCCTCCAGCCCGGCGCAGCGAGTACCTGTCTTGCGTCCGGGGCTCCCAGCATTGCGCCCCCCGCTGCTCCTCCTGTCCTCTCCCGACCCAGCCACAGGTAGAGCCGAGCAAGCAGCCCCCAAGAAATCTGCGGACCCTGGCCCGACCTCTGTCCTCGTGAAAGGATAGGGGACTAACATCAATCGGGACCTATGGTGGCCGCTATGCAACCCCGAGATGGCTGTGTAGACATTCCCAGTTTTCAGATGAGGAAACTGAGGCCCCAACCCAGTGCCAGCACCCCTGTATTCAGGCGCTCTGGTTTACAAACCCGCCTTCTCCCCCTTATAGGATTTCTTTGGGGTTTCTCTGGGGCCCAGGCGGAAAGTCTGGGGACAAGGGACCAGGAAGTTTCTCGATCCTGTGACTTACGCCCGGATCGGGCGCCCTACTCCGGCGCGGGTGGGCGGGGCGCCCAGACTGTGCTGCGAGGCTGGGCCAGGCGGCGCGGAGCGCGCGGGGGCTCCAGACCAAAGTCCGAGAGGGGCCACAGCGCGTCACGGGTGGTTGCCCCGCCCTTTGACCCTCGGGATGCTGATTAACCAGGCGGCCAATAGGCGGTCGGGCAGAGGCGCGCCCCTCCGACGGCGCGGAACACACGGCTCTGGAGCGCGGCTCCTGGGGGACCATGGAGAGCCCCGTGAGAGTGAAGGCTTGGGTGCAGGAGAACCGCGCCTCCTTCCTGCCCCCGGTCTGCAACCAGCTCCTGTGAGTCCCACGCACGCCCCCACCCTCCTGCCCTCTGTCCTCACCCCCTTCTCCTCCATCTGCACCCCTCAACCTCCAGCTCGGAGTTCGTCAACCCAGAAGATTGCAGAAAGGGGGATGCCATTCTCGTGATGTTCAGGGAAGGGTGAGGACGGGCTGTTCCGGGTTTCACCACCTTCGTCTGTTCCTCTTTCTGGTGACTGCGTGCTGCCTTGACGTCTGAGGATGGCTGGGTGACGGAGACTAAAGAGATGCCGATGCCAGACGGCAGCCCTGTCCCCCAGGGCTGAGAAACAGCGCTCCAACCCCCACTGAAATTGGGGGATGGGGAGGATACCCCAGAATCAATTGTAGAACGGAGGCCTGGGGACAGCCCAGTCGTACACGCACACTCCGTTCAGGAAGGGGCAGGCAGAGGGCGAAGTCAGAGGGTCAGCTCCTGCGGGGGGATCTCCACTTGGTGCTCTTCCCAGGCCCCGCTTTGCAGCTGGGCGCTCACAGACCCCCACCAGGCCCTCCCTGGCCACCTCTGCCCCAGCACCCAACAGGGCTGACTGTCTTCCTCCGGCAGACCTCTGAGGCCCTCCCCTGTGGACCCTTCACCTCCTTCCCCCTCATTCACCTGGGTGGCCCTGCCTCGTGTGCGCCCCAGCTCCGGGTTCACAGTCCTGAGTTTGCTGGGTCCGCTGAACATCTCCAGCAGGGCGGCTCCTCAAACCACACAGCTCCAATCACTAACACCTTGACAAGCCCGAGACTGCCAAGTGTTTTCACATCCTCTCATTTAATTCTCCAGTAGCCCCATGAGGTGGGATTTTTTTTTCATATCTTTATTGGAGCATAATCGCTTTACAAGGTTGTGTTAGTTTCTGGTTGTACAACCACGAGCTGGTTCAGGACCTCTCCCCTCTCATCCACTGCAGGCACCAGAAGCAGCTCAAAATCATGTTCGTCGGGGGTCCCAACACCAGGAAGGACTACCACATCGAGGAGGGTGAGGAGGTAGGCCGCAGACTGCCCCCCTCCCCCCCAACCCCGCACCGACCCAGCCCGGGGGGAGGGGACACTTCCCCTGCCAGGGTCAGAGCCTGTGGATGAGAGAGGCGGGTGGTCAGATGACTGATGGGTGAAGGGGGCACAACTGAAACCACAGGGTAAAACTGCTGCCCCGAAGTTGTGGGCATCCAGTGACACCCTTGACAACTCCCGGGAAAGAGTCCAGCCTCTGCGGGTGTGAGAGGTTCCAGCTGTTGGGCGTCAGCCCCCAGGCACAGAGGCCGTCCGTGCTCCGGGGGAGGATGCCCTGGCCCCTCGCCCCCAAACCTGAGTAATGCAAGATTGGCCTCCAGAGTGAGACCCCCTCCTTATCTAGAGGGCTGGGAGGCCCCCTCCTTATCTAGAGGGCACAAGACACATCAGTTGCTAGGAGCGATTTGATGGAGGGGTGGGCAGGTGGGAGGGGGAATTTGTACTAAATACCCTTCTGTACCTTGAATTTTGAACTGTATTTCTGTGCTATCAACCCCAAAGTAAACAAACAAAAGTAAACTCAAAAAAAAAAGCCCCCTTGAGAGACACAGATGGGTTCCCAGCTATCAGAATCTCTGGTGGCAAAGGTTCAGTATGGGGGGCCTGATGCTGGGGTTCAAGGTCCGGGGTTCAGCTTGGTCACCAGCCTCCACCCCCCACCACTGGTGTCTCAGCCGCAGCCGGGGACTGGAGGGAACATAGGAGAATCACTCGCTTAACAAGCATTTGCGAGCACCTAAGGCGTGGGTGAGGGCAGAGCGGGGAGGACCCCGGGCCAGCCAACCCCTCGCCTCTTCCCGTCCTAGGCCCCGCCCCTCTCCCGCCACCCACTTCTCACAACACACCTCACTGGAGGCCATTTTCCTCTGGAAAAAGTCAGCAGGAAAATCGAAACTACAGAGAGAAGATGGGATTGGATTGGGAGTGGCCCCAGTGGGGGAGATGAGGCCAGTCACAGGGTCTTTCCTGCCTGCCTCAGTCAGCCTCAGGACCCCCATCTTGTCTTCCAGAGGCTTCCACCCTGTGAGCCCAGGTCTCAGTGCCCACCTCTCCCGTCTCCCTCCCTCCTTCCTCCCCTTCTTGCCCCCTACCACCTCTGTCCCAGCCCCACCTCAAGGTCTCCCCAAGTGGATGGTATGCACTTAGGGGCCCAAACCAAACCCTGGCTCAGCTGGGTCGCTGGCGGGTGAGGAGGGCTGGCTTGAGCAGGTGTCCCCACTCTGGAGGGACCCTCAGGTGGTTGGGAGGAATTTGGGAATTCCCATCAATCTGTGATGGCTTGGTCCTACCTGCGGCGGGGGGAGTGCCAGCCACAGGCCCTGGCAGCCACAGGGCTGAGGGTCAACATCCTGTCTGTCCCTGCCTGTCCGTCCCTGCCTGTCCTTGAATCTGAGGAGGGGCCAGGGGCCAGGCTCCTCCCTGGTGAGGGAAGGGAGTCACTGAGCCAAATTCTCCTCCTGGCTGAACTGAGGCCTCTGCAACAGCCTTTCAGGTGCCCGGGCTCTACCCACCACACACACTCCAGTTACCTGACTCCTTCCCTTGGGGCGCACAGGTGCGAGGGAGCCTGGGCTGGGAGTCAGCTGGACCTGGAGTCTGCCTCTTACCAACCATGTGAGTTGGCAGGGCCCATCACATCACCTCTCTGAGACTGTTTCCTCGCAGCTCACGGGGGACACCGGCCCCTGGCTGGTGGAAGGTTGCAGTGTGGGTAGGGTATGTGCACA